>NC_138529.1:72954220-73390456 GCF_964234715.1 Podarcis melisellensis | reverse complement strand
GCGGAAAGATGTCAAGTCCTGCAGGGTCCTTGTCTCTTGTGACAGAGTGTTCCACCAGATCGGAGCCACAGCCGAAAAAGCCCTGGCTCTAGTTGAGGCCAGCCTAACCTCTCTGTGGCCTGGGACCTTCAAGATGTTTTTATTTGAAGACAGTAAGTTCCTCTGTGGGGCATACCAGGAGAGGCAGTCCCGTAGGTACGAGGGTCCTAGGCCGTATAGGGCTTTGAAGGTTAAAACCAGCACCTTAAACCTGATCCTGTACTCCACCGGGAGCCAGTGCAGCTGGTATAGCACCGGATGAATGTGATCTCGCAGCGAAGACCCCGTAAGGAGTCTCGCTGCAGCATTCTGCACCCGCTGGAGTTTCTGGGTCAGGAAGGGGCCGAGCTGTGCTGCCTTGCTGGCAGGCAGGAAGGAAAACGCTGGTGGTTCCACAGAAGACTAGGTGCAGAAGAAGGATGTCCTAAACTTTGGAACACTTGCCAATCATATCCAGGGGGAAGGCAGAAGCACAGTACTGTGGTACCTCAGGTTAAGTACTTAATTCGTTCTGGAGGTCCATACTTAACCCGAAACTGTTCTTAACCTGAAGAACCACTTTAGCTAATGGGGCCTCCTGCTGCCGTTGCGCTGCCGGAGCACAATTTCTGTTCTCATCCTGAAGCAAAGTTCTTAACCCAAGGTACTATTTCTGGGTTAGTGGAGTCTGTAACCTGAAGCGTATGTAACCTGAAGCGTATGTAACCTGAGGTACCACTGTATATATCAGGGCAGCCAATGTGCTGCCCTCCAGATGTTATGGGCTACAACTCCCATCACCCCTGACCATTGGCCATAATGAGTTGATGGGAGTTGTAGTCCAAAACATCTTAAGATGTTGGCTACCTTTGGGGGCTACCCCTGCGGTAAATGTGAAGCAACTATGGGCCACAGCTTCTATGTGTTCATGGTTAGAAGGCTTCAAGAAAACCAGTACAGGCTTCTTCTTTCATTCTGAATGAAAGCAGTTATACTTGCCAAGAGTACACTGATGTTCTACTAGGTTTCCAAATGCTTGTCAGGAGGCTTATCTGCTACAAGCCTCTGAAGTTCACTGATATTCAGTGGTTGTCAAAAACTGACATTATTTATTGCTCAAGTCTTCCCACTGAAGGGATCAAAAAAAGCTGAAGAACTAAAATTAAATGCTACTTGATGCCGTCTCTTAGCCTAAAGGCTGAAAACACAAAACCAATGACCTGATGCATACGTGACAAATGAATCATCTTTTGTTTGAACCTTGCCTCATTTCTCGGTAATCCAAGCTCTTACCTATACCGTTAAACCTTCAGCAGTGGTCCTATATCTCATCAACACTGTTAAGAATCAGATGGGGTCCCATTTATCATTCTTATGATCTGATCCTTCCAGCAGAGCCTGGTTTTTTTATAAGATAATAAGAACAACAACAACAATAATAGAAGTTCTGTTAACTCCAGGTTCATCAAGTGCTTAATGCTTTGTTGCTGCTACCTGCACATTGTCTTTGGCTTGACATTGGAGGTTTTCCTTTCTTATTCCCATTGCTACTGGATTGCAGTTTCTCATAAATAAGAAATCAAGGGGTAATCCTGCACACACTTACCTGGGACTGACCCCATTTTAACTCAGTGGGGCATACTTCTGAGTAGACATGTATGCGCTGTTAGGACCAGAATGGGTTCTGTATTTTCCGTTTTGCAAAACTGCATCAAAGATTTCTAACAGGTAGTGAATTGGTTTAATCTGTAGATCAAATGCCCGAAAGTTTAGAGAAATAATCAAGGCAATTTTAATTGGCAGGGCTGCAGCTGAAGTTTTGTTTGTAACAGGCCAAAAAAAGGAAGAAGAAGACATTGAAGGTGCCCTTTCCATCAGGTAGTGAGTGATAACTTCCACTTTTTAAGAGGTAATTTGGCTTATTATTCTTCAATGTCACAAAAAGGCAGAATTTTGATGCATTGCTAGTATGCAAAATTATTTAAACAAAAGGCAGGTGATCAATCAACTAAAAGCTCTTTTATCAGCTGTTATAATGTTACATTAAGCAGCTTTGTATACAGTAAGGAACTAGATAAGTAGTAGTAGATCAAAGTGGTGGAGGACTGAAGATAGTGATAGAGCTTCATTCCTGCAAGTATTGTAGTGTGCTAACTAAAGTAACAGTGCAGCAAGATCCTACATGGTTTCTAATACTTTAGACAGAATTACAATAGGCTGCAAACAAGTTCCATGGACTTCAATTCTACTAAAGGACTACAGAGTGAAGACGACAAGGAATTCTGCAAGAACCGGAGCCACCTTTGACAAAGGATCTGGGTTGCCCTTCACAGTGAAATTTGGCTGTATGTGCCAATGATGCCATATGATCAATATGAGTGCACACATATAACACAACTTATTGGAAATTAGGTGGTTTAATAGAGTGAGTAGGTGTACACCTAAATGTACATCTCATGATGACCACAACATCAAGCCTTGTGGGCATGGATCATTACAGATATGATGTACCATTTTTGTCTCCTGGTATCACCTTGAACATGAAGCTTTTTAGTGAAATGTATTCACACTTTTAGCTGTGACTCATGAAGTGCAAAGACATTTATTACATTTGCATGCATGCACACACCCCAACATAAAGTTCTTTGAATGGATTTCAGTAAATAAATGGGGGGAATTGAAATGCAAAGTAAAACAAATATAATCAAGAAATTTTATCATAAACGTAGCTGCCATCTTATGCACAGTTATCTGGGGGTAAGCACCATTGAAGATGGAACACAATTAAGTTTTCCTTGTGAGAAAACATGTACAGAATTTCTCTCTGTGTTAGCTGGGCCTCACGTGAGACAAGCATTTGGCTACTAAAATTCAGTTAGCTTTTGCAAAGTGGCTTGCCTTCTATTCACTCTCTCTTTGGGTAATTAGAGCCGCTTACCAGTTGACTTATGGTGTTGGAGGAGGCTCTTGAGAGTCCCATGGACTGCTAGAAGATCAAACCTCTCTATTCTGAAGGAAATCAGCCCTGAGTGCTCACTGGAAGGATAGATCCTGAAGCTGAGGCTCCAATACTTTGGCCATCTCATGAGAAGAGAAGACTCCCTGGAAAAGACCCTGATGTTGGGAAAGATGGAGGGCACAAGGAGAAGGGGACGACAGAGGACGAGATGGTTGGATAGTGTTCTCGAAGCTGCCAGCATGAGTTTGACCAAACTGCGGGAGGCAGTGGAAGACAGGAGTGCTTAGCATGCTCTGGTCCATGGGGTCATGAAGAGTTGGACACGACTAAACGACTAAACAACAACAACCAGTTAACACATGTGCACCACACAAAAAGCCTCTGTACTTTCTTTTTGAGGCACCAATACATTATTATTGGCCTGCAATTAAGAATACATGTTCCAATGTGTTGTGCAACAGGACTGAAGCATATTCACCAGCAAAGGAGATTAGTCTCAAAAGATAGCCAGGCTATGAAACCTTTCAAATCTAGAGATATTATCTCTAAATGAGAATTCAATCATACTGCATTAGGCAGGTGTGTTCAAAGTCAGGTGTTTTTGCTTCCTCCCTGTGCCCCTGCCTCCCGCTCCCATCCTTGGTCGTTGCCATTCAGCAAGCAATTCACTCAGGTCAAAAGTATTTCAAGCCTCGCTAGCATAATAGCAACAATTTAGAGTAATTTTCTGTAGACTAGACAGATCTCATCTGTCTAGGGTGAAAGTTTCCTGAATGCAAATTCCAAGGTCAAGTAGCACCTTCAGAATTATTTTATGCAGGACACCAGAGAAAGGTTGGCAGAAATGTTTAACCTTAGGCCTGGCATCAGCACACAGTGCCACAGGGCAAATGAGGGCATCAGTCTCCCCTTTTAAAAATTAAAATTAAAATTAAAAATACCAGTATCATATGGCCATTCTGAGTCTGCCTTGTGAGCCAATGGTACACCATTGAAATTACACCAAGGAAAGGGTTTTCTGGAGCAACAGCCTTTATGACTCATATGAAGTCTGTTAGTGCAAACAGAACAAAGCCAGAACAAATTCCTTCATTGCAATTAGCTACTGAGCCTGGCTGGGAGGAATCATACATGTAAAAGTGAGGCTTTGCATTTGTTGAAACCTCAGGTCTGTACTCAGGAGACCAAAACCCTCCCATTAACACCCACTCTTTCCAAAAGTGATTATCCAGACACATAGCTGTCAACTTTCAGATTTGAAAATAAGGGATCAGCAGCCTCACCTGTCCCGGGGACAATCTATGGGATATCTAACAATCCGGGATAGCAGTGGGAAGCAGCAGGAAACGTCGCTGGAATAAGGCAATTTCCCACAAAAAAGGGGAAGGTTGACAACTATGTTCAGACAACACTCTTGTGACTTCTTTGTGGGGGGGGGGGTGGAGCAGTCATTTGTTGCATAGTTTTCCCCTTAGTGCAGATTACAGTACTCAGGACAAATACTAACAATTGTACTGTGGTCACAAAGGACCTCTTCCTATCTCTCCAGTTCAGTCTTCTTTATGCTTTGCTTCCATAAATGTTCTCCTGGGCCATGTAATGAAACTGGTGGCTTTCGTCAAGGACAGGTGGGGTGCTGGATAGCCAGTCCATCCCAAGCTCCTTGTGCTGCTCAGATGCTGCTACAGACTGGCTTACTACAGAAGGGAAATTTAATGAAGTGGTACCACTGAGTTAATTTATTGAGATGTTTTCTCCCAAGAGGAGGACAGAGAGGACAGGCTGTCTTCAGAAGCTAGAAGTGATCCTGTATGCAGAAGAGTCATTCCTAGTTTCAATAGGTTGCAATTAATTAAAGGTTCCTTCAACAGACACACAGTCTGGGACATTCTAAGAAGATAATTAGCTCACAGATCTTTTAAATAATTGCTCAGCGATTCCTCCAAGTCATTACTCTACCCAACCTCCATCATAGAAGGAATGAGTAACAAAGGAGCTTAATGCACTTTTGGAAAATGGAAGATTATTGTGTTAAATGTCTTGGGCTTATCAACAAAAAGAGGCCAACACCCTGATTTACACAGTGATAATAAAGATACGTTGGAATATACAAATTTGTTCAAGCCAAGACTCCTAAAATGCTTTTGAACTCCCTCTCCTCTATCTCTTCTTATCTCATCCTTCCTTTCTCATACTCCACCAACTCAGCACAAACCCACCCACCCCTGTCTACAGTCAGCAACTGGCTCGTGCTCTGACAAGATAATTTATCTGAGTGGCACCACACTTGTGGATTTGATCTCTGCCCTGCACATGAGAATCTATTTTACCAAGCCTTTTACCAAGCAACAGGGCTCTCACAAGCATGCTTATTCTTCCCTTTTCCAAGGATGGTGCCTGTTTGGTCTACATAATGAAGGTCAGACAACCATCCCAAGGTTCACTATTAAAAGAAATTATGCATCATCCGAGTCTACACAAAACATATTCTCATTCTGAAGCCTGTTTAATATAAATTATGCCATTCATGCCTATCAGACTGATGTGTACTTTTTGATGACTTTTCTTTGTTTATGACTACTTGTGTCATTATGTAAATCCTTTCATGTTGTAAGCCACCTTGAACATGCTTTAACTATGGAAAGGCAACAGACAAGTACAGCCGTGGTGGTGGTGATATTCTCTCACTCAAAATAAAACCAAAGTCAGGTAGAGTTGCCCCTTAAACCTCACTTGTGGTATGGAATGGTATATATCTGAAAGACTTCTCATCTAATATTTTCACCCAATAATATCCCCAAAGAGGCTTAAAATTTAAAATGGAGACCGTTTAACCAATGTGAAACCAAAATACAAAACTGAAACAATAAACTGCAGTAGCACAAAATACAAAGAACCACCATCGAACTTAAAAGTAAGAGGAAGAAAAATCAGTCACCATTCTTTTAAAATATCAGGCAAATATGATATTTATGAAAAAGAGTCTAAAACCTAGCAGTGTTTTTAAACTGATATATAGCTGGTGCAATTACACGACTAAACAACAACAAAAATAGCTGGTGGCCATTTCTATTGGAGTGATAATTTTTGATAAATTGTATGGCACCACGTTCTACATCATCTAAACCAAATGTATCATCATTAAATGATGTTTTGGAAGATACATGTTGAATAGCTCTTGAGTAAAGCAAATAGCAAATTAAAGCTTGTGGTTTTGCAAAAAAAAAAAAGTGATATTAAAAAGACATTTGTGGTGTAATTTTGTTTTTCTTGGACACAAACCCAGATTTTCCCTTTTGAGTTAGGCTAGGATCCAAAATAATTTGCAAGAAGCTTTTACATACTTTGGGCTCTCTTACCTTCCATCTTGCAATCGGAGCCTTCTTGCTTTAGTCCATGAGAAGACAATCCAGTCCTGCTGGATCAGACAAAAGATCAATTTAATCCAGCATTCTGTTCTCATGGTGATTTACCAGATCCCTGTGTGAAGCCCACAAGCAGAACATGAACATAATAGCCTTCTTCTATCCATATTTGACCAGGGGGAAAAAAGAGGAAACATTTGGTGTATGTACAAAAGTATTATGGGTACTGTCTAAGAAGCCCTTTGCTTCTCAGCCCTAAAAACATAGCAAAGCATTCTACCATTGCAGTGAACCCATCAGTCAAGCAACTTATATTTTCATTTGAAATAAATGGGAAAGCAGAACTTCTAAGGTTATCAAATCTCTGATTGTGAGCTAGGAAATCAGACCAACCAGGACCGGCTCTTCCAAGACTGTATACAAACTTCTCATTTGTGCTTGTTACTGACAATTGGTTTGTTCAAATACTTAGTAGGTATCTTATAATTTTGGGGAAAGTGCAGGATAGCATTTAATAATCTGTGTGGGTGAAATACTTTTAAGCGATGAAAATGAACCTGTTTATTTCTGCAATCGGTAATTTTATTTTATGATGGGAAACCCACACTTGCCACTTGAATTCAACCCCCACATTGCTGCAGTATTTATTCTCATATACAATCTCTCATGTGGACAGATAAGGCCTCTCCTCCTCCCAGAGGGGAGGGGTTGTGAATGGGAGCAGCTTCCCGCTGGGGCAGGGAGGCGTACTCGGCTCCCTGCTCCTGATTGCTTCTGCTGCCGTGGCCAAGCCTTCCAGCTGACCAATAGGGCTGGCTGGTGGGCGGGGCTAGCCGCATTTAAACAGCCGCGGCAGCACTCAGCTCCCAGTCTATTCCTGTTTTTTTCGGATCTCCCTCCCTCCCTCTTAGGTCAGCTTCTTTTGCATATTGACTTTGCTATGGACTTTGGTTGGCTGCCTTGGTTGCCCAAGGGGCCTGGTAGGACTTTTTTTATCCATTTGGCAAATTGGCACCAGCCTCTTGGCTTTTTTGCCTACCTCGTAGCAATTCATCACAACTTTCTGGTATTGGCAGTTGGGCATTGGAATATGTGTGCTGTGTTGGAGGATTGGGTATGGACCATCATCTACCCCTCCTCTTTCGGGTATCCCGTTAAAGGAATCCGGCGGTCGTGGATCCTGTCCGATGCCCTGCTGGTGGCTAGGGCCATGGCATGACCCCTGGTGACGTCATGGGGGAACTTCCAGTTGTATTTGCATCAACAACTCGCATTGGTTGTTAATCCTGATATGACTCCCAGCTGTGCAGGGTGGAGTCTTGTATTGCTGTTTCATCCAATGCCTAAGCCAATACTACTCACATGCTGTAACCAATAAAAGTTGTGGCCTAATTTTGCCCGTTAACCTAAAATAATGTGTCTTTGTGTCTTATTATACTCCTGTGCAAGTGGTGGGTCCTCGACTCACAATGAGATGCTTTGAGGACAGGAGACAATTACAGAGAAAAATAAACCAGATCCAAGAATGCAAAGAAATCACTAGTTGCCTCGCTCAGCATTTCATTCAGCTTCAGGAGTAAATGGTGTGGGGGGGGGGGGAATCCAACATTTGAATTTCCTACGGAAACATCTAGGGGCAAGTAATCTCCAGCTTTCATGAGACAAAGGGTTTACCATTACTGCTGACTTGTCAAGCACACCCCAGCATTTAAAAAGCCAGATTAAAAAACAAAACAAAAACACCAGTGAATCAGTGCTCTTAAATGGCCGAAACAAATTATTAGGAAGAGGCTTTTAAAAACCCAACAACAGAAAACTTTCTGGTGATGTTGTACTATATCAAGCTATGACACATACATAAAAAGCTCTCTCCATAATGTTAGCGGGATTGTGGTATGCTGGAGTGCCCTCCTTTATAATCATTCTAGCTAATGCTGTCCAACAATAATATGTTAGGCAATGTAAGCCAATCCAAACCCAGAGAGAGCCATGTTACCGATATTTTTTGAGCTATGAAGATCGCACATCATTAAAGGTTCAGATCTCTTTCATAGATTGGGGTTTGAGAGCAGCTGGTATTGCAGAGAAGCTAACTCAACGAAAGAGGGTCCTGTAGCAAAGGGTACAGCAAAATCATGTTGTTGATACTTGGCTCTCTTTTTATGAATGACAGCACACATAGTAAATGGCCCTCTGGAACCTCAGAAAGTCTTTGGCATGGTGCGAGGGCTGGAAGGGTGTGCCAAATTTTGGCCTTGCTCAGGGTGCCATAGAACCAAAGTCCACCCCTGCTAACAGTAGCGCAATGGAGATGGACTGAAACCCCAGTGAATACATCTCAGTCTTGCCCTTTCAACAGAAAGGGAGGGGAAATAAATTTCCTGCTCCGCACAAATGACTGATTTTCATCTTTGGTTATTATTCATGTTTAAGGGAGGAGCGCTTTTGTTCTGGGTGACGGGATTTTTACCTGGCGTTCAGACGCAAGCAAGGCATCTAATTGAGATGCCGACCAATAAGAATCAGATAAAGGTTTGCATTCTATTGCTCGGCTTTATCTTTTTCTGGGTTCTTTTGGAGATGGGCACATGGAGAAAGATTTAATGAAGTCCATACAGTGCTTGGTAACCCTGCTGCCCAGGGGGTGATGAGGAGCAGAGGAGGATGAAAAGCAAGCACATTTTCAAAAGGGATAGGGGGGATTTTTTTCCCCCCAGCAGAGAGACTGGGACATATTATAAACCTTCCTATTGTTGGCCTTTTGCTTCTTTCCTTGCAGGCAAAATAACTAGCTCCTCATACCGAGGGGCCAGGAAAAGGTCTGTGCTCTGCAGCTGCACAAGCTTTTCTGCAAAGGTCCCACTTGTATTGCCTTGGCTTGTTCGCCTAGCTCAGAAGAAAGGTTAAGTTGATGTCACCTCCTCCCCAGTTCCCTTAGCTGCAGCATTGCCAGCAAAAGAATACTCTGTTCCCTACCAAAAAAGCAGACATTGGCTCAAGCTATAGATTTATAGAAGCATTTCTTTAAAAAAGTAAAAATAAATGAAGGAGAGAGGAGAAAACTGAAAGGAGTGTGGTGTGTTGAAGGAGGCAAGGAAATGATACAGATGTCACATTTTTTGCTGATGTTGAGTCCCACAAAACAGATGTATGTAAAGAAGAGCCTGCTGGATCAGGCCAGTGGTCAACTAGATGCCTATAAGAAACTCAGAAGCAGGCTCTGAACACAAGAGCTCTCTCGCCTCCTGTGGCTTCCAGTGAGGACTTTCTTTTCCAGCATTCAGTTCCATGTATCTGTCGGTTTCTCTAGCATTTGTTACAGTCTGCTCATTCATGTACCCAGTGTTCATCCCAAAAGTGTTTCATCCCCATTTTGTCCCAGTTTTTAATTTAATTTTAATTTATTGTGAGAGTCCTCTGCCTTCCAAGGTAGTATGGTCCACGGTCAAACAGCTGCTGTGGTCAGAAGGTTTTTCCTAACGTTTATATATATATATATATATATGCAGGTTTTGGTGTCCTCGGGTGTCTTCCCGTGTAAAAGTTGGGGTGTCTAGGCGACGTTTCGACGAGGTCTCACTCGTCATCTTCAGGCTGGTGCTTTCGGCTTCTTGTTACTGGAACAGAGCAGGATCTCAGTGTTTGAGTTCCTATAAATACTGTTGAGGGGGTGTGGTGTATAGCCTCCAATGTTCTGGGCAGAGAGGGAGTTCCCAGGCTAGTGTGCCTTTTCTTCTTTTGTTCCTTAATTACTTGAGGGATATCTTGAGTGATTTCTTGAGTGATATCCTGAGTACCACTTAGGTGGGTCATTAGGTGTGGATTAGTTGCTAAAGTCTTTGTGTCTTGACCTCTTGAACTTTGTGAAGAGTTTTCTGAGAAGATGGCTGTACTGCACTTAGTTGTGCTCTGGCTTGGCTTCGTGTATAGGGGCGAGCTGTGGTTTTGTGGCCTGTGTCAGCCAGATCTGTGTAGGGATTGCAGGGGGGTGCAGCATCCGGAGGTGCCACCATGGTTTGGCTACTGGATGGTGTCTGTAATTTATCTGTGGAGAGGGTCTGGGTTTGGGTCTGGTGTGGTTGATTGGTGATAGCGTTCTGTGTGCCTCTGGATCTGGTGTCAGTTTTTGTGGGGAGGGCTAATTTCCAGATGTCTGGCAAGCGGGATGTGTCGTCACGCTTGTTCATGTTGTGAGGGTGTTTCTCTATCTCGATGGCTTCCATGATTATTCTCTTGTGGTGATGTTCCATGTTAAAAAGCAATTTGGAATCTGCAAAATTAATTTCGTGAAAAAAAGAAAAGGCACACTAGCCTGGGAACTCCCTCTCTGCCCAGAACATTGGAGGCTATACACCACACCCCCTCAACAGTATTTATAGGAACTCAAACACTGAGATCCTGCTCTGTTCCAGTAACAAGAAGCCGAAAGCACCAGCCTGAAGATGACGAGTGAGACCTCGTCGAAACGTCGCCTAGACACCCCAACTTTTACACGGGAAGACACCCGAGGACACCAAAACCTGCATTCCTGTACCCGTGAAAATCTACGAAAGCAATATATATATATATATATATATATATATATATATATATATATATATGAATGATATTTTATTAAAGTTTTCAAAATAAGACAATAACCGGGAAAAACACAAGAGAAAATACAAAAACACAAAAATAGAAAAATAGAAAAATACAAACAATTAACATAATAGAAAAGAAAAGAAGAAAAAGAAAAAAGAATAACAAAAAATCCCACTTTTTAGTCTCTCTTCTTTGATTAACTTGTTTTCCTGACTTCCTCACGCCTCCCTTTTTTGTATTCCATTTAGGATCTTAGTTCAGCAAATTCATCCTATTGGTCTATCTTTACTTGTTTTTCATCGCATATTTAACTTTTAACTTTCATCTAATATCAATCCACTCTTGCATAGGTTTTTCCTAATGTTTAGTCGAAATCTCCTTTCTCATAATTTGACTCCATTGTTCCAGGTCTTACCCTCTGGAGCAGAAAACAAGCTTGCTCCATCTTCCATCTTCCAACCTTCCCTTCCCTGGGCTCATTTCTTCTGCCACTGTCTTAACCAAGCCTTCTTACGTTCCATGGGAATCTGCACCTCCCCTGCCTGCCAGGAAGAGCATTGTGGCCAGGGGGAGACCAGCCTGGCCTCATCCATCAGCTGCTTGAATGCTTGCTTCCCTCTTTTGAATTGTGCCTATGAGCCCATGGAGCAGGGGATGGCTTATCTTTTAACATATGCAGAGCACTTGGAAAATTTTAGACACATTCTAAGCACTGTAAGAGCCACAGGAACTCCCAGATAACAATGCAAAGTGGGATGCAGCTGTGGATCTCCGAAGGATGTGCTGTCAGGGACAGGCAGGGGTACCAAGGGTGGGCAGAGGAGGCAGGGGGCAGGAGGAATATCCAGGTGAAAGGGCCAGTGATTTATGAGGTTCTGTGCCACCCGTGAAGCAGGGGAAAGAGGAAGAGTCCAGGCAGTGAGAGACAAGTGAAGAAGAGATGGAAGAAGAGTTGCAGGAAGTCACAAAGAGAGTTGAGCTGTTGGAATCTTCTCCTCTACTATCTCCAAGGATGAGAGAGGCTAAAAGCTGAAGCTGCCACCCAGGAGAAGTCACTGGTTCCTTGAGCACGCTATGTCAGAAGAGGGGGTGCAAGTGCGCTGATTCAGGTGTAGTCGCACTGTCGCGCCAACTGTCCAGTTTGGAGGCCAAGTGTGAAGAAGGAGCTGTTGAGCCTGTGACTCTTGCACCTTAGGAGCTGATGCAATTGAGTGCTTTGCCCATAAAGAACTAAGCTCCCCATCACGTGTTCTCATTGGGGGACTGGGTACCCAGGGACAGTCAGGCCTGCGTTCTTTAAGGCTGACTTCCCTCCCCTCCTTTAAAACTCCCATTTTGGATGTACCTTGATGTTTCTTCAGCAGCTCATGGTTATTAAAAGCAGCCTTAGAAACTTCGTGACCCCTGGCCTCTCTTCCATCTGCATGCATTTGTAGGACTTGTATAATAACTGGGTTGCTGGCGGCCTGTTTGCAGTTGCACAGGTTTAAAAAGCCAAAGAAATTCTATACTGCGAGGCATGAGGTTCTCGTGCACATACAGGTGCCTCCTATATAGCACTGGCGTTAATCCAAACAGTAAGCAGCAGCTCAAGCAAACCTCACGAAGTCAAAACAATAATTCACTGCTGAGAGATTCTCGGGGGGCGGGGGGGATGGTCATCCCTCACATCTTTATCGTTTTCTCTGCAACATTTTCATAAGACTCCTTTGCAACCGTAGCCAGGTCTAGAATGGAAAATTCCTATACAAATGAACACAGGGTGCTTTCGATCTTGTATCTGTTAAGGGTGTACATCTGAATAGAGTGGGGGCTGAATGGGGCAAATATGGGTGATTTGTGGGTCTCCCCCTTCCTGAACCACAGCTCAACATCAGCAACCCCCCCCCCACCCCCAAGTTAGATTGGGGACCCCACAAATTCTTGTGCCGCTGTGCTATATTCCCTGTATATCTCTACATTTCTCTAGGTCCGTGTTTTGTAAGAAGTGAGGCTCTCCAAAATATTGCCTGCAGAGCACTAAAGAGCTCTGGTATTTGTTAGTTAGTTTTTAAGCACAGCAGCTTTGTTAAGACTCCAGCAAGCATTGTTTGTGTGCATGTCTCCCTCATTTCCCATGATGCACCTTGGTGGCACCATTGCTGCACGGCCTCCTCCCCGTAAATAGCACATCTGACAGGTGACTAAAAGACACTTGACTGTATTTACGTAAGTCTCCTGCCCTTAGCAGTAGTGGCTGGTGGAGCAGGGTAGGGCAGCATTGCTCACCTGGTTTCCCAGTGTGGAGGCTGCTGCTGGTAACCAAATGAGGCAGCGCAGAGGTCAGCGCAGGGCGGAAACAGTAGCAGAACTGTCAGATTGGGTCTGTTGCTGTGTCTGCACCGTGTCAACACTGCTCCTGCCACCCCCTCCCAGTTCCCAGCAGTGACTTTCACACTGGGAAGCCAAGTGAGCAATGCTGACCCATGAGCTGCTACTGACTCTTAGCAAAAGGAGTGTAGGGGAAATTTTTTTGAGGAACATTGGGGAAATGGTGTAGGAAAGAAAATCCACACAGTCCCACACTTTTGACTTCTTTCTCTCTGCCAGTCTCACTCCCCCGGCCCTTCCCCGCCTCTGTCTACCTTTCTCTCCCTATCTCAGCTTCACACAGAGCTTTATTGAAAAGGATGCCTCATGTTTCCTAACCTCCTCTCTGACAGAGAACCTGTCTGATTGCCGGAATTTCTGAAGCAAGATTGATAAGACTTAAGAAAACCATTTCACCTACGGCAAGCTTTTTAGGCTAAAACAGCTGCGTTTGTGCTGGGCTGCTGCTCATGGCTTGTTTGTTTGTTTTGGCTTGCTGTGCTATGAGTGATCATCCAATATTAAGAGCTGTTGAATCCAGCAACGCTTTACCAAGCTCAGCTTCCTCTGCATTGTACTCATTGATTCTGCTGCATCACGTGTAAGTTGCTGTCCTGGAGGAGATTGTCTTGTTCCTGGGCCTCACTTCGGGGGAAGTGCCTCGGGGTGCAATTGAGGAAGTTTGGCGGAAATCTGCAAACTAAACCAGATTGCCACTCTGCATCGCTCTACCACCACCCTTCTTTAGTGCGTATCATGGTGGTGCAATGATCTCTTGAAAAGTGAGCATTCCTTAGATAAGTGGACCCTTATCACGAGTGTTCTCTTAGGGAAATATCATTATTAAATCGAGGTGAAGCTCATTTTTTAGCACTTACAGTGTTCCAGCCCATGAAAGCATATTTTTTTAGCCTTCAAGGTGCCACACAAACGGTGTGTGTGTCCCCCCCCCCCCGCAACATAAAAACACAGCTGCCTCTTTGGAATTTGTCGATTTCAGATAATTATTGTAGTTGGAAAAAGGAAAAGCTTACAGTATGCATCAGGACATTTGGAGATTGAAAAGAAAGGGGTCAGAGTGAACTGGCACAATCTGGAAACAAAACCAAAACCATATGAATTGAGGCCTCTGGTACAGACAAGTCCTTGAAAGTGTCGTGTTTGCTGAGCAGCCATTGTCAGATTTCACTGTATTTCAAAAAAACGGTAAATCCACAAACCAAGATTTCATGATTGTAAATAAGGATGTGCCAATTATTTCACCTTAAGCTCCAGTGGCAAATTCACCAGGCGGTGTCTTTGCCATTACATTGAATCATCTTTAAAATATCATGCATTGTGTCCTGGTAACCACACAACATGAAGAAATTCCCTCTTCTCACCTGGCTCTTTCAGGTCTGCACGATTCACATCAGCTAAGATTATTAGTTGCTCTGTAGGAAATGGCATCTCTACTTTACGCAATCTCGGGGAGTTGAGATATCTGATTGTAAACTTCCACATTTAAGTGCCTGGTATGCATTTAGAAGTCTGCTTCCCCTTCCCTGCCAGCCCTATAAATATCGCTTCTGGTTACTTGTGCAATCTTTCCAGCCAGGATGAGTTTCCTAATCCTTCTACAAAGAACGGCATACCCTCCCCGAGGTATATGTCTCGCTGGGTGGGTGTGCACACAATTGGCTCCAAAGTGAGGCTTGCTGGAGTCTCTCAAGGAGATTGCTCACCCTCAGAAGAAGGAATCAGACGGCCATTGACACACAGCAAGGAATCCAAGAGGAATACTTACCAGCCAGAAAGAAAAAAGACGTTCGAAACAGAGAACCACTGCACCAGATATGGAGACTTTATTGCTGAACTGGTGTCCTAATAAGAGAGAAGAAGGGCATTCAGACGTTTTGAAAAAAAGAAAATAAAACATCTTCCTCACCTAAAATTAGCAGTGCAAAGTTTTACGGATATAATTCATCACAGCCGTTTGATAAACCACAGAGATCCACTCCCCACCCCCAATCGATGCATACCTCATCATTATATTCGATCAAAACTTGATCTGCTGAGAATAGGTGTATAATGACTCATGGTTGCTAAAAATGGACTCAGTGCTTTCCCTGCAACTTTGGTTTAAATTAAAAGCGTGTGGTGCTGTGGTTTCATTAAGACACTCCGAAATGTCAAATGAATAAAGGATTTATAAAGAATAAATAAACAACAGTGTGGATGTACAGTCACAAAAAGGAGGCACAGAATAATGTTCTATCATCTCTCTACAGCACTTGCATTGGATCATGCAACCATATTGCTCAATCATCTAATGCCAGAAGCCTTCTAATCAAAGCAAATGGGACTGTTCAGGAGCAACTGACTCACAATGCACGGCATAAAGCTTGTTTTCTTAAAGCTTTATCGGGGGGAAATATAAAGAGTCAGATAAATTAGTCTGCAGCGGCTCGCGGTATTTGTTGGGCTTTGTTTGCATTTGACAGAATCATAGGCTGCATATAAACCATACACTTAAAGCAGTGGAAGACAGGAGTGCCCGGCGTGCTCTGGTCCATGGGGTCATGAAGAGTCAGACATGACTAAACGACTAAACAACAACAACAAAAGCACACTTAAAGCACACAGGTAACCCCTGCGTTACCATTCCCAGCACCTTTAACAAATGACAGCTTCCAGGATTCCTTGGGGGTAGTCATGAACTTTAACTGCATGGTTGTGTGTGCAGCCATAGAGTTGAGTGGGATCTTTTAGGTCATCTAGTCAATGTCAGAAATTGTGTGCGCGCATGCATAATGGTACAGTCAGTGTGCCAATGTGAAGTGTGTAGCTGGGAAATAATAGTGGGGGTGGTGGTTCTGGCCCTCATGTCTTGCTTGTGGGGTTCCCTTAGGCCATGGGTAGGCAAACTAAGGCCCGGGGGCCGGATCTGGCCCAATTACCTTCTAAATCCGGCCCTCGGATGTTCCTGGAATCAGCGTGTTTTTACATGTGTAGAATGTGTCCTTTTATTTAAAATGCATATCTGGGTTAATGTGGGGCATAGGAATTCATTCTTTTCTCCCCCCCCCCCAAAATATAGTCCACCGCCCCCAAAGGTCTGAGGGATAGTGGACCAGCCCCCTGCTGAAAAAGTTTGCTGACCCCTGCCTCAGGCAACTGATTGGCCAGTGGAAAATCAGGCTTAGGATGAGATAGGCCTCTGCTCTTCTGATGTTCTTATGATCAACCCATTGGAGCATTTCTGGGAGTCTCTCTCTCAGAAGCCACCCTGTGGGAAAACCTTTATCCCCTCCACGCCCCCCCTCCCCCTCTGCCGAATGATTTTCAAACTTTAAAAAGCAGACTGAAGACTTGGCACAAGAGATGCTTAAAGAGAGACTCTGGAAACAGGCATGAAGAGTCTCTGTGGTCCTGTCGATATAGAGCAATATAGCCCATGGGACACACTGGGTGGCCTCAGGCAAATCCCTCTCTCGGCCTCAGCTCCTCATGGGAACAACATGAATGCACCACCAAGTTGCTGGGAGGCAAAAGCAATAAAGGCTATAAAGCACTTAAATGATTATTTGCAGTAAAGGCAAGGGAAGGAGCACGTGCACACTGGGAAGCTCTTGCCCTTTCAACTGTTTTTGTACCAATCCGCTATTAACTTTCCACATACTTGGGCCTCACTTATGCCATTTCGGAGACCTCTGAATTCTTACAAGGACTTCCACACAAAAAAAGAATGGCAGCTGAAAGGTGGCAAACAGGCACTTTGGTTCCATCAGATGAAAATAAAAATGGGACAGTTTGCCTAAAATTGCCTGGTTGGGAAAATCCTTCTTTGAGCAAAAAGACAACATCAGGGGGAGATGGGGCATCTGCATATCCAGGTCTTTATGTGGGGCATCTGTAATAATAATAATAATAATAATAATAATAATAATAATAATAATAACTGATGACATTTGTATATAGGGAAAGTGAAATCTATCAAGTTTTGGTTTCTCTCCATTTCTTGTTTTTCCACTCCTAAGTTCAGTTTGCCACATTTGCAAATTGTATTTTTTAAGGAAAATTCATCTGCATTGTAGAGCAGTATATTCTCTGAATATACACATTTTGGGAGCAATTTTGCCTAGTACATATATTTTTATAAAGCGATTTCCACAAATATAATGCATTTTTGTGGGTATCTCCCGCACTATTATGTACATTTTAGTGCACATTTTACCCTAATATATGCACTTTTGTACACATTACTTGACTTGAGAACTGCGTTGCAAAATTCAGGGAAATGCAAAATAATTAAGCATTACAGAGAATGCAGTTTAGGTAAGTCTTCCTATAACTGAATTGAAATTCCCTCCCATCCCTGTTTGTTTACCACCTTATAACATGGGATTCTCTGAGTAGCTTACAATAAAGATAAGAAAGAAAGAAAGAAAGAAAGAAAGAAAGAAAGAAAGAAAGAAAGAAAGAAAGAAAGAAAGAAAGAACAACTGAAATACAAAGCAAAACAACAACAACAAAACAATAACAAGGAAACAGAACTCACCACACCTCCCACAGATTCATAAAGCAGAAGCCCAGACTAAGGTCTAAGGCCTGAGTGAATAGAAAGGTCTTCATTGGATGCAGAAAGGATGACAAAGATGGCACCAGGTGAGCCTCCTGTGGAAGGCTACTCCATAACTGGAGTGCCGCTACTGAAAATGCCCTATCCCTAATGGCTATGCCTTACATAATTTGTTAGGAGCGCTTGGAGCAGGGCCTCTGAATTGGACCTTCAGGCTTAGATAGGTGTGTATGGCAGAAGGTAGTCTTTCAGGTAGCTTAGTCTCAAGGCATTTAGGTCTTTAAAGGTTGAGACCAGCATCCCAGGTCCTTCAACCTCTCCTCTTTATGCACTTGAAGAACTACAGTGTCTATCTTCTCATCAGGAGAAACTCTACAGAGCTGCCTTGGCAGGCTGTGCCTTTGCCCTGAGTTCATTCATCACTGGTGTTGCTTAAGATACTCAAATGGAAGTGAAGAGTAGGTTGCTACAACTTCTTCCGCCACATTTGACAAAGCAGATGTGTGTTGAGCTCACAACTACAATATCCTGTTAGGTCATGCTCTTTCTCATTGCAACATCAGAAGCCACATCTGGAAAACTCTTGTGTTGCAGGCCAATGACAGAACCATGGGAGCATCAATGCACAGAGAGGAAAATGTGTCTCATAAAGAGAAGTTGTAAGAATAAGCTTTGATGTTTTTGGATGTACACAAACTATTGGCTACCAAAATTATTAGGATTGATTTCTACCTGACATGTCATATAGAAAATTCTTCCTTGAGCAACCAAGAGCTACAAAAAGTAGAAATCAACCAGATTTAAAATTCTGTCTGAGATTGACTTTGTGGCCACTTCAGAGAATAACCTGACAGTCTGAGGCAAACGTACAGAGAAAGGCACTGAGGAACTGATTTATTTCTGCCTTGAGATCAGTACATCTCTGTGGAACACTACCACATCACTAAGACATATCTTCCTTTTTTTTTAAAAAAAAAAAGGCCTCTGGGATTTAAATATTTATTTTTTCTAGGCCACTTTTCTAGACAACTTGTGTCCCTACAGTTGTTGCTGGATTGTGGCTGGACCCATGGCTTGGGCCTGTTGGAGATGGTCCAAAATAACATCTGGAGGGACACTGGTTTCCAATCCCCTGTGCTAGACTTTCAGTGTTTTTCACACAAGAAGTTCAGGGAGACTAGTTCGTTCTTTAATATCATAGGTTTTAAGATCTACTGAGAAGATTCTCTTAACAGAACTAAGCTAAACTTGCTTTTTTGATTGTTGCCATGATTGTGGGAAAGTGTTTCTCATTTTCAGCTATTTTCAGCAGTTATTGCAAACGTTTGCATTTTTTCAGTGATATTCTTGTTAACACAATTTCCTTCTTCCTCCTCCTCCTTCAACCTCTTTGACTTCTGGGTACTTGGCCCACACTGACATGCCAAGGAAATAAACAACTATCTGACTTTTAGAAGACAGTTGTAGGCAGCCCTGAGGAGTTTGGATGTTTTGGTTTGTTGGAAGCCTCCTAGAGTGGCTGGGGCAACCCGGTCAGATGGGTGACTATATATATATATATATATATATGCTTTCGTAGATTTTCACGGGTACAGGAATGCAGGTTTTGGTGTCCTCGGGTGTCTTCCCGTGTAAAAGTTGGGGTGTCTAGGCGACGTTTCGACGAGGTCTCACTCGTCATCTTCAGGCTGGTGCTTTCGGCTTCTTGTTACTGGAACAGAGCAGGATCTCAGTGTTTGAGTTCCTATAAATACTGTTGAGGGGGTGTGGTGTATAGCCTCCAATGTTCTGGGCAGAGAGGAAGTTCCCAGGCTAGTGTGCCTTTTCTTCTTTTGTTCCTTAATTACTTGAGGGATATCTTGAGTGATTTCTTGAGTGATATCCTGAGTACCACTTAGGTGGGTCATTAGGTGTGGATTAGTTGCTAAAGTCTTTGTGTCTTGACCTCTTGAACTTTGTGAAGAGTTTTTCTGAGAAGATGGCTGTACTGCACTTAGTTGTGCTCTGGCTTGGCTTCGTGTATAGGGGCGAGCTGTGGTTTTGTGGCCTGTGTCAGCCAGATCTGTGTAGGGATTGCAGGGGGGTGCAGCATCCGGAGGTGCCACCATGGTTTGGCTACTGGATGGTGTCTGTAATTTATCTGTGGAGAGGGTCTGGGTTTGGGTCTGGTGTGGTTGATTGGTGATGGCGTTCTGTGTGCCTCTGGATCTGGTGTCAGTTTTTGTGGGGAGGGCTAATTTCCAGATGTCTGGCAAGCGGGATGTGTCGTCACGCTTGTTCATGTTGTGAGGGTGTTTCTCTATCTCGATGGCTTCCATGATTATTCTCTTGTGGTGATGTTCCATGTTAAAGAGCAATTTGGAATCTGCAAAATTAATTTCGTGTCCTGTTTCTTTCATGTGTTGGAAAAGAGAGGAAGTTTTTTCTTCTTTTTTGACGGCATTCTTGTGTTCTGCGATACGTGCATTTATTCGTCTGTTTGTTTGTCCAATGTACGTGGCTGGGCAGAACCAAACGCCTGGCTGACAAAGACCACTTGACAACTGAGTTACAGAATCTCTCAAATGTGTTAATTGCCAATGGATACCAGCAAAACAGGGTTACGAAGCTAATCCAAAAAGAAACACCCCCCAAAAACCAAGACACAGAAGAAAACAATGGCATGGCCCTCCTTCCTTATATCAAGGGCACTACAGATAAAATTAGCAAAATCCTCCATAAACACAATATCAAAACAGCCTTTTGCACCAACCAAAAAATAGCCAATATCCTCAGAAACCCCAAGGATAAAATCCAGTTGGAAAACCAAGGGGTCTATGAAATACCCTGCAAAGTCTGCCCAGCCACGTACATTGGACAAACAAACAGACGAATAAATGCACGTATCGCAGAACACAAGAATGCCGTCAAAAAAGAAGAAAAAACTTCCTCTCTTTTCCAACACATGAAAGAAACAGGACACGAAATTAATTTTGCAGATTCCAAATTGCTCTTTAACATGGAACATCACCACAAGAGAATAATCATGGAAGCCATCGAGATAGAGAAACACCCTCACAACATGAACAAGCGTGACGACACATCCCGCTTGCCAGACATCTGGAAATTAGCCCTCCCCACAAAAACTGACACCAGATCCAGAGGCACACAGAACGCCATCACCAATCAACCACACCAGACCCAAACCCAGACCCTCTCCACAGATAAATTACAGACACCATCCAGTAGCCAAACCATGGTGGCACCTCCGGATGCTGCACCCCCCTGCAATCCCTACACAGATCTGGCTGACACAGGCCACAAAACCACAGCTCGCCCCTATACACGAAGCCAAGCCAGAGCACAACTAAGTGCAGTACAGCCATCTTCTCAGAAAAACTCTTCACAAAATTCAAGAGGTCAAGACACAAAGACTTTAGCAACTAATCCACACCTAATGACCCACCTAAGTGGTACTCAGGATATCACTCAAGAAATCACTCAAGATATCCCTCAAGTAATTAAGGAACAAAAGAAGAAAAGGCACACTAGCCTGGGAACTTCCTCTCTGCCCAGAACATTGGAGGCTATACACCACACCCCCTCAACAGTATTTATAGGAACTCAAACACTGAGATCCTGCTCTGTTCCAGTAACAAGAAGCCGAAAGCACCAGCCTGAAGATGACGAGTGAGACCTCGTCGAAACGTCGCCTAGACACCCCAACTTTTACACGGGAAGACACCCGAGGACACCAAAACCTGCATTCCTGTACCCGTGAAAATCTACGAAAGCAAATATCTCACCTCTACGGGGAGGAAACCTTCCAGCTGACAAGAACCTACGAGAAACTAGAAGTCCGAAGAGCCACCATCTTATGTGATCTCTTGTTCCTACGCAACTGCCGAGACAACAACTTAATTCCCACATGCTTCCAACTTAAATTCCATTCTAAAACCCCAGCTACCGAAAGGATCCTGAAACGAACTGAACTATCCCTAATCAGAAACGAACTACACAAGAAAAGATACCTACTAAACCAAACCAACAAAGATCTGCTCACTCTTCACCTCAAACTCTGTAACAAAATCCACCCTGCACTCTGGGACAAATGCAAACAACTAGCCGTCTGGAGAGCTGAAACGGAGACCTCACATAAGACAGACACACACACCAACAAACTCCACAAACTAGAGAAACGCCAGAAGCCCAGCCACCCTCCACAACAACCCATGAAACAAACAGTACATAACATATCAGACAGGATCCTCACCACAACTGAAACCAAAGTACTCTCCAAAGGTTTCAACTTTGCAGTCGCCCCGAGACGCATCCCCACGGAAAACATCATATGCGGAGTCGAAGCTAGCCTAACCAAAATCAACCCAGATGAAGCCAATAAAATCAGACTTGAAGTCACCAACATCCTCTGCTCCAGCAAACCACCCAGAAGCAATTTACACAAAGAAGAACAGAAAGCACTCACCAACCTGAGGAAAGACAACAACATAATCATTCTCCCAGCAGACAAAGGTAATGCCACTGTTGTGATGAACACATCGGACTACCAAGCAAAACTATCAAATCTACTCCAAGATCCTACCTACCAACCTATAAAAACAGATCCCACCACCTATCTGGAAAAAACCACCAAATCCAAAATAAAAGCCTCTCCTATCAGTGAAGAAATCCAGCTAAGAATCATCCCCAGAGAAAAATCATCCAGATGCCCCAAACTCTACGGCCTCCCCAAGATACACAAAGAAGGAACACCACTCAGACCAATAGTCAGCTCCATAGGCTCACCTCTACAAAATCTCGCTAAATTTCTCGCCAAGCAACTTCAGCCCTATGCAGAATCCATCTCTTCACACGTTCCAAACTCCTTCCAGTTCATAGAAACAATAAAGAAGCAAAACCTACATCCTAATGACCTACTTGTGAGCTTCGATGTTGTATCTCTCTTCACACAAGTGCCCATTAATGAAGCCTTGACAGCCATTCAAAACAAATACAATCCCCCCGAATACATCTTGGACCTGACCAACCACTGCCTAACCAACACGTACTTCATCCACAATGGACAAAGATACAAACAGATAGAAGGAGCACCTATGGGATCACCCCTCTCACCGGTCATCGCAAACCTGTACATGGAACACTTTGAAACCAATGCTTTAGACAAGTCAGAACACAAACCCAAACTTTGGCTCAGATATGTTGACGACACCTTTGTAATTTGGCCACACGGGAAGGAAAAACTGGATAGCTTCCTCACACATCTCAACAGCCTACACCCCAAAATACAATTCACTATGGAAATAGAAGCCAACAACCAACTTCCCTTCCTTGACGTCCTAATCTACAAAAAACCTGATGGCTCCCTAGGACACACTATCTACCGGAAAAAAACACACACCAACCGCTACTTACATGCACAATCACACCACCACCCTGCACAAATAAACTCCGTAGCCAAGACTCTCATCTCCAGAACCAAACGCCTGGCTGACAAAGACCACTTGACAACTGAGTTACAGAATCTCTCAAATGTGTTAATTGCCAATGGATACCAGCAAAACAGGGTTACGAAGCTAATCCAAAAAGAAACACCCCCCAAAAACCAAGACACAGAAGAAAACAATGGCATGGCCCTCCTTCCTTATATCAAGGGCACTACAGATAAAATTAGCAAAATCCTCCATAAACACAATATCAAAACAGCCTTTTGCACCAACCAAAAAATAGCCAATATCCTCAGAAACCCCAAGGATAAAATCCAGTTGGAAAACCAAGGGGTCTATGAAATACCCTGCAAAGTCTGCCCAGCCACGTACATTGGACAAACAAACAGACGAATAAATGCACGTATCGCAGAACACAAGAATGCCGTCAAAAAAGAAGAAAAAACTTCCTCTCTTTTCCAACACATGAAAGAAACAGGACACGAAATTAATTTTGCAGATTCCAAATTGCTCTTTAACATGGAACATCACCACAAGAGAATAATCATGGAAGCCATCGAGATAGAGAAACACCCTCACAACATGAACAAGCGTGACGACACATCCCGCTTGCCAGACATCTGGAAATTAGCCCTCCCCACAAAAACTGACACCAGATCCAGAGGCACACAGAACGCCATCACCAATCAACCACACCAGACCCAAACCCAGACCCTCTCCACAGATAAATTACAGACACCATCCAGTAGCCAAACCATGGTGGCACCTCCGGATGCTGCACCCCCCTGCAATCCCTACACAGATCTGGCTGACACAGGCCACAAAACCACAGCTCGCCCCTATACACGAAGCCAAGCCAGAGCACAACTAAGTGCAGTACAGCCATCTTCTCAGAAAAACTCTTCACAAAATTCAAGAGGTCAAGACACAAAGACTTTAGCAACTAATCCACACCTAATGACCCACCTAAGTGGTACTCAGGATATCACTCAAGAAATCACTCAAGATATCCCTCAAGTAATTAAGGAACAAAAGAAGAAAAGGCACACTAGCCTGGGAACTTCCTCTCTGCCCAGAACATTGGAGGCTATACACCACACCCCCTCAACAGTATTTATAGGAACTCAAACACTGAGATCCTGCTCTGTTCCAGTAACAAGAAGCCGAAAGCACCAGCCTGAAGATGACGAGTGAGACCTCGTCGAAACGTCGCCTAGACACCCCAACTTTTACACGGGAAGACACCCGAGGACACCAAAACCTGCATATATATATATATATATATATATATATATATATATATATATATATATAGTATTGTTGTTGTTGTCATCGTCATCATTAAATCCTATTGCAAATTGATAACTTCAAGGAAGAGTTTTGCAGCTTGATCCCTCCCCCTCTTTGGACAAAGCACTTGCAAATTGCCTGGTAGGGGGAAAGACAGCACTCAGCATTTTCACCCATGTTTCCAGTGACCACTGAACAATTGTCCAAGGAGGACTTTTAAAATTTCTGATGAAAATATACATGAAACACCTTCATCCACCTTTCAGTTCAGCCCTAATCTTAGGGGCTTCCTGCTGGCAACCAGCGTTCTAATGAGAAATCAGCTGTGTATGTCCCGATCTTGATATGAAAGCCTGGCCTTGCGAGACAGAAGACGTTGCCAGGTGCCTCCTCTGTACTGGAGCTCATTCCAATTCATTTGTTAATGAATACTGGCTTCTCTGCCCATAGCTATATAGATCTCGTGACGTTGTTATGGAATCACCTGACACAGAAAAACAAAAAACAAATGGAATGGCTCTCTTCAGAGAATACAGGGTTGTTATATTCTAACTTATACAGCCAACATCCCAAGTTTTAATCCAACTAGTTGAGTGCCGCAGAGTTGGTCACGACTAGACCTAATGGTCAGGGGTCCCTTTACCCTCTGACAAATGTGAAACAACAGAACCCAACACCTATATATTGTGTCTTCTAAATTTTGGCTTCTGAAGAGTGGACAAAACCTTGAAAGTGTCTCCGTCATCAACATAATCTAATCAAAGATACCGTACCTTCTCAACCATTTTTAGTATCTCTCTTGCTTTGGAAACAGCACAACTCTGCTTGGGGAAACATTACCTAGGCCTCCATTGCTGAATCTGTTGGTGAGATTGGGCTTGTGAACATTGTAATTCAGAGAGTAAATATTCACAATTTATGGGGAGTGCAGAGAGCTAGATGAGGGTTCCATCAGAGAGCTAGCATCTTGCAGGCCCCTGTACTGCTAGGGAAGCTGCTCAGGGTGCTCTAGGTCTGGATGTCCTGCATCAGAAGAACATAAGAACTACAATTCCCAGCACCCCTAACAAACCTAGGATTCTTTTTGGGGGGAGAAGATGCTTTAAATACATGGTGCCTACACAACCAGGGATGCGGATTTCAGAGGCTGACAACAGAAGCCATATAGACATCTTTCCCCCAGGGTCTCAAATTTATCTCCGGGGACCTTAGCAGTTAATCCCTGAGCTATTGTTTTGTTAAAATGACATCTCCAGACTGGTGAAAGATGCACAAGTAGTATTAATGGCTGCCATGTAGCCCTGTCAGATAAAAATAAAACAAAAACAAAAAATGGTGTTCCTCATGAAGAGGCAAGGACAACAGGCTGTTCCTTTATTGCATTTGCCCACTGGGAGTTTCTTCATCAACTTGGAGACCACCACTAGCACCCAGCTTTCCAAAGCAGTAGACACCAGTGCTGTGACACTTGAAGTAGTGCATTAGCTTGGTTGCCATGTTATATAGGTCATTTATGACCATTCCAAATTACTGGTAGTTTCCATGGCAGTAACACTGCTAGTGCTTGCCATCTGCAGTGCTATCCTCATTCCTTCATGGAAGAAGATTGGACTGTTCTTGCCAACAAGGAAGACAGCCTCCTGTTCTAGATTCCTGTAAAAAAAAAAAAAAAATCCTAGAGAAATATGCTGGAGTGCTCATAGCACATGTGAGCACACTGCATCCAGGAAAAAATATGAGAGAGATGAGCAAAAAGTTGGAGGGGGTGGTTCCTAACTGACCAAAAAATTGCAACCAGACAGGAGGAGGAGAAATGATGTACCTCTGGATCAACATCACACAGACACCATCGAGCAAGGAGCCAGTGACTTTTGTGAATGTGCCCCCCCACAAAACATCTGGAAGGATTTTGCCTGCTGGCTTCAAAATTGCTATTATCAGCCAGCAGGTTCAGATAATTGCTGCTGATGGTCCCAGTGAAAAGTTCAGGAGCACCTAATTTGGCTTCACTGCTGAGGTTTGGTGTGAAGCCCCATCTGAGGGTGAGAGGCAAGTACAAAAGTGTGAACCAAAAAGTTGCAAAAACCTGCGGTTAAGCAGGTGAGCTGGAAGCAGTAGCTGTGGTCAAAGATGGGACAGATGCCTGGCACTAGATCAAGTGGGCAAAGCAAGCAACAAGTTTCTCAGTCCGAGGAGCAGGTTTCCAAGGAAATATCTGGTGTGTCTCTATTGGCTTGTGAGGTCAGCTGACAACCGCTGGGCTGTCAGATCAGCTGACACTTACTCAGACCAGTCCTGTAGCCCAGAGGACACCTTTGCCTTGACTCACAAGACTTTATTTGGCTAGCTACCTGAGGAGACCAGAATACTGGTGGAACAAAAAGCAAGGCACAAGAGGCTGGCTGCTGAAGGTCCTGGTTCACCTTACTCTAGGCACAAAAATTAGCGTTGTAGGTGTTAAGACCATAGCTGTCAACTTTTTCCTTTTCTTGTGAGGAATCCTATTCGGAATAAGAGAATTTCCATTTAAAAAGGGAAAACGTTGACAGCTATGGTTAAGACACCCTAAATTCCTGGGTCCAATAGGTGCTAGAATTTAATTAGGGCTTAGGGTGTCAAAAGCGAATTAAGCTAGGCTAATCCTCTATGTGAGGTGATAGCCAGGGGGTAATGGGCATTTAGGATTATAGGAGCTCGGTGTGAGGCAGCAAATGAGTGGGGCCTCTCTCTACAGATAAATAGAGCTTAGTGTAGAGGGAGTTAGAAGCAATGCCAGAAAGAACCTTAGACTAGGGAGTCAGGGATGTGATAGTAAAGCAGTGAGCTGGAGAGAGAGGCAGACAGCATGATGCTAATGTTGGTTTAAGTCCAGAGCTGTGGCTATGGGAGAAGCAAAGCCCGCTTTGAGTGTGAATGCTGGAAACCCCTCCATTGTAGGCTCAGGTTTTATGTATGTGCAGATAAACCATATACCATAAAGACACCACAGCCTCTTCTGTGCCTCGTTTCCAAAAGGAAACATGGACCCTGGGTAAGTGGGCCTGGGACTTCCTGGAACCTCACACCTCTTGGAGATTCGGGCTGGCATGCAACATCACATAGCAAGGGGCAAGCTTGCTTTGGGGAAACAAAACAGGATGGATCTCAAAGCTCATATAAAGAACCTTCAACTGCAAACATGGCAATATAGTTTTAGAAACAGGGCCAGGTCCCTTATATATTTTTTTCTCCTTCTTTTTCTAAATGGATGCCTTTGAAAAATGTTCTGCTGATACATCTCTTAGAGAGAATAATATTTTTTTTTTAAATCCAGTGGCTGTAAACTGACAGCTTATTATTACCAAAGCTCTGCAATAATTGAGAAACGGTAACTATTTACACAGATGTCACATAGAGAATGATTTCATCCATGAATTACATTGGTGCAGTTAATTCTTGCCATTTTAATTACAGTTTTCACAACAGTCATTACTGGATTAATTGGCAGTCCTAAAATCTGGTATTATTTTGTGAGAAATAAAATTTATGGAAAACAAAGCCAGTTGTATGGAAATTTTCCAATTTAGGAAAATTAAGCCATTTGAATTTATGGAAAACAAATTAAGTTGTGTGTGTGGTGCAGGGATGTGCAAATGTGCCTCAATCCATCCCAACATGCATTTGCACTTCCATATGGTGTTTTTCTTTCTGTAGAAACTGGCTTATTTTGCACAAATCTTTCTTCCATTTCATTGTCTGCTGGTGCGGAAAGATACATGATTCTTACATATATCATATGTGCATGATAGAAATGCATATCTCAGCCATCAAACAGATGTTTACAAATCTGTATTGTACTTTTTTTAAAAAGCCTTTTATACTTCAACAAAAGAACTCTTCAGTGTGCTCCATAGGCATCATTTTGGACAGCTTCACTTCTTGCAAAGCCCATGGACCCAGAGAAATTTTGAAATATATAAGAATTACAGCACGTGCAGCAGGAGGGCAGTGGGGCAAGGAAAACGGGAAGCTGCCTCACAGCCCTTTTAATCATGCGAGGCCCTTCTAACACATGGCGGGAGAATGTGATGAAGGCAAACGTATTAGGGTAGGGATGATCTCCAGTAACTGTGCTGTTATATGCAAGGTTCTCAAAATGTGAGGAAGCCATGTGGTCAGATTGAAAGGTGCTAACTTGCTATACTAAAGAAGAGGAGGCCCTTCATAGGCTACCAAGAAATGCTGTTGCTGCTGCTGAAGTCAGCAAACCGCTGTGAAGTCAGGCTGATCACTTACTGGCAAGCAGGACATGGAAGTCCCCAACTTGTATGCTTTTTGCTATATGATGGCCATCTTCCAATATCTCAAGGGCTTGTCACACAGAAGAGGGAGCAAGCTTGGTTTCTCCTGCACCAGAGGAGAGAATCCAAACCAATGGCTTCAAATTGCAAGAAATGAGATTCCGGAACATCAGGACGAGCTTTCCGGCAGTAAGAGCTGTTCAGCAGTGGAATGGGCTTCCTGGGGAGTTGGTGGACTCTCCTTCCTTGGAGGTTTTTAAGCAGAGCTACTTTAGTTTAGATTCCTGCATTTAGTTGAGATTCCTCAGGGTCCCTTCCAACTCTACAATATATGACTCTATGATTTATTTGCAGCACTGAACTCCTGGCTGTTTTGTTACTGGTCACCCATCACCATGGTTAGGTTTGGACAACTGACTTTGCCGCCCTGAGTCCTTGCTAACAAGTCCACATATTGAACAAGTCCAGCATTGATTGTGGAAGAACTTTTTCACCGTTCCACCACACAAACCTGTCATTGTCTGACAGCCAAAAGGCAGAGGGAGAGAGAGAGAGAGCGCACTCTATATTTAACTGTGGCTGGGTCATCACAAATCTTCCCATGTCACCTGCAGTCTTGTTTTATGGGAAGCATGAAGGTGACAAAGTGCCATTACATAAAAAGGGAGGGAGGGAAAGAGGTGATTCTGAAAATTAATCGACAGAGGAGAAATCACATTAATGGCTAGTAATACTAGGCTGCAGAACTGTTATAAAAAAGGCATTAAAAGAGAGCTCAGTAATTGGAACTATTACACAGGTCCACTCAGATGCCTTCCCGCCCCCCCCCTTTCCTTTTTTGAGAGGGGGGCAATGATGAATGCCACTTTCAATGGGAATAATAACATTAAAACATCCATGTTAAGGCAGGTTACATTAACTTTTCGATAGGCATAATTTACTGTGCAGTGACTTCTGAGAGCTGATTATGATCAAATGGTAGGCCCATCTTCTGGAGGCTAATAATACCTTGCAGGCTGCCTTACTGGGGTAGTGAGGGTGGAAGATATTTGAAGCATCTAAATTATGCATTAAATAGTATTTTTAAATGGACATTACTCTTGTTCACAGAATAGGAGCATAGCAAGAGGGACAAAATATGCAGCAAACATAGCTCATTCGCTGTGCCTCTGCTGGTCAACATCTTGGGTTGGTCTCAGCAAAGCAGAGTGGCTACTAAGTCTGAATGGTCCAGTGAGAAGGGCTTTAGGTTCACTGCCATGTCTCATCATTGGCTATTCTAATGTGAAAGGAATCCCTCAGACCTATTAAGAAAGATTAGCACTTGCAGAAGGGAATAGATATACATCTACTAGGGATATGCAGTGACTCTGCTGAGGGGTGCTGAAAGCACATGGACTACTTTGGCAGGCTTAATCCACTCTGAGGTGCTCCTGTGTCTGCACATTTTACCCACTTTGGCCAAAAGACATCACCGTTTAAGATTTAGGTGGGGAGCATGGAGTTTCATTTTATACACAGTGGCACAGAACTTGAATTACAGATTAAAGAAGAGAGAGGGCAGAGCAACTCCGGAATAGACCAGTTCTTGGAAAATGCCCACAGCTTGCTGACTGGTCCCACAAAAGGGAAGAGAGTCTACTCATTCTTAGTTTAACTCTCCATTCAGTTATGAAACTCCCGGTGTGATCTTGGGCCACTCACTGTCTCTCAGCCTAACCTGTGAGGATAAAAGGGGCAAGAGGCACACACATAAGCTCTGTCCACCACCACTGTTTCACACCTGGCTCCACCTCCAGAACAAAGTTGATGCACGATCCTGAACTTCATCTGCTGGTGTGTACTGTGCCACCATGTTGGCTTTCTAAGTTAGCCATCCAAAGCACTCACTGAAACTGCCAGAGGGTGTTCCATAGTCTGGATGCACAGTCAAGCTACTTTTTCCCCACCAGAAAGGAAAGTAAAATCAGGGCAGTCATTTGCATTGGATCAAGTTCTATTAAAAAAAATAGTTCAATATATTTTGGCTTGATTATATTTTTAGAGATATTGCACTCCGGAATGTGAGAATACTTGAAGCCACAGCAAAAGGTATGACTCATGCATAAATGAGTCGGCAGCCAGACTAAATTATATTCTGCCCTATCTAGGTACTTATACATGATAAGTGAAGAATGACAAAGGTTATTTTCTATGCAAGCAGTGCGTGGGTGTTTACTAGATCACTTTGATTTTTTTTTGACAAATGGAACCAGAACAAATACCAATTCTTCTTCTGCATTCACAGTCACTAATGAAGATTAGAATGATCAGGAGCCCCCCCCCCCAACCCCGGCCCCTCGCACTTTGGTCAAGATCACTTAATGCAGATTAGTTACCCCTTAACAGTCTTAAACCAAACAATTATTCACACAATCAGGGAGGCTAAAAGTTAAGCCAAAGTGGGAGTACTTTTCCACTGTTTCAATGAATGTTTATGGCATCATTCTTTGCAATCCTGTGTCAATGCTTTTATGTCCAATTAATTATTTGGGGGTATTTTCAAAATCACCAGTGGGATTCAATTTAAAACTTTTACACAGCTTTTAAACCTTCTTTGGATGGAATGGAATGGAAACCATGTGCCCTTTCCTCCTCCTTAACCATTCTGACTGAGTAAACTAACAGGTGGCTAAGTTTGTCAAAGGGGAGGAAGTTCCCTTTAAGGTCCTATGCAGATGTCACCTTCCTGCACACCGAGGGCCTTTGCAGATGGTGCGAGCTGCCAGGAGGGACTAGGCAGCCATAATTGAATTGCACAGGTGTCACCACCCCTAGAAGCACTTCTCTTTTAGCAGGGAGAAGTGGAACCTGCAACAAAATGTTGCAATCTGGAGTGCCCCTGAGCATTGTTCCAGCTGGCCATATCCTCTTCTAGGATATTCCAGCCACTCTCTCTCCCACCTGATTTTTCATTTTCTTCCACCCTATAGTCAACTGGCATTCCATGGCCACTGAGCATTCAGTCCTTCATTGGATGTTATTAATGGCCTCCTCCTCCTCCTCCTCTTCCTCCTCCTCCTCCTCCTCCTTCTTCTTCTTCACTGCACATTTTATACTTCTGCAAGACCAGAAGTTACCCTAATCCTGCCGACTGAACATTTTGCATACAAAGCTGGTTCTCTGAGCAAATGTCCTCCCCAAATGTTATTCCTCAAATAAAATTAGCAGGCCTAGCTATATTACTTTGGGAATGTACCTCCACATCTCTGCTTGCTTGCTTTCCTTCTTGGCTCTGCTTAACTGCTTGAATGCTATTTTCCAATATACAATAGATCAGAGTCTTATTCAGGTGTGATGTCACTCCCGTTATTTCTTCATTACCTGAGTAAAATCAGCATCAATGGTTTCTTTCCTTCTGTTTGACAATTGGCGACTAGCCAGGATGGCTGTGTTTGACCTCCACTGTTGCAGACTTGCCTCTGAATGGCAGTGGCTGGGAATCACAAGTGGGGAGAGTGCTGTTGCATTAAGGGGCTTCTTTTGGGTTTCCCATGGGCATCTGCTTGGCGAACGTGAGAATAGGATGGTGGATTAGATGTGCCTCTGGCATAATCCATCAGACCTCTTCTTACGTTCTGAGACAGTTCCAATTCCACATAATCAAGTGCCGCAGGAGTCCTTCCTATATAGTTTTTTTGCATACCTGATACAACTGTGAGGTAAATCATACTTTATATGGGGAAGCTAACCAAGAGGTCAGCCCTGGGCACAGATGGAAAACGATGGCTGACAGGAGGGAGGGTAGCAGAGGGTCATTTCCTTCCCTGAAGCAAATGTCTTTCTCCAGAAGGTCCTCCCTACTTCAAAGGTATCAACTACGTTGAGGAAAGCTTTGGTAACTCTGAAGAAACCCTTCACGATAATTTCAGGTCTTCCGTTCAGATCCTCTATTGTTTCTTTCCTTGGAGTTTAAGCTGTTTGAGATAAAGAGGCATATTAGTATGGGGCCACGAAGAGTGTTTGCTCTGCTTAAGCAACAGTCAACTTGACTGGTTGAATTATGTCAAATGGCTGCACCTTTTTTTAAAAAAACAAAAAACAGTAGGGGGTGAAACAGAGGTGAGTCAGCATGCCAGCAAGACAAAAGCCTTCTGAACCAATATATTAGAGGGCCTGTGAGTTCTCTCTTCAGAAAGTGTGCAAATGCAAAGTTCAAAAGAGAAAATGCTTTACTGTTGCCCTTGAAAAGACTTCCTTCACCACTTCCTTGTTTAACTTCCTGTGAGGAACCATTTCTATTTCTCAACAGGAAATGTGGGGGTGGCAGGGAGGACATGTGGGTAGCAAAACAGGAAGATTAATTTCCTGTATCCCCAAGGGTTATTAACAACATTTAAAATACAAAAAAAAAAAAACCCTTTCCTGTGTCTTTCAAAGAACTTCACAGAGGTGGCAATTGTGTAAATACACTGCTCAGAGCTGGGCAGACTTTGCTGTTCTGTTTCACCTATGGAAAATTCAATTTATCATTGAGAACAAAAAACAAACATTCATAGCAGCCAAGAGATCAGAAGCTCTGGTGAGTTGCTGAATAATGCTCATAATGCAAAATGTGATTTTTAAAAAACAATTTTATTAGTTTCTAAACTAATGCAAATAAATAAATAAATAAATAAATAAATAAATAAATAAATGGTTTCTATTGAGAGCTCTTTTAAGCATTGACATATGGAAAGAAAAGGAGACTGCACTTTATTCACCCTTCTGTTTTTTGCTGCACATTGTCTTCTCTGACAGTTTCAGCTCCAAATGCATGTGAAATTTGTACATTTCCCCACATTGGGAGGTAAGTGCCATGGGCTCTGTCCCCAGCCTAGTGACCTGTAAATCTTGGTTTATCTCAGTTTCTCGTTTGTCCATCCTTAAGTTCAGTTCTCCACACTTCCACATCAGTGTGTACTACACACACACACACACACACACACACACAGAGAGAGAGAGAGAGATCATTTTAATGTGGATTTCTCCTAATGTACACATTTTTATGCAATTTTTGCACAGCAGTTCCCCCCTAAAATATTTATGTTATTTTAATTAACATGCATTAGTTAGGATATACATTTTTGCAGAACTTTTTTTTTGTACAAATTACTTGGCTGGAGAACTGAATCACAAAATTCAGAGAACTACGAGTTTCAAAAGACTGGAGTGGAACCCTGGGATATGCGTATTTTTTTTGTACAAACTACTTGGCTGGAGAACTGCATTACAAAATTCAGAGAAGAACAGATTGCAAAAGACGGCTGTGTTTTGCTTTTCATATTGTTTCAGGAAGTGTGAACTAAGTAGGCTTGCCTTTAAATGTGAACTGAATCAAATTTCTCCCCATCCCTCTGCCCACCTCCTCATGCTCAAGGGTCCCACATGCACAGATTCATTTCCTCCACATTGTGGGTTATGGATCGTGTGCATGGGGGGCGGGGCTTATACAAGTTTGCGTACAGGCTCTGTGCACATGGAGGCCAGGGGCAAGTCCAGCAGTCTTGGTGCTGCCCCAGCCATGCATTCATTTCCAGATAAATGAACTATTGGACGCCTGTTGTAATATGCAAAACAGCACTGTGTTTGAGATAATTTTGCTGGCTAAATTGCCAGAGTAACAATTTCATGCACGGCCCCTTGAAGAGAAACAGTTGTGACCCAGGAGAAGGCTGGCTCCTGGAGAGGTGATTCAGAGCTGCAGCTTAGGTGCAGAAGTTAGCTACTACTCTTTGCAGGCTCCCAGGCCTCATCAGAAATCAAGTTTCTTCAGCCATTAACTTGTAGTGAGTCCCTGCATAAGCAGCAGAAGATAATGCAGTGGCCAGTTACAGAGCGAGGACGCACACAGAGAGAAAGAAATATATTAGAGCTGTGTGTGCTAATTTATGTGTTTAGATGCAAATTTAGAAATAAGTACAATACAGTGGTACCTTGGGTTAAGTACTTAATTCATTCTGGAGGTCCGTACTTAACCTGAAACTGTTCTTAACCTGAAGCACCACTTTAGCTAATGGGGCCTCCTGCTGCCGCTGTGCCGCCGGAGCACAATTTCTGTTCTTATCCTGAAGTAAAGTTCTTAACCTGAAGCACTATTTCTGGGTTAGCAGAGTCTGTAACCTGAAGCGTATGTAACCTGAAGCATATGTAACCCGAGGTACCACTATAGTTATAATTTAAACAGAAATACAATATACCCTTCCATCTGAGGAAGACTGTGACCAGGTGACCCATCTGCTGCTCAGACTGTGGTTGGTGGGCAAATACAAGATCCCTGCTCTCCCTTCTTATGGTTCCTTCTCTTTAAACTGGGATTGGACTGAATAGATTTTCAGAGATCTCCTTCAAATAGAGGACCGCCCTCTGTAAATAGGCCACATGGCCATCCTAAATTTCAACGACAGGTTCTAATGCTAACCCCACTGACCCGGGTGTAAGAGCAATTGAACTCAGTAGGACTTCCTTCTGAGTTGGCATGGTTAGGGCTGTAGCCGAAGGCTGTAATTCCAGACAGAAAGCTCCACTGCGCTCCTTAGGACATGAATAAACATGCTTAGGACAGCGCTGTAACACACAGCAGCTCAATGCACAAGATGGGCACTTTGCTCTACTGGCCAAAGGCCACTGTCTACCCAGCCACTTGATTTATCTGATGTTTCTAATAAAAGTCCCAGGCTGCTCGTTGGCTTAAGGCTTTCTGTCTAAGGATCTCACAGTGTTTAGTAAGAGCAACAGGAAAATATTTCTGCCTTATGGTTACAATAAGAACATGATTGTTCACATGGGACTGCTGGGTTCTAAATTTATCCCGTCTCTGATTTGTCTAGATCTCTCTCTCTCTCTTAACTCAAAATGTGCATGTGTGTGCATTTAAACTAAATGTGCATTAACAGTGCACACTCAGCCAGGATCTGAAGCACCCACAGCTGTTTGGTTTTGCATCAGTTTGCCATAAGAAAGACATTATGAAACTCGGCACAAACCAGGACCAATTCCCTCCCACAGAGCTGGATTCAGTTTCAGCGTGGAAAGAAGAGGCATCGGCGGTCCGAGAAGGGAGGTTAGAGGAGGCTTTCGCAGTTGTCTTCCATTTTGCCTCTCGCTCCTGCTCCAAGGAGCTCAAGATGATGCACAGGATTCTTCCTTCTCCATGTTATCCTCACAATAACCCTGTGAGGAAGGTTAGGCTGATAAGAGAGAGCGATTGGCACTAGGTCACCCAGTGAACTTCATGGCTAAGTGAGGATTTGAAAGCGAGCTCTCCCCAGTCTTAGCACAGTTTCTAACCACTACACCACACTGACTTTCAATATTAAATATTTTCCCTCAGGACAGGGGTGGGAGATTGTCTCATCTTAGGTAGGGAGAGAGTGCAGTGAGTGGGAGAGAGAGAGGAGGAGGAAAAAACCTCAAGTGCACAAAAACATATTTTATTTGCTCCCTGTTTCAAATTAGAAACTTCTTCAGGACCATATGCAACTAGGTCACAATATACTTCTGATAGTCATTCCTGAAGGATTCATAGGTTTGGCAACTTTTCTCCTCCTGGAGGCTCTCTTTCTTTAACAACTGCATCACAGGCAGAAGAAGCTCTGCCTGTTGTTCAACTATTAAAGGATGGGCCCTCCATTGACCAGCAGTGGTGGTGGTGGGAGAGGTGGCAGTCTTGAAATGTAGATGACTGGATTCTAATTAAGCCTCACAGCCGGGGTTGGGCGCAGGAAGGAATGGGCAAAGTTTTTGTCGTTATTTAACTTTCTCGTCTGCTATTCCTCCCAAAGGAGCCCAGGGCAGCAAACAACAAAGCAGCAAAGCTCCAGCAAGAACTTGGGAGGCCTTGCTGCATCACTGCCATGGAATGCTTAAAATTGCCGCCAGTTTTGGGTTGGCAACCCTTCCTGTAAGCCATGTTAGCTGGGGCCATATCATTCCCATGTTCTCTTCTGCGATCAGCCCACAGTAGGCTCTAAATGGGGTGGTGTGCAAGCGGGAATCGTGCTTAGTTGTGTCTGCACAGCCCATGGTGGCTGTGATCTTGGCTCTACCTCAATAAGTGACGTATTCTGTTTGATTTCTACTTCCAGTCATTCCCACAGAGTTTTGGCCGCGCAAAGGGCCATCTGTGTCGCAGGCCAAGAACACCCAGGTCTAGTCAACATGAGTAAGCTTCACAAAGATTGCCTTGAAACCCACCACAGACCCTTTAGTGTTTGCTTAGTATTCTGGCTTCACTGCTTTTAGTCTCCTGTGGACAGGCAGGTTCAATTCCTTCTTGGCAGTGCGGAGAACTATTTTAGAATGCCTATTTGGCAGCACAACCCTAACCATGTCTACTCAAAAGTAAGACCTATTGAATTCAGGGCTTACTCCCATGTAACGGTATCTTAAGACAAACAGACAAACCTCTAACTTACCCAAAATATAGTAGATTTGTAAAAGTACCCAGAATTTGGATCTTGGGGAGGGGAAAGTTAATCTACTTTGTAAAACATTGTCTTTATTAGGCCCAACTTGATATTGAGCTAGACTTTGAGCTTGGCAGAACTCTTTCTCAGGCTGGATATTAACCATACACACAAAAGTGGAAGGGGAAGAAATATGCTGTGAAAAGATGGTGCCATCTGAAGAGATTGTATGAGATTCAGAATGGATCACCTCTCTCTTTTTTCTTCTTAAAAAAAGTAGCAGGCTCATCCAGGTTAGAGGGAGCCAACTTAGACATGTCAGTGGGTGAGGATGAGTTCATTTCTGTCCCCCTTCACAGGTACCCATACAGCCTCCATATGTTTGGCCTTTTCATTTCTCCAATGAAAATAGAGATGTCCTATTCCATGGGCGTAGTCAGGGGATGGGGAGGCAGCTTCTCCCTCCCAAATCAAGTAAATAAATAAAAATACTTAACTAAATGACCAATTGTGTCACAGATAACTTGGTTCTGCCTCCCCAACATAAAGCCTGCCTCCCTAAAATAAATCCTGGCTGTGTCCATGCCCTATTCCATCATCATCATCATCATCATCATCATCATCATCATCATCGTTTTATTATTTATACCCTGCCCATCTGACTGGGTTGCCACAGCCACTCTGGGCAGTTTCCAACATATATAAAAACATAACAAAGCATTAAATATATATTTTTTAAATCCCCTATACAAGTCTGCCTTCAGATGTCTTCTAAAGATTATATAGCTACTTATCTCCTTGGCTCAGGGGGTCGCATAACTCCATACCGTCCAACATTTCTCCAATGAAAATAGGAATGTCCTAAGGAAAAGGAGGACACTCCAGGATCAAATCAGAAACCAGGATGACTTCTGTAAATCCAGGGCTGTCCTTGGAAAACAGGGACACTTAGATGATCTGTGGCTGCAGCAAGATTGTTAAGAAGGCAGCCTGACTTGTGACAGAAGTTTTCTTTTTGGCCTTGGGCAAGTCGCAGGTTAATGGCTTCACTTCACTTCTAAAGGGGTGTTTTGAAGCTCAGTTCAAAGCTCTGAAATGTTTGGATGAAGGTGCTGAGGCTGTGCAATTAGGGGCAACTTTAGTAACTGAATAGCTGCTTTTGTGATCTTCGCTTCTGTTCTTCCACACTGATCAATCGATACTCTGCAGGCTCTGGTTCTTGTTGTGGATCTATAGGGCAGCGAAAGGGAGAGGGGGGTGGAGGGCCCTCCCTCTTCTAGTAGCTTTTCATCTCGATCAGCAAAGCCCAGACTTTATCCTCATCTGGCAAAGGGGAGCGCAGGACGGGCTTTCAGGAGAACTGTAAATATCACACACTAGCAAACTGTAAACTTGTCCTGCGTGTCTAACAAGTTGAAAAGGAACTGAATGCATTCCAGCTGGCATGCCCACCAGCCTTCAGACGGCACTTATTTATTCAAGGTAAAAAAGAAAAGGAGGGAAGGGGAGAAGCAGCCTGGGGTTTCCACTGGAGGATGCTGGCAGGCAAGCCGATCTCCAGGGCTCACACAGCCAATAAAGCCCTTAATAAAAATCATGCCTTCTTGCTTCAGAGCCAAAGTTTTTCATGCTGTGTACCTCTGAGGAACCAAATCCAGACCATGCCTGTAGCCTGAGGCAACCGGAGCTCACGAAAAGTGGTGTGCTGGACTAAAAGGGGCAGCGCTTGGGTTTCTCAGATAAGTCCTGATCAGTTTTACGCTGCATACGTAACCATTTCCAAGACTATTCCTTTCTCACTCTCTCACTCTCTCTCACACACACCATGCAATGAAATATCTCAGGGAGATGAAAGAAACATCTCCCAGGTGTCAGAGAAGGGACCCTCTGCCCTACAATGGAAGAATGAGGGGACTTCTCTTAACCTTCAGCCTGCTGCATTAATCAGGAGATTGCTTTTGATGTTGTCCAAGCCTAAAAAGAAAGTTCCGGTACTCAGGCTTACATATATACAGGAAATGTAGGCATTAATTACCCATGGAATTTTTTAACCACAATACCACACTTTTTCCTTATAAAGAAAGAAACCCCAGGCTAGGAGAGAGAGAGGCTGCCGGCATCCTAAGGAAAAGTTATTTACAAGAATAGGTGGAGAGGTTTCTCTAAAACTAGGAGACATGTGGATGAAATCTGTGGATGTGAACAAAAGCAAGAACAGATATGGAACTTGTGTAACCCTTTTCATGCCAAACGTTTTGCACACGGCACTTTCCTTTCTGTCATACAGCCTGTGTAACATTTTGCAGATCTTTTCTCTGCTGCGGAAGAACCTCTCTTGCCTCAAACCTCCAGTGAAATCCCTAGGCCATCGCTGTTTATATGGTCCTCTTTTCTCAAAAGATTTGCCAGAGGACATGTCTGGCTCCTGCAGTCCAGCCACTTGGTGCCCTAGGAAAACCATATGGCTAAAAGATAGTTGTACCAGGGGCAATAATTCATTTCTGCCATCACAGTGTAGCTGCTATGTATTGTAGCTGAGCACTGGCGAGGCTGGCCCAGCTTAGCACAACTTGTGCTAATTTTCAAGCTAACTTTCAGTTACTTGAGCTATAGCATATGTTACAATGTCCCTTAAAGAGGCTGAATCAGTTGAAATGTGCTGGGCCTCAATACAAATGTTCTCAGCGTGTCTCTGAGGTGTCCCCTCTCTCTATTGCTTGCACCAGTGAGAACATAAAAAGAGCTCTGCTGGATGAGACCAAAGATCCATCGAGTCCAGCATCCTTTTTTCTGACAGTGGTGAACCAGAATCCTGTGGGAGACCTGCAAGGAGGACCTGAGCACAAGGGAACTCTCCCCATGTATGGTTCCCAACAACTGGTGTTGGGCCACCTCTGACTGTGGACTTTATAAGGCTGCATGTTACCACCAGGAACTTTCTGTGCCTCTGGAATTTAGTCATCTAGTGTAAAACCAGAAGGTGGCAGGGAGGGAAGGAAACAGCATTGCAAAAGAGAACTACGATGTTGTGAGTGGCGGTTTGCTTGTTTGCATGCTTGTTTTACAACCACCAATGGTTGCTTGTCAACCCTTCATCACCGGGATTGCACTTCCCAACCCTCAAGTCTGCTCTACATGTGCTAGTTCCCAAGCTCACTGTAGCGACTGTGAGAGAACGGTCGGGGAATTGGCCTACTCCCCACATCATTTATGGCTTTCAGAATGACGCACTCAATCAGAATTCGAGAAACCTTCCATGAATTGTGTTTTCTCACTGCAGGCAGTGGGGTCTGGTTACTTTTTAAAACAGCAACACAGAGATATGTACACATTCATGGAAGTTGGGTTCATCAGTGACTGTATTAACCAGGGCCGACGATTATGATGATTATTACATTTGTAACTCTCCTTTCTCCCATGAGTCAGAGCAGGTTATGTGGTGTTATAGGCTGAGAATGTTCCTGCCATTCCCGGTAACCTTCATGACTGAATGGGAAATGAGCCTAGGTTTCTCCTCTGGATATATGCAGAGTTACAATCAATGACACTGAATTAGCATCCCGGAACTGACCTTTAGAATCCCTGAGCACACCTTTTGTATGGTGTAAACAGTATACATTACAAATTGATACACTCTGTTCTCATGAGTACATTCCCTGTTTGAGGCCCCTTAACATCAGAACTGATGGGCACAGGCTATTCCTGACATGAGGACGGAGGAGCAAAAGGTCTTCTTGTCAGCATACAGAAGGTTATATCTACGCACAGAATCTGAACAATTCCACTGTTTTGCCCACTACTCCCCTTCCTCCGAAATACCAGACTTGTTTTCGATGGAAAGAAAGGATATATTGTCCACCATTGGCATTTTCAGCCAGACCATCTCTGACTATCTCACAAAGCCGCAGTTTATGTCTCCGTAGTAGGGCTGACGTCTGTGGCTCAATGCATTTTGAACAGCAGTGCTCCGAGGGAGAATTACAGCATTGTGAAAGGGAACTACGGCGTTGCAGTTAAAACGGATGTCACGATTAGACTGAAGAAAGTTCTGGAATTTCAACGCAGCTGGCAAATCTGTCTGTAGCGCTACAGCATAGGGTCGCTTGAACAGAGCAAACGGGAAGCAGAGCTGTGATGTTGTACTCCAGCTACATGAAGGACAATGAGAACAATTCCCTGAACCCTGAATTGTAACCCTGAAACAATGAAGGGTGTGAGTCTCTCTTTCCAGGTGTGAGTCAAGCTGCTGGGCACTACCTACCGTATTTTTTTGCTCTATAAGACTCACTTTTCCCTCTCCAAAAACTAAGGGGAAATCTGTGTGCCTCTTATGGAGTGCAGGCTCCATGGCTTCAGCGATAGCAATGCGAAGCCCCCAAAGCGCAGTGGGAGCGCTCCCGCCATGCTCCGGAGGCTTTGGGTTGCTTTCTCTGAAGCCTGGAGAGCGAGAGGGGTCGGTGCGCACCAACCCCTCTTGCTCTCCTGGCGCTGCACAGAGGAGAGCTGCACAGCGCCCCTTCAGCGAAGCTGTAGGAGAAATGGAAGGGGCTCTGTTTCTCCTGTCGCTTCACTCAAGGGGCGCTGCTCAGAGAGGGGTGCGTCCTATGGTCGGGTGCGTCCTATAGAGCGAAAAATATGGTATTTAAAGCAAAGATGTGCATTGTTGTGCACCCACTCTCTAGCTTGCCCACTAAGTGCATTTGGGGTGCTCTGAATTTTCAAGAAGCCTCAACGGGCATTTTAAGAGCTCAGCTGAAACATCCAAAATGCCCTGGTTTGGCTGCTCACCCATTCCTTGGGTGGTGTGGGTACTGAATTTAGCGAAGGCAGTGGAGGAGATGGAAGCAGAGGGAGATGGTGCTTCTGTTCATGTGCAGGGAATCTCTTTCCGACTGAGACCAGGGACATGCCTTTAAGTACCAGGGTCCCCAGTCAATAAAAGACACTCTGCCTTTCAGTTCCATTCAGGGAGTGTCTTTGCCCACCAGAGATCCTGGGATATGTACCCCCCTCTTAGATCTCAGTAGGGGAGAAAGCTAATCTGCACATGGATGGGAAAGTCTATCACATCCACCATATCTTTTTGTCTTGGGGGAGATGGCCCTATGTCTCTTTTAAAAAGGGGAAAGAGTATGCTAATTTTATTCAGAGATGCAATTTTAGAAATAATGCTTATAATTCAAATAAGCCCTCAATACATCTCACCATGGTGGGGAAGACTGTGACCTGGGTGTGTGCCTGTCTGGGGGCTGCTGTTGTTGGACAACTTCAAGGCCCCTTCTGCTCTCCTCTCATAAGGTTCTTTATCTTTGAATCAGATTTTATCTGTAAGCCGTCTTTCAAATAGAGGACTCATCTGACAGGGTGGGGTGCAAGCACAAATGAGGCTCAGGCTGTCTCGATTCAGCTCACAGCCATTCATGCAGGGAAGCTTCCTTCTTCTAGCATCCCACCTTCAGGTGTTCACCCCACCCCCTGCTCCTGCCTCTAAGGTGCCCTCTGCATTACCTGGATTGCAGTTCACATCAGCCCTAGCCAGCATGGCCAATAATCAGGATTGATGGTAGTTGTAGTCCAATGGCATCTGGAAAGCACCACATTGGCTGCCCTGGCTCTAAGGTCAATGAGAGAGGCCTTCTTATGTTTCCCATGTGCATGAGGGGGCTTTCTCAGTTGCTTTGTAGAATTCCCATACCAGGAGATCTGGAATCGTATATTATTTACAGAAGCCCATGAAGTGCCAATAAAACCCTGCTGGCCTCTCAGCAGCTTTGCTGTATGTCTACAGAGCAATCTCAAAGGACAAGTACATGGGAGGAGGCTGCAGGGCTGGGATTTATTACAGAATGGAATTGTCTTCCTCTCGGCTTCAGCAGCAATCACCGGTCCTTCTCAAGCTATAGACAAATATGGCTCCAGTTAAAATAAGAGCTGTATTCAAGGCAGGCTTATGTGCCAAGGATCCAGGTCCAGATTCCTGTTATCCATTACTTCTTCTCACTTTGTGACTTTGGTTCACACGACAGCCCTCAGTGCTCCAACACACATATGTACCCGGCTCCTCCTCAGTCCACGGCTTGCATCTGGTGAAATATACTATGCTCTGCCTCTCAGCAGTTCAAGTTGATTAACATAGGGTTATTCCCAGTGCTATTTTTCTAGAAAAAGAAATGCTGGGACTCACCATTAATGCCTCCCTCATTCTCTCATAATGGCGCCCACCTGAGAGGTGCCAAAACTCAGTTCCAGCTGCGGGGAAAGCCCTGGTTACTCCAGTGGGGAAGGTTCCCCCTCACAGCAAACCTGTGAGACAAGTCAGGATGAGAGGGACTGAGTCAAGGTCTATGGCAGCTCACGCCACAGCAAACCTGTCAGTCTCTTTGGTGCCACAGGAGGATTTGTTGATTGGTTTTAGGGAAAGGACTGTACAGCATCTGTTTTACCAGGTTCAACGCCTGGCATTTCCAGCTAAGGCTGGGAGGGAATCCTGTCTGAAATCCTGGGGAGGCGCTGCCAGTCAGTCAACAATTTTGCGCCAGATGGACCAATGGTCTGGCAGGTTCCTATGCTGTTATTATACACTGCTAACAGCTAAACATGGTTCTTTTTTCCCCTGGAACTCATAGCTGACATTGTTTCACAATCACATTTCAGCAACTACAGGCCTCATTTATCTGGCTTTCCAGTCCAGGGTATCTTCAGCCTGGGGTGGGAGGGCCGTAGTGCAAGGAGAGGGTCAAGGGGAATTGGTCTGTTGCCTTTGGGAAAGTTCAGGCATTATTTTGGGGAAGGGAGCCCTGTGAGAGCTGTCCAGAGTGGCTTGAATGAATCGTGCTGCAAAGTCTGAGTTGGTATTTTGATTCCAGTCCTACAGCAAGGCCAAGTGGGGGCAGATGACACGCTCCTTCAAAGATGCCTTTCACTTCAGCACAACGCGGCCTCTGTGTGTCCGGAGAGCCTTTCTGGAATGAATGAAATGACCCTCTTCATTGTGCCCCGAGCACAAACAAAACGGCAGCAGTGCAGATAGTTACTCTATCCATACTTCCGCAAGGAAGAAACTTCGGCGTGAGAGGTAACGTGGAAAGTGGGCCAAACTGAGGGTGGGAGGAAGGTGGCCAAACTGAGGGTGGAAGGTGTACAGATCTAGAAAATGCACAAGAAAATGCTTCTGGAAACAAGATCATGGGGAGAGTTTATTGAACTCATTTATTGAAACATTTAGCTGTCTAAGGCAAAAGAAAAGATTCTCCTATCAGTCTGGATTGGAAGTTCAACGGGAACAGAGCTGTGTCGTCCATTGCAGCTGAGAGCAGCAGGACAGCTTAGGGGGTTCGTGAGAGGCTGTGAGGCACACCCAGCTCTGATCTCCAACAGAGGGAAATGGCCAGGGGGCTTGGGGCAATTGGTTAGGGAGGAGGCCGCCTCAGGCAACTGCCTCACACTCTGACTAATGGTAGGGCCGGCCTTGTGAACCAAAGTACTGGTGAAGAATGAATTAGCTATTTTTGTGTACACTGTAGCTACAGGTCTCCTGGCAGCTCTTACATTTTTCATCCTTATATAAGAAGCAGCATAACCGCTCCAGCCAAATACAAACAGGCATTGTGATCTGCATTTGGCAGCGGTGCATATCTTTCATACAAAAGATTCTCGTTTCCTTTCCTTTCCTTTTTCCTTTTCCTTTAACAGGCAGGCCTGTAAGGCCTGAATGTACAGGGTTGTGGTATCTCCTTTGTCTGGTCTCCGTCCACCAGCCCTTCGTGCTTGGCTCATGGAGTCCACATGACCCCATGCCATGCCTCCACCACCAGCGTTTCAGGGCACCAAAGAGTAGAAGCAACGTTTAACCTACAATCCAGTAACAAATGCAAAAAGGCTTCATGATACTAAAGGTGGGGGGAGGCGAGAGAGAGAGAGAGAGAGAGAGTGCACCATAAAAGCAGGAAACACAGGTTTGTCACTAAATGTATACTAGACCCAGGAGCTCAGGCCGCTGCTGGCTCTTTGCCAAGCAGACCTGTGTGTCATGAACGTATTTGTAAACATGCTCACTCAGCTTTAGCCATACATGCACTAAAATATAATGCGTAAAGGGGTTCTTGAAACGGAGTAGACTAGGAACTGGAGGATATTTACCATTTCCTGTGTTTATCACTACTGAGTCATATGTGTATGATAGTGAGACAGATATATTCAATACCTTTTCCCCAACCAGAAATAAATGACATATGGTGCAGAAGTAGCTCATTTCTACGGAAGTAAGTATTATTATTATTATTATTATTACAGTGGTACCTCTGGATACGAATGGGATCCATTCCCGAGCTCCGTTTGCATCCTGAAGCAAATGCAACCCCCGTCTGCGCGGGTCACGATTCGCCGCTTCTGCACATGCGCGTGACGTCATTTTGACCATCTGCGCATGCGAGAGCGGCGAAACCCGCGTGTTACTTCCGGGTCGCCGTGGAGTGCAACCCAAAAGCGCTCAACCTGAAGCAACTTCAACCTGAGATATGACTGTATTATTATTATTATTATTATTATTATTATTATTATTATTATTACATTTATACCCCGCCTTTTCCTCCAATGAGTTTAAGGTGGCATACACGAATCTCCCTCTTCCAGTTTTATGCTAAAATAAGCCTGTGGGTTAGGTTAGGCTGAGAAATGGTTGCCCAGTGAGCTTCATGGCCAAGTGGTGATGTGAATCCTGGTCTCCCAAGGTCCTCAATCCCGCACGCCACACTGGGCCTGCTCATTGGCTGTCATGGACACATGACAAGAAGACTCCCATCTGTTAACATAAAATGTTATGTGCAGGCCCACTGCCTGCCTGCACATCTAAGAGATACAGGAGGAGAAGACTAGATCAAGCATGTGGACAGTCAAAGCCAATTTTCATAAGCACTACCTAACATTTAGCTGGACATGACTGAGAATCACATAACCAGGGACAGAGAGCTTTAAAGCGTTAAGACCAGAAGGCGGAAAATATGAAAACAATGAGAAGAGGCAGGACTGAAGATTTGGAGATATGCTTCAAAGGTCCAGACTATGGGGAGCCCGGAAAAATTAATAATTACAATTTGGTCTTTTTTATTTTAGTTTCTTGTTTTTAATTGGATTATGATGTGGATATGTTGATTGGCTGTTTTTATTGGAAAATCAATAAAAATGATTTCATAAAAAAAAAGAATGGGAAGCGGAACAGGCTCTGTAATACTGTAATACCCAGAGTTTAAAATTACCTAAATGCACCAATGCCATGTGTTTATTAGTGCACCTTACTTAGATGCAATGTAGGACAGTCTCTTGCTGAAAAGATTATTCAGCAACTAGGGACAGGGCTCTGAGGCAGCACCTCTTGGTCGTAGAAAAGGAATGATATAAATGCACAAGGATATCCGTAACACCACCTATGAAATGCTAGAAGGTATGTGTTCGTACTGTGAGGTTCCATAGCCAGACACTTTAGTGCTGCAAGTAAGAGAATTCTGAAGTAGCTACGCTAAGAACCTGTTGCAGTTTTACCCCAATCAAACTGCTATGATTTCCCCCAAAGAATTCTGGTAATTATAGTATGGCAAAGGACCAGGTTATGGGAATTCTCTGTTCCTGTCACAAACTACAGCTCCAAGAGCTCCCTGCTGAGAGGTTATTAAACTAATTTAAGTAAATTGTGTGGTGGTCACATACCATGTGACACAACTTGAAGCCAGACATGGGCAAATTTGTCAATTTTGATTTCTCTCAGTTTCTCATTTTTCCAATCTTAAGTACCATTTCCCACATTTCCACATCAGTTTGCATTTTTTTTTTAAAAAAAAAAGAAACACCTCGCAAAATTTCACCAGTGCTTTAGCTCCGATTTCTCCTATTAGGCACATTTTTATATGGCGTTTGCATAATGTGCACAATTTTGCAAAGCAATTTTCCCTGCTCTAAAGCATGTGTGTATGCTGTTTTCACTAAGAAATGCATTTTTACCTGCACTGTGTTTTTCTACATATTGCTTGCCTGGAGAAGAGCACTGCAAAATTCAGTTCGGCTTGTGAATTAGGTTCACCTTTAAATGTGAGGTGAATGTTGTTAGCCCAAAAATGGAAACAACATGAAGTACTAACGAAAGAAGAGTGGCAGATGAAAATGATGGACTTTGCAGAACTGGCGGAACTGGCGGGAAGAATCCGGAACCAGCGAGACCAAGAATTCCAAAAAGACTGGAATAAATATATATCATATCTGAAAGACAACTGTAAGCAATTAACATCACTAGTATGGTTATCTGAAGATTTGTAAGATGAAATTGCTACCTATTCAGGTTGAGTAATTTAATATTTTAGGTAATGATAGAACAAGAATAGGAAAAGAAGTGAAATGCAAAGAAGCTAAATTTAATTTTGTAAACTATTAGGCGGGAGGGAGGGAAGTCGTCAGGCTCAGTTCAGCCAAAGAGATTTAATAACAGGATATGATGTTACGCAATGTGATTATATGTAAAACTGATAAAAATTATTGTTTTAAAAAATGTGAAGTGAATGGAACTTCTTCCTCAGCCCTGCTGGACACCAATGCAAGTTTTTCCCCAGTCAATTTGTGGTAACTAGCTAGGAGAAAGAGAGAGCTGAGCGGATCTGCTCAGATATAACAAGTGACCCCCCCCCCACAAAACCCAATACAACTGGAAGAGCCAAGGCAAACATCTGAGACACAAACATCCATATGCGCACATAAATAGTTCCTTTGACTGTTTATCAAACTCAGGAAGGAAGTGGGATCAGACAGAGAGATCAGAAGTTGCTGACCCATCATATGACACTCCCTCTCAGAAACAAAAACAAAAAACCCTGCAGCACACCCACACAGGAAACAACAAGGGAAGCCTTGAAAAGAACTGAGGACACCACAATCACACCCCGGAGGTGGCCAATCTATCAAAATTCCTAAACCAGAGATTAATAGAAGGCACACATGGACCACAATTCAGAGCCGGGGATAGGACTTCTCTCCTTTGTAGCAGATGTTTGTGGCTTGCTGCCATACAGCAAGCGAAATCTTTCCCAACACATTCATTTAACAAGTTTTTTTTTTTAAAAAAACTATTTATAGATGAAAGGTTATTTATGTGTACTTATGCAATGCTTTAAACTCATTTGGACTCTGCGTTCAATCAGCATCTTTCTGGATGCAAACAAAAGAACTCTCAGATAATTCCAATAGACACATTCGCTCGCACGCACGCACACCCTCCAACAGCATCCGTTCCTAAATGCATAAGGTGCATTAGGTTGGGAAGGGAAGCCACAACTTCTGCTTCTGGCAGATGAATCAGGTTGCCCACTTGCCTTGTGCAGGAAGCTGTCATGTTAAAGGAGAAGCGAGGATCACCACAAGTCAGGTGACCTTTGGCTAACAATCACTGGGAACTTTAGGGACACTCATTGTCATGAGCGTCTGTTCACCTGGCTGTCCTGACTAATTGCCATGAGGACAATCTGATGTGGCTTTTGTAGGTCAAAAGTGAAGCTATATGTGGAAAAGAAAAGACTTGCCGGATAATGCATAATTCCTGGAAGGGGGGAGTGTTTGCTCTGTACAGCTCAACAAATATTAGTCCAGTGGGTACCTTGTATTTATTTTACCTGTGGGCAAGTTTATTCACCTTGTTTATGACTACTGAGACAAAAAGCTTCGGAACAATGGCTGTGATTGCAGGGGTGCAATGAAAAGGCTTTACAGAGGACAGGAGCACATCTCTTAAGTTCTGGGAGGAAGATGCTGTGCCTTCTCAAAAGCTCACCACTGGATCCTGACTCTTGTCTTGTGACTTTAGTTTCTCATTCATACTCTACCCCCCAGTTCTCACAAACTGACAGGGCCTTTAAAAAATACAAATAAAAGTGGAAGAACAAAGATGTGCAGCTCAGCCTTGAAGAACAGAACACACATCCCAACCCTGACTGAAGGAAAGAAAGCTCTTGTAGAATTATATCTAGGGCTAATACATACATTCAGTTTCTGGCATGGTACAGTCTTCTCAAGTGACTCTACCACTTCAAACTTGACATAGGCTTTGCATATTGTAAAACGTTTTCCCACATCAAAACTGTGTCCCATATGAAAGTAGATTCAGGTAGGTAGCCCTGTTGGTCTGACACAGTCGAAATAAATTTAAAAATTTAACTAAGTTTGTTCTGGGTATAAGCTTTTGTGTGCATGCACACTTCTTCAGATACACATGCACACGGAAACATATACCCAGAACAAACTTAATTTGTCTCTAAGGTGCTACTGGACAATTTTTTATTTTTATTTATTCCACATGAAAGTGTTATGTTCCAGAAAGAAGGCTTTGGGCCTAATGCATCAGAAATGCAAATATTTCATGTGGGGCATGGCATCTTTCCCACATGAAATCTGAGGGGCTATAGTTGTGTTTAGAGGACTGTACCATTCCAGGAACTGGCATTCTGAACCAGCCCTTAAGCTGGGTCTCTAGTAGCTCAGGCAGACATTTATTGCCTATGTTGTTTATATCCAAGCTTTCAAATAAACTAAAACAGGATAGCTATGATCTTATATCTGGGTCTGACTGAATGTCAGATAGTGGTGATCCTATCCATTTTGTGGCATTACTGGCAGTTTTGGATGCACACAGTTAAACCCTTCTTGGCTACTATCAAAGGCTCAGGACAGCAGCACGACTGATGCAATTGCAACTAGTACAAATCCAAGAGGGGCTGCCGCCATTGTGAATGCCTCTGAACTGTTTGGGATGGTGATTGGATGACTGGGGACAATAACATGCACCAGCCAATCAGCCCAAAGGGTAGGGAGCAATAAAGGGCATGAGAATTCAGAAGCACAATTTCCCCATGATCTATTATGGGCTGATAGCTGCCCTGGGAATATTTATAGTTTACCAGGATCAAGACATCCCATCAACACATAGGCAGGAGGGACGGGGCTTCCCTCTGACTTTGATACTAGAGCAAAGCCACCTGCAGGTGTGCATCATCATGGTTTTCATGGTAGTTTGCACAAATGGTAGGATCCGAATTAACCTGGCGCTGCCATTTCATAGGTAATTTCATGAACAAAATCCCCATGGCAGAGGTAGGTGAACTTTGTCCATTCTCCAAAAGGTAACATAAACCCAGGACCTCTTACAGAGTTTGATGCTGTCTCTGCAGCTTCCGAGCTTTCCCCCATCACACACATGGCTTCCAGATGGACTACCATCCCTCCAAGCAAGAAGCTGTGGCTGAGGCAATTCATGGCTCATTTTGGTCTTATCATGTGCTGCCCAGGCATGTTGGACCTGATCCAGCTTCTCTTTATATCAGTGGGCTGCTGATGTAGCCCTTTCATCAGAAGGCAGCATCCATCCTTAGATATTTTTTTGCCTAGATGATATGTTCATTGCCTCCATATGATCCATGCTACGCCTGGAACAGAGCTGAGAGCTGCTTTCTTGTTGTTTGGGCTCCCAGGCGGGATGGAGCCTGAAGGCTTTTGACTCTTATTATGCACAGGAAAATCCAATATAGCACCCTGTTGTTTGACTAGCTTTATTAGTCACTTTATTCAAAGAGCTTTCTTTTTGTCAGCTTTTTTTTTGATTGAAGCTTTTTTGTGGTTACCCATCAGTTCAACCAGGGAGCGGGGGGACACAAGACTTATAAATCCAGGAGTGCCTAAAATTATATCATGAGCAATGTAGTATACCCAGTTTTCAGGTCAGGCTACATGTTACACCTAGGCCCCATCTGCACTGTGCATTTAAAGTACCACCATGCCATTTTAAACGGTTGTGGCTTCATCCAAAGATTCATGGGAAGTGCCGTTTCTTAAGGGGGTTGAGAGTTGTCAGGAGATCCTCTATTCCCCTCACAGAACTACAATTCCCAGAGTGGTTTAACAGTCAATCCTTTATCCAAGGGAACCCAGTGAGCACTAGGAAGGCCTCTGCATGAGCCTGTGAGTCCTACATGGACAACCCCTGGAGTATGCTTGGCCAGCCTTATGTAGAAGACATTTAGTCCGCAGTACTGGTGCAAGAGTGTGGTTTCAAGTGCAGTGGTACCTTGGTTTTCAAACTTCTACGTTGACGAACATTTCAGTTTTCAAATGCCGTAAACCCGGAAGTAAATGCTTCAGTTTTCAAATGTGCCTCAGAAGTCAAATCAGAAACACGGCTTCCGTACTGAGTTTTCCATATTGAGTTTTCCTTTCTGAGGCTTCTGTACTGAGTTTTCGGTTTTCGAATGTTTCAGAACTCAAACGGTCTTCCAGAACAGGTTACATTCGAAAAACAAGGTACCACTGTACGTTTTATTGCTCTTGGGAAAACTAAATGTTAAACTTAATGTATAAGTTGTTTGTTCATATTTTATATTTGCCTGACTGTTGGAAGATTGACCATGAATATTTGTCTAGTATAAACTGTATATGTTATTCCATGCGGATGCAGCCCATTGGCCTAAATTATAACTCATCATGTTTCGTATCCAGGCCAAATAATATATTAATATATTAAATATGCATCAGTTTCTTAATGTGTCTTGTAAATCGCATCGTACAGAGACATGGCTTTGAAATAACCTTGCATAACCTCCAAGGCAGTGATTGCCAGACCAGCTGAACTGCCCTTGTGGGAAGGAATTTCCGCAGGACACAGTGAAGCCCTTAAGCTCCCCCTTCTGGAAGGGCCTTTGGGAGAAGGAGCCTACCATCTGGTCTCTGTGACAAAAAGCCTTGTACAATTCTCACCGTGGTATCTGGCATGTGCAGGCTATGGGGATGTTTGGCTCACCACAGTAAGGTAAGGAGGCGGGGGGAGGGATTCTGCAACAATCTGACACCCTGTGCTGATATGAAATTCCTTCATGGGCTTTCACCACCCCTTGATTTGCAGCAGGAGGTTCCTTTAGACGCCTGTCACACAAACACAAACAGTATGAAGGGAACAATGGGCAAATTCTATTGGTAAAGGAAGAATCAAAGCGGCCGTAGTTCTCTACCAAAGAATTATGTCACTCCCAACACTTCCACCCTCCCCATCGCGTGGTTATCTGCAACTCATAGCAGGTACTTTTTTATTCTTTAAATGAGATAGACAAGGAGACCTCCCAGCTGGTGTGAAATGACAGGTAGAAGCAAAGAGTAACTGGCACATGTGATCTCGCCTGCCCTGGTTCACAGTAATTTTGCAAATCGACTGAGATCAGCATTTTCTGAACTCTCTCAGCAAATAACCAAGTGAGAGATAGATGCCCCAGACGTATTTTATTGTGATGGGGGTCAAAATGCTCACAATGAAGCTTGTCTGCATTTGCTAAAGTTCAGTCACACTGGGAGCAAAGCCTTGGGGGCAGTACAGCAAGCACCGCAGCTATGATGTAGAATAGAAGATGAGAGGTAGAGGGTGTGTGTGTCAAATTTTGGTGTCGCACAGGGTGCCGCTGAAATTTGAGACCCCAAGGTCCATCTCTGCAAGTGCTCAGGCAGCAATCCTATCTCCATTTACTGAAAAAGAAGTCCCATGGAACAAAATGGGGCATGTGCATAGGTGGTTTATTATTTGTGGCTTTCCAAATACTAAAACAAACAAACACACTCAACGTATTTGGCCGGGATTTGACGGACTGGTTTACCTGAGAAGGAAATCATGTTTAGAAGACCAAATCCCAAAGACAGTTTCACATCTGTTGTTTATTAGCCTCGTATTCACGATCCAAGATTCCAGTCAGAACCATGAAGCATTGCGTGTGAGAGGCTGTAGCTCAGGGTGGAAAACTGGTGAGGCTAAGAGAGACTACTAGATATTTTTTTTCTCTCTCTCCTCTCTCTCTGCTACACAGGTGAATTTTGTCTTAGTCCACTGTAGGTAAACTTAAGGAAGCAAATGCCGTTGAAATTAATGGCAATTCATTGTATATATCTTAGTGCAAACCACCATAAGGAGGTTCCTGAATTTCCTTCATTTCAAAGCATCCCACTCTTTCTTGCTGGGAGAGCCACTTCAGCTGAATTATTTTTTATGCCTAGCAAAGTGCCCAAAGCCAAAACGTTCCATGGTTCTGGTGAACATGTGACTCTAGACTGAAGCACAAGGAAATTGATTTAATGGAGTGAGAGAGTTTCTCCATTTACTGCAACTCCATGAATGTGATGTGTTGTTATCTTCCAGCATGAGAGGCAGGGTGGAAATATGTCAAGTCACCAGGTATTCATTTCCTCCCTCACTTCAAACACAGACCATAACAGGCCGTGAAACAAACGTGGAAGCGATAAAACTCCAGATCTTGGAGTAAACACATGGATAGTGTTTTGTCTACAGGTGGAGTTTATTGCATTCCTGCAAACGGTTTATAGCCTTGAGACGCTGCCGTCATCCCCCGCCTCCCTTGCCTCCTGTTCTTTCATCCATCGGCCTTGTTCTGCTATTGTCTGCTAGATCATCTCAAACCGGTTTCCCGTGGAAAATAAATTTGCATCAGAGAAACAGGGAAGGGGGCATGGGAATAAGTGAGCAGGCAGCACCAGCCTTTCAAACCAGGGTTACTCAAACTGTGACTGACCAGGTCAAATGGAGCCCACCAGCCATGTATGGTGGCTACAGAGGCTTGATACTCTGTTTTTGTTCCCTGCTTGGAGTGGTCTGGCAGATCCCAGCATATGAATGCTGATGGACAATGCTCACCTTGGCAGATCAAAAGTCATGAGGTCCTGGTTCGAACCAATTCCGTGCCACTGTGGGGTCAGGTAAGCTACAGTATCCAGGGCTTTTTTCCCCAAGTGAGTGCCAATGCCATTCTCAGAGAACAAGGGAGGAGCTCATGGTGATCTCTGACAGCTCTTTTTCTAGGAATACAGCACTGGCAAAGACCAGTCCTTTGTGGGCAGAAAATGGCTCTTTTGGTGGTGTTGAGTCATTGTCCACTTGGTATTTGGTGTCTTTCTTGAACAATTGCATTTTGAAGGGTCAAAAGGGTGTTCTGTATCACAAGAGGAACTAACTGGTGTGAAAATCAAGCTGCAACTTATGGTCCCCAAAGAGTTCCTTTTTTGGTGACACCGCTGCTTTTTACCAACTTTGCCACATAAAGTACGCCCAGTTTGCAATTGTGAGTGACAAAGAGATGGGACTAAACCAGAGGGCCCCACTTCTGATTCCATGTGAATTAGAAAAATTGTATCTTTATGAATACCCCGTTGTTAGCTTGCACGTAGGAATATTATTTCTTTCAATCTTATTTGTTTGTTAAAAGCAATTACATCCTACCTCTCTGAGAAATATTGCCCAAGGTGGCTAACAATGAATAATTCATTGAAAGGTAAAAGATATATTTAAAAAAAAATACACAGAAGAATCAGAAAAGAAAAGAAAGTAATATGAAGTAGAGACAGAACAAAGCAATATATATATATGGCAGCAGAGATTAAAGCTATCCAGTTAAAATCAGCCAATGGATAGGCCAAGTGCCAGCCAAAAGTAGAAATAAACGGGGCGGGGGGATTCGCTTGGAAAGTGACAGCAAAGAGGAAGGAGAGAGGGAGAGAGAGAGAGAGAGAGAGAGAGAGAGAGAGAGAGAGAGAGAGAGAGAGAGAACCTGATTCCTCAAGGGCAGTACTATCCCATCTAAAACAGGTTGAACATCCACTCTCTGAGCCACAGGCATATGGGCCATGAGCATCTCTGTTTTGTCTGTATTAAGTTTCATTTCCTTTTCCTTCATCCATTCTATTCCCAACTCCAAGCACCGATTCCTTGACACCAGTCTTGGAACACAATGGCAAGGAAAACTAGAGTGAGATAGGAAGAAAGGGCAAGAGCAACCATTTGCCCCTTCTGCCCCCACCCTCAGGCCTAAGATGAGGAGAACATGGCTGCACCACATCATTGATCTTAGTTACTGGGGGAAGTCATGGCTTCCCCCCGAGAATCCTGGGAAGTGTAGTTTGTTAAGGCATGCTGAGAGCTGTTAGCAGGCCCCTATTCCCCTCACAGAGCTACAATCCCCAAAGTTCCCCGGGAAAAGGGACTGGTGGTTTCCTTAGCTGCCCTGAGGACTTTGTTGAAAGGGGAAATGCCAAAAGCAAAGGACGAACAGATCTGCTCTGATGGTGACAACTATGAACTGTTTTTGCTGGGGTAGCTAGAAGCTCCAGATGTTTTCCAGCTGTTTCAAAAATGTTGACTGCTGTGATCATTTTAACCAGGCTCTACCCATTCAGATCAGAAGTGAACAAGCTTAGGTTTCCCCAAGGCTTTGCCATTTCAGGCTGTTTGGTATAGTTTGAACGCAGGACTAACCAGTGGAGAGTGTGCCCAGATAAATGATAATGCATCTTTCACATTGAGGAAGTCAGTGTAAACACCACTTATCGTGCACATGCACATGTGCTCTGGGTTGAGTTTTCTTCCTCTTTCCAACGTCTTCATACTGTTAAGACCCAGATAAATTCTTTTTTTAAAAAAAAAGCATGCAGCATATTTTTAAAAAATGGTTTCGAAGATTACGAAATTGCCCTGTATGCAAGTGACAACCCAATGTTGTCGTTCTGTAAATTGCCTCATTCAGACAGGCTTACATTGCATAGATTTTACTGGTGATTAAGCCAGTGCTTCTGTCCTGATCTAAGGTTCCTTTTTAGCTGCAGGACCTGTTGCATCTGGAAGTGGGGCTTTTTGATGAACGTAGTAAGCTCATGGCAACTTCATGGCCAACCAGTGATGTGAGCCCAGCTCTCCCCAGCCCAAATCTAACATGCTAACTGCGACACCCCTTCTTTGCCAGCTCACTATTCTATAACCAGGCCTAGTACCAGAAGTCAACAAAGCCAGGCACTGCCCAAGGACCCCCCCAGCAGCTCAGAAGGGCCCCCCAGGAACCCAACCTGGCTGTGCCACTTTCCCACCCTTCATTGTATCAAGCACTGGGCGGGCTGTGGCGCCACTTTTGAATGGGAGCAATCCACTGTTTGCAGTTCCATCAACACATTTTACAGATCTAGAGCAGGGTATTGCATTTTGGACAAATTAAAACGGCAGGCGGTTACAGAGGACAGGAATCAAAAATTAAACTGCCACCTATCCAATGTTAAAACGCTGCCCTGGGGCCAGCAAGGAGGGTGGTAAGTGTGTTGCTACTGCTGCAAAAGCAACAGCGGGTGAGTGAATGGCAGGGGGCATCTGTGGCACCTTGCCATGGGTCTCCTGAAGCTTGGCACTATCCTTGTCTGTAACTGCCAGCTGATTCTAATAGATCTGGCATTGTGCTGTGTACTGCTACTGCTACAGTGGTACCTCGCGTTACATACGCTTCAGGTTACAGACTCCGCTAACCCAGAAGTAGTACCTCGGGTTAAGAACTTTGCTTCAGGATGAGAACAGAAATTGTGCTCTGGTGGTGTGGCACCGGCAGGAGGCCCCATTAGCTAAAGTGGTGCTTCAGGTTAAGAACAGTTTCAGGTTAAGAACGGACCTCCGGAATGAATTAAGTACTTAACCCGAGGTACCACTGTACACACATACAGATGTTTAGATTCTTAGATTCATTTTTGGGGCGCGGCCATGGGGCTGCCATGATTATCTCCTGCATCTCAGAATTGATTGATATGCATTGGATTGGCAGGAAACAAGGGGTGCAAGACAAAATCCATGGGGCACCTCAGATTGTTTCTTGGGATGCGATAACAGCAGTCTTCAGAATCAAACGGCCACACAGGTCTTTCTATACAAATTATTGACAAGGTACTTGCAGTGGGAGCTTTAAGTCTCTCTCTTTTCTCAGGATCCATTCAACATAAGCACACTAACATGCTAGGGAAAACAGGATGGAAAAATATTAGTGGAGTGCAATCCTATGGATAGAGTACGCATTTAAGGTCATAGATAAACCATAATAGAGGAATAATTATCTGGATTTATGTGGTCTCATTAGCTCTGATAGTGCAGCACATCGGACCGCAAAGTAATTAGTGCTGTTGTACAGAAGGATTTAGAGAGCCTTTTACATTAAATACTGTCATCATCGTTAATCAGCCCAACTAAAGTTCCTGCCATTATTAGTGCACTTAACATCTCGAAACGTCCTTCTGTTCTGGAGAAGAAATAGCGCCACAGAACACACCAGACTCTGAATGATCCAGGCTGAACCCGAGCCAAATCCCTCCGTGGAAAAGTTTCCATTGTCACCACAGTCATAGGATAATTGAAATTTTATTTTTGACTTTATTTAAAACACTTCTGTTCCACCTCTCAGTTACGAAAACACAAACCCACAAATGTCTGCAGCAGCTAACAGAGAAGTGAAGAAGAATCAGTTTAAAATATACACAGTAAATAATAAAAACCAAATGAGCAATAGAGAAAGGAGCCAAACAATGGAACAATCAATCAGCAGCCATAAAGCAATATAAAGGGATAATGTGCAGTTGTTTGGGAGAGGTAATGGAATTCAGCAACCTCTTCCTACTTGTTCAGAAAAGCTCACATTGACTTTATTGTTCTGGCAGCCAGTGCCTATTGGTGATTATGGCTCAAGATACAAGGAAAATGGAGGGTGCTTGACATCCCTTTCCAAGAAAACTGTTCCATATCAGCTTCTGGGAAGTCATGAAGAGAGGCTTCTGGCTGAGATAAAGAAAGAGTTTCTGTTTGCAACAAATACTAGGAACTCATTGGAAGCTGCCTTTACTCAGTCAGGCTATTTAAGCCACCTAGCCAGTACCAACTGTACTTTGATTGACAGTGACTTCCTAGGGACCTGCTACCTGATCCTTTTAACTGGAAGTGCCTGGGTCTGAACCTGGGATCTACTGCATGCAATGCATAAGCAACATCACTGAGCTACAGCCCCATGGCCACAACCCACAATGCTTAGGGAGATGCAGGGTCATCCATGCTTGCTTCTCCCAGCCACCCCCCCCCATATTAAGGGGGCTGCCACCCCCCACTGCCACCGGGTGCCCTCCGCATGCCCCTGCAACCTGCAGCCTCCCTCGGTGGCTGCACTTCCTGATCTGTTTCTTCACAAGTTCTTCTGGGCTTAAATTGAAATGTGGACACCCAGGAAGGCTGCAGGGTACAGACGACTGGCAATATGGTTTGCAGTTTCTATCCCCTTTGATAATTTTGAAATGTAACTTGTTTTCTTATCAATGGAGAATGGTTATTTTAAAAAAAATCAGGAGCAATTTTCAGCACAGCACATGTCTAAACCATCATCACCTCTTAGGACAGTGAGTTCCTTACATTCATTATGCTTTGTGGGACAATGCACTTGCTATTTTTCTGCCCTAAGTTCACACAAGCTCCTCTTTCCCCTAGAACACCCTACCCTTTATTTTTCATTCCCTTTCTCCCAAACAGTGGACAACACAAAGAACTAAACAGTATATACCAATGCTGGGCATTGACATGTAGACTAAGTGTCCCAATATCTTTCCATGCGTCATACTCACATGGTTTTATAGCCATCCACCCACTTGCCCTCCTCTTGGTTATAGTGCCCCATTTCCTTCTCACCACCCACATACACTTACTTTTTCTCTCCGTCCTCCACCTGTCTTGGCAGCAAAGCCAAGGGCACCACACCTCAGTTCTGTGGCGGCTGTGATCTGTTCCCTTCCCTTCCAAGGGTATTCCCATAGCTGCTACTGCAGAGGTCTTACTCTTTCTTGGCTCTTTACAACCAATGAGCTTGCTTCCCCTGTCCACACACATGAGCAGTCCCAGTCGCCCCCTGATGTACACTTGCTTGGACCCATCCAACGTGTGAACCAGGAGTCGAGGACGAACCAAAATCTAACCTGCTTTGCAGGATTGTTATTGTTGCGGAGGTGAGATTGAGGTTCTTGCAACTGCCCTGAGGCCTTGAAGGTCGTGTTGGAACAGAGAGAGAAACAAATCAGGTAGGAAGGCACAGCCTTTGAGAGGCCTCCCTCACTGTCCTGGCTCACTTGAAAATGGATATGGAGACTGGGCAGGTGTCAAAGGTCAAAGGCAAGTTGGGCATCTGCCAAGGTCTCACACACCAACAGGAGGTGCACAGGCAAGAGCTCTTCCTCTGCAGCTCAGCATCTTCCTTCTTCATATGTCTCTTGTTCTGCTCCAGAAAATGGCGGTGGTAAAAAGGACAAGGGATAGGGGCCACTTATTGATTTAACTTTTATTTAGAGACTGCCTTTCCGATCAAAGCTTCCCAAGGCAGCTGACGTCATTAAAGATTTCAAACTACAACAGCAATACAAAATAGAAATGGAAAAGTACCTCAGCGCTATTAACCATCAGCAGTAAACCAGATAACAGATAAACCATCCCAACCTGGTTTCACAATTTACAGAGCAATTATTTAAGTTACCAGACCCTTTCTAGAACACTGAAGTGTAGTGATCTTCCTGAGGCTCAGAGTTCCACATTCCACAGCTGCGGGGTCACCACTGAAAAGGCCCTCTCCCTTTCGCCTGCCAATTCTACTTTCCTAGGTAGCAGGCAAATGAAGTGTGGGGTCAATTGTTGATCTTAATGTGTGGGTAGGTTGCCAGGGGTACAGGCAGCCCTTCAAACAACTTCAGGATTTTCAAGGTTAAAGCCCGCAATTTAAATTGGGCTCACCAGCAACCAATACAACAAGCATAATAAGGGTGTTACAAGATCTGACCACCTTGCTCCCATCTTGGCAGCCACATCTTGAATCAGCTGAAGTTTCCAAGCCATCTTTAAAGGCAGCCACACATAGAGCACATTGGGCAGAGCGGTCCCTCCCCCTACCTGGCCGATCCCTTGGCAACACCTCCCCAGGCGGGATTGGGCGATTGGCTGAGGTAGGCGGAGACCTCCAGGTCTCCAGCCTGGGGAGGGCGAAGCCAGCCCGTACTACCAGGAGCTGCACTGGGATCCGGGGGGCTGCGCGTGACCACGCAAAAGGCGCCCCCCCATTTGATGTGGGGAGCGGTCATTACAGTAGTCAAGCCTAGACATGACTGGGTATAGTTTACTGTGGCTCAGTTTGACTGATGCTGAAGCTGAAGAAATGAGCTCCTGCTCACCACTGCCACAAGTTAGTGCAGAGTTCAAGAGAAATCCCTAACCGCATACTTATTCTTTCGGAGAAAGTGCCACCCCATCCTAGCCTAGATGTAAACTTCCTTCTGGAACACGCAACCCTGCCTCCACCCACAGAACTTCCATCTGGACTAGAATTTGTTTGCTCAGTTTAGGAGTTCTGCGGCCTCCCTGGGATTGGAAAACAGAAATGAGAGATAGAACTGACTGTCAACCACATACAGGTGATACTGCAGCCCAGACCTCCAGATGGTTTCCCCCAGTGGTTTCATGTAGGTCAGGGGTTGGCAGCCTAAGGCCCATGGGCCAGGAAGTGGCCCACGGGGGCTGTTTAACCAGCCCACGAACCACCCCTTGGTGAGTCCCCGCGCATTGCACTAAACTGGCGCAGGGACTCGAATCTTCTGCAGCTCTGGAAATCGCTTCTGCGCATGCGCAGACACCGGAAATCGCTTCTGCGCATGCGCAGACACCGGAAATCGCTTCTGCACCGGTTGGGCCCACGGAGGATCTCCACAGGAGTGATCTGGCCCATGCTCGGTAAGCCTTGCCGACCCCTGATGTAGATGTTCAAAGGCATGGTGGACAATACCAACCCCTGTTGAACCTCTTATGTCAATTGTCACAGGGTAGAGCTGAAGGACCAACTTTTGAGAATGCTCATCTAGGAAGATTCAGCTCCACCACAAAATGGTGTCTCCTATGCCCATCCCTGACAACCAACCCGGAACGATGCCCTGGTTAATGGGATCATGTGCTCCTGAGAGCTCCAGGGGAACTAGCAGCGTAGCACTCCCAGTGGTGAGGAGGTTGACTGCCTGAGGGAGGGGGGCCCACAGAGGGTGTCTTGTCTTCTTCTTGCCCAGAGGCACTTCCAAAGGTGGATTTGTCACAATGTGGAGGATGAGCTCAGGATTGAACATGAAATTTGGAATGGTGCTTGGAACACATACATGCATGTGCGCACAGAACACACCCCAACTTTCCTTCCACATCTCAGACTCTTAAGACAGCGGTCATATTGCAGTCTATTTTGTCTTTGGCTTCCCTTTGAAAATGGCGATGCTGAGATTGGTACTTGAAACATAGTGTGTAGCCAACTGGCATTCTGGTTGTCTTCAAGGGAAATGTCACCAATGACAGGCTGGCTTTTGCACTGAATGGCTGGTGTTCGCTTATCCGTCCCACGGAACGGAAATCAATCCAGTAAATACAATCGACATTCACTGTGTTGCTGCTTTCATTCCAAGATGATATGTAATTTATTATGTTTCCCCCCATCTGTATTGTGTTTTCTTTGCATTCAGATGAATGGGGTAGAATAGCGTGACGACAATGTAATTCATTACATTATGCAATTTTGCCACAGTGGACATATAATGTAGTTTTCAGTGGAAGACGAACTATGGAAAAAGTGATGCATGTGATGAATACAGGGCAGAGCAGAGAACAGCGCCTTTTTACATCCCTTTTCCTGACGATCATTAGGATTTCTTTCTCCTTCTCTTTTATTCTTCCCTGCCACCTCTAGAAATATTTGGAAGTGCCACATCCAGCCCTCCCTCCCTTTCATCACAGTAATGATGTAGAGCCGATTCCTTTGATCACAAACATGAAGACAGAACAAACGGTGCCTCCAGAGATCCTGCTCGCTGCCAGCAGTCGGCAGGTGTTGCTTGGGCTGCCGCCAAAACACCACCACAGGCTACCTGGCAGAGCGCGGATGCAGCACCTGCACCTCTTTCTCTGAAACCCAAAAATGAGAAGGCAGAGCAGGCCACCAGGTGGAGGATGCCACTCTATCAAAGAATGGGGAAAAAACCCTGTAACAATACAGCAATTTGACCTCATTACTCATTTGGCTCCTGAAAGAAAGAAAAAAGGATGCAGGAATCCAAGGTGCACTATGATTCTTCAACCTGCTAAGCAAAAGACCAGCGTCAAACTCTTATCCAGGCTGGAAAACCAGGGCTGAGGGAGAACTAAAAAAGCAATTTTTTTTTAAAAAAAAAAAAAAACCCAAGGCAGCTTGCAGACATGGCACCAGGAAAATACCAATATCCATCCATTAACTTCTTGGGTGTTTACGATCAGCAGAGGGGGGGTGCTTTTGGTAGTTCCTCTGCTCTCAGAAGCTCAGGGTGGGCAGAGATGGCATTCTCTGTGACCACTGGTGGAGGAAGGGGGGAGCGCACCGCCCCTGGCAGCACGATCCCAGTGGGGTGCCATCGCGGCTGCCCCTCTGCCCATGCTGGGCGCCACACCCCCAGGACACGTGCCAGCTCTGGCCCCGCCCCCGCCAGCTCTCCTCCACCCCCACCCCCAGGTGCCGGAGCCTGAAGCTCTGCCACTGTCTGTGGCAGCCCCTAAGTTGTAGGAATCCCTCCCCACAGAGGTGAGTCTGGCCCCTTCACTATACAGCTTTCACTGTATGCTGAAAATACAACTCTTCACCCTGATCTTTGACACTTGAGATGCATTTTTCAAGATGTTCTTGTGACTGTCATTTGTTTTAAACTGTTTTATTGTTGCGTTCTATTGTTGTCTTGTGACCCTAGGTTGAATGTTTTTATTGGTTATTGCCCACCCAAACAACAACAGCAAGCCATGCACAGTATTTACATATGCCCAGTTCAATCTGGTACACCAGAAACAGTCCAACAGCACTTTACTAAGAAAATTTAAGGAATGTGTGAAAATTATTACTGCTTTAAAAAGAAACAAAAACCTAGAGGCTTTTATAAGGTATTTCCAGCTTTGGCAGAAGACTCCATGGAAGTACTCACAAAAATCACCAGCATATGCTCTTCTTATTATTATAAATCCTTGCACAGAATTCCTTGCAATGTCCCTTTATTTGGCTCCAGCTGAAGCTTCTTCCTTCCCAGCGGCATCCAAACTACGTAAAGGCCCCACTTAAGTATGTGCATTGAAATCTGGTGGATCAAAGTTTCCCATTCATGCTAGATTACCATTCAGTCTCCCTTGCAGAAATTAAAGAGATGTTGCAGTTTATGTCCTGTTTAATCTCCTTTTGCAAACAAGGGATCAAGCTCCTCTCTAACTGATTTTATTGTTGTAAATTTCTGATCACACACTGAAAGAAATGAGCCAGTAAAATCTCAGCTACATTTGTTGATCAAAACTCAGATGCACCATATAAAGAAATGTTATCAACGCTGTTAGCTGCAGCTAGAAAGCTAACAGCAAGAAATTGGAAAGCTGAAGACGGAGGATGAATGGGAAAATTTAACACAGCAATATGCCTTGATGGAAAGATTGGCAAAGCCAGTACAAGCAACCAGAAAAACCAACATAGAGGATGAGTTCATTAGATGGTGGCACAGGTTCATTCTACATTCCAGAATCAGTGAAAATGGGACTTCACCAGCAGCTTCCTAAGAACTTTCCTGGAGAGACTTGATAGGTTGAGATGAAACAATGTACTGCCCTTCACATTCTCCCTATGCATTATGAAAATAAGCTTAATGACACAAAAGGGAATATTGTACATCAAAGAAACCAAACCAAATGTGATGTGATATTTTTGCATGATATTGGTATATAAAGTGTGTGGGGTGTGTGTGTGAATATGTGTACAGTAGTACCTCAGGTTACATACGCTTCAGGTTACATAAGCTTCAGGTTAAAGACTCTGCTAACCCAGAAAAAGTGCTTCAGGTTAAGAACTTCGATGAGAACAGAAATCGGGCTCCGGCGGCACGGCAGCAGCAGGAGGCCCCATTAGCTAAAGTGGTGCTTCAGGTTAAGAACAGTTTCAGGTTAAGTACGGACCTCCGGAATGAATTAAGTACTTAACCTGAGGTACCACTGTACTGCCATTCTGGAGGGAGGGAGCTGAATACCGTCCAAAACTAAATTCAACAGGGGAAACAAACAAATGAAATGTTGGGTCATTGCTATGAAGAAGGCAGCCCTGCAAGTTTTCACTACTTGGTTCAATGAAGGTCTGTTTACTCTTGGGTAAAGAAACGGAATGCAATAAAAAGTTTATATATAATACGTGCTTGGTAACAAATGACAAGAAGGGTATTTGTATATGCTGTCAAGCCTATGAGGCCATGTCCACTGTGCCCAGCGAGTTGCAACAGGAATGAAAAAGCTTTTTGCATTTTGAAACTTAAGCCCCAAATCAGTAACATTTTAAAGAATGAAAAATGCTACAGACTCATGGAGAGATGGATTGCCTATCCATAGAATCAGAGTGTTGTTCTGAGGAAATGGAGCTGGATTCTTTACATAAAAGTGAGTGAGAATTTCCTTCTAACCATGTAATAAAATCTCTGAAGCTGTTGTTTCTCCTCCTCCCTCCTTTCATTAGTTTACACTTGCTTCATTTTCTGAAGTTCTCTTCAGCTGAAAGGGGAAGATCAGTGTACTACTTAAAAATATAAATGAGCAGGGGAAGCCCATGGGCACAGGAATCATAATACATATTCCAAACCCAGTGGATCAAGAGATGCTTCCAAAACATGCTGTGGGGAGAGAGTTATGCAAAGTTCTCTCAAAACTTCTCCAGGGCATGGTGTAGGGGAGACAAACACAAGATGAACTCATTCACAAGAGTTATGGGATGTTTCTCTGTGCAGATCGTGGTCAAGTGAGGAATGCAGAAAGTCTGCCTTGCAACGGAAACAGCACTTGCAAAGAAATCCAGGCTGAGATATCTCCACAAGAGTGGGGTCAGGTTAGACAAGGGGGAGAAATTCTGTCCTGTTCACATTTAAAGGCTACCTGATTTGCACTTTCCAAAACAATACGCGAACTGAAACACAGCCATCAAATGCAGTTCTCCGGCTAACCAATGTATAGAAAAACTCATATAGGTAAAGGTAAAGGGACCCCTGACCATTAGGTCCAGTCATGACCGACTCTGGGGTTGCGGCGCTCATCTCGCTTTACTGGCCTAGGGAGCTGGCATACAGGTCATGTGGCCAGCATGACTAGGCCGCTTCTGGCGAACCAGAGCAGTGCACAGAAACACCGTTTACCTTCCCGCTGGAGCGGTACCTATTTATCTGCTTGCACTTTGACGTGCTTTCGAACTGCTAGGTTGGCAGGAGCAGGGACTGAGCAACGGGAGTTCACCCCGTCGCGGGGATTCGAACCGCTGACCTTCTGATCTGCAAGTCCTAGGCTCTGTGGTTTTTGTGCATAATTAGTGAACATAACATACGGAAATGCATTATATTAAGGGAAATAGCTTGCAAAAGCATGCACATTGGGGGAAATGACATGTAAAAAATATATTCGCTCTAAAATTCTGGTGAATTTCCCACCAGGATGTTTTAAAGGCAGATTGGCAAACTGATGTAGAAACATGGAGAACTAAACTTAAGATTGGGAAAATGACAAATGGAAAAACCGAAATGGATTCATCCATCCCCGTCAGATGTATCTCTTTCTAGCCATTTCTTTTTGCTTTGAGTCAGTGACACACTTCCTTGTGCCTGACTTCAGAAGAGGTCAGCTCCTTCTAGCATGCAACTCTTACATATTCCAAACATCTTCCCTTCCCCGCAGGCATCTTTAAGCATATTTCAAGTTTCCTCACCCAATGACCTACTTGATGTTATTACAATAAATGATTGTCCCAGCAGCAGATCCAAACAACCCAGAGTAATGAGAAATGTTATTCTGCTGGGTAGGGTCAAGTGCCATGTATCATATACATGCAATGAGTGGCTTTTAATATTAGTTTTCATTGAATGAACTTACTGGATGAGTGGGTACTGTTTTGGAATGAGCCTGTACTGGCAGATGCTAACCCAGAAGTGCTAGTCCCATTTTGTCTCACACATTAGCAACATCTAGCATAAAACTGAGAGAAGAGAGTGACTTTTCACAGGGACCAGCCAAAGAGAACACACTGCACAAATCATAACTCATCTGCATTGGCCTCCATTTTGCTTCTGGGCCAACTCAAACCACACTGCTGGTACTGTCAGTCACTTGGCTACTGGAAAAAGCTGGTGTTCTTCCAACTAATAAGCATTTTCTAAAGGTGTCAGAGAAGTACTCAAGAACTATGTTTAAAGCAACTTCACCTTCTGAAGTGTGATTCTTTTTAAAAGCAATAAACAACAAGTTTTCTTAATTATCCATTGGCACTGGACAACTCAACTGAAACAACTCACCGCCACCCCTTCTCTCTCATAGAAGTGGAACCAGAACTGGTTCAACTGCTCGCACCAAGTGATTTATTAAACAGCTTTATCCATTTGCTTTTTCCATTCATAAATTTACTAAGAGAATCTGCACTTTTTTAATGACTTTGTTCATCATGTTCAATTATTCAGCGACTGATTTTAGAGAGCCTGTAAATAATTCACAAACTGTTCCTGTGATTCTTTTTTTGATCCCTGGAGTTCTTCATTCACGTGGCTGATCACACATGAATGCCAGGCTCCAGCATCAGACATTTCAGTGAGCTTACTAGTAATTTATAGGAAAGGCTTCCCAAACCTTCCCAAAAAATCCTCATTAAATGGTCCTTTAAAGCAATACAGTCCCCTTACGAATGTAAGGTAAAAAATCTCCTGCAACACACCTCAAACCAATGCAGGGCTTTATATTGGGACGCAAAAGCTACTCTTCCTTCTTGCTGGTTGTACATGCAAGCTCTATACTTCATTCAACAATTGTGCTCACAATGGGGTGATGCTTCCCAAAGCAAGCTGGAAGTATGAATGGCAGAGGTGCATCATTCACATGCACTAGAGATCTGTAGCCCAAAAAGAGCTCATAAGCACATTTATCATGGGTATTCAATAAGGCACGGCTGCCACTCACATTTTACACTCTTACTGCAGAGGGGAGAAAAAAACATTGTAATGCATTGCCACATAAAATATAGGCTCACTCCAATACTTTTTCAGTATGTATGCAGGGGGAGAAAGTGTGCATGTAATAATATACATTGCCAGGTGTGAAATTTGTTGTGTGTATTTGTTCTGGAGAAGGAACACAAATTAGAAAGGACCAGCCTAGGGCACTCAGCTGCCTGAGGCAGACCAGCAAATGGGGCCTGCACACACACACACACACACACACACACACACACACACACACCGGGGGCGGCGGCAGGGGCGGTTATAGTCCTAAAGGCCAGCAAACTGATTTGGACACCTGAGACAGAAATAAAATCCACAAACACTTCCCCAACAGTATAAAAAAAATACCTAATGATTTTCATCTCTTTTGTGACACCCAAAATCAGCTGCTTGAGGTGGCTGCCTCTCCCTCATTCTGCCTAACGCCAGGTGCAAAACCTGAAGGCACTATTGACAGTGAATGTCCAACAAGCCATACATGCAACAGAAGGACCCTTGACGTGATGATGTTCACCAGCATACACAGGGTTGTGGGTTGATTTTTCCTACACCAGTGTGTACCTTCCTAAAGAGTGCACTGCATTTGAAATGACTGAAAGTGGTGATCCCAGTTAAGAAATGGAACATGAGCCTGGCTACAGGCACACCTGCTTGATTTATTCATTTGGAAGTTTTATACTACTCTGGCTTTCTGAATTGAACCAACAAGGCAGACTGAAACAGTACAAGACAGAGAAAACACACGCAAGCAGAACTACACACGTACACACACAGCAGCCCTTAGTCCTCTGCTGATGGCAATGGCCAGAGCGAGCTTCTCATCAGCTGTGCAATCCCAGGGCAGTTGGCAGATGGAGCAGATCTTCTCTGGACAATGGGTAGGGTGCCAGGTTGGTTTTCCATTTGATGTGACATTCTTCCTGGGAGTTAGGAAGTGCAAGTTCCCAATGACCCTTTGTCCTCTGACCGATGGTGTTCATGGAGCAGTGCCAAATGAAGGCTAACCAGGAGACTCACAGGAGCAGCAATAATTCTCCCTTTTGTATTTCTTCTGGGTTTTTCTTTTTCCTTTTTCTGTGTAAGGTGTCAAAACCTAATGCCTCAATTCTAATGAAGTTTCATCCATTTACATCTCATAAGAAGTTTCTCCTGGACTTAGAAATTCAGGACTCTGCTGATTTTCTTACAATACATTCCACAGCTGAAGACTAGTTTCAGTTTAAAAGTAAATTGCTAGCTTGTGCAAATAGTGCTGTGAGGAAATCATTCATAGGAACAGGAAGTTATATAATTAGGAACGTACATTAGTTTTAAAAGCACAAAGATAAAATGCTATTCTGCAATAGGAGCTATGGCTTAGTCCACAACACATTTTATCGTTGCCAGTTATGCAAAACGGGAGAGCTACATATTAGAGAACTCCTTGCATAAGGCGAACCCAGTATTAAAGGTTATCACAATGAAAGAGAGCAGAAATAAATATAATGTCATTATTGAAGAAATCTACAGCGCAGAAAAATTAGAGTAGTGTACGTTTCTGGTTATTTTGTTCCAAAAGGTACCAAAAAGCTAGCAGAAAGTGGGCTTGGTGATACAGCTCCATGCATAAGGCCCTGAGTTCATTCCCAGACTTCTCCAGGTAAAGAGCTACAGGGCTAAGAAAAAAATTTGGATCTTGGAAAGGTGCAGATGGTCAAAAGAGAACACTGGACAATAGACTAATAGACTGATACAGCTTCATAGATATTCAAAAGTTACAGAGAGGGCAACTGAAAGGATCAAGGGCACCGTGAAGCATCATCTCAACAAGCACCGGCTAAAGCCTTTGGGTCATTATATAACCATGAAAAGAAATAACAGAAAATATAGCAGAAGTCAGGGGCATCAACCAAATCAGTAAAATGACGTGAGACTAGGAAAACTAGTTTGGAGAAAAAAGGTGAACAAATATTTAATTCGGGCTATGCATTTAATTTAAATTTATATAGCTGCCCATCAATAAATATTCCTTAGAGCGAGGGAGGGGGAAGCTTTCATAATAGATAAAGCATAAGCCCAGTTTTAAAGCACCGCTAAATCTGCTGTTACTGAAAGTTGAACTTGCAAATAGTGCAGTGTGAAATATGGAGTGGGTGGGGGGCGACACAAGAGAACAGCTAAGGAAGCAGTTGGACCCTTGGATGACAAGGGAGTCAAATATGTGCTAATAGAAGATAAGGGGATTGCAGAAAAGCTAAATAAATTATTTGTGTCTGTCCTCGCTGCAGAAGATATACGGCAGAATGCTGTGCCTAACTAAACTTTGCAGGAAGGGAGTATGAGGAACTGAGGCAAATAGTGGCGATACGAAACAAAGCTCTAGGTCTAATAGACAAAATAAAAACTGCCAAGTCTCCGGTTCCAGGCGGCATCCACTTGAGATTTCTAAAAAAAAAACCCTCAAATGTGAAATTTGATATATGTACAAAAATATGTAACATGTCACTCAGATTAGTCTTCATACCAGAGGATTGGAAAGTGGTCAATATAACACCATTTTTTTTAAAGGGATCCTGAGGGGCTCCTGGACACTACAGGAAGCTAGCTTAATAAATGTCACATTAAATGTCATGGGGTCTGAACAGGCAGTGTCTGACCAGGAACAAGACTCTGGGATCATGGTGGACAACTCTATGAAGATGTCAATCCACACTTAGAGTACAGTGCGTAATTCATAGAATCATAGAATCTTAGTGTTGGAAGGGACCCAAGGCTCATCTAGTCCAACTCCCTGCGATGCAGGAATCTCAGCTAAAGCATCCATGACAGATGGCCATCCAGCCTCTGCTGAAAAACCTCCAATGAAGGAGAGTCCACAGCCTCCCAAGGGAGACTGTTCCACTGTCACACAGCTCTTACTGTCAGAAAGCTTTTTCTGAATGTTTAGTTGGAATCTCCTTTCTTGTAATTTGAAGCCATTGGCTCGAGTCCTACCTTCCAGAGCAGAAGAAAACAAGCATGTTCCCTCTTCCATGTGACAGCTCTTGAGATATATGAAGTTGGCTATCATATCTCCTCTCATCTTCTCTTTTCCATGCTAAACATACCCAGCTCCTTCAACCGTTCCTCATAAGGCTTGGCTTCTAGACCCTTCATCATCCTAGTTGCACACGTTCCAGCTTGTCGACATCCTGAAATTGTGGCACCCAGAATGGGACAGTGTGTTCCAGGTGTGGTCTGACTAAGGCAAAATAGAGGCAGTCCAGGAGGACTCTGCCAGGAGTCACGTAGGATCAGGGATGCTGCACGCGGGCATGCAAAGGGCGCCCTCCATTTGATGCAGAGAGCGCTCATTACTTCCCTTGATCTGGACACTACAGTTCAGTGGATGCAGCCTAGAAGTGTCAGCTCCCCCCCCCCCCGCTGCATCACACTGTTGACTCACATTGAGCTTGTGGTCCACCAAGACCCCTAGATCCTTTTCACAAGTGCTGATAGTAAGCCAGGTGTCCCCTGGTTTATTACCATAGTACTCCTATACGTTGCTCATGAAGATCCCAGAGGAATCCAGCTGTCCATTGCTGGAGACAAAATGCTGAGAGAAATGGTTTGCTCCCACAAAGCAGTTCTTGTTATCTTAAATATTTGTGCCAGGAAATCAGTCCCTTGCCTATACCTTTATAATTTTTGCCCTTATTTTGGTGCAGTAGCCGGTATACCTCATTCTAAGCAGTCGTTTGCTTGATCAAACAATGGGGTCAGGCCATTACTGTCATCGCCAGTCCAAATCTTCACATTAAGAAACTTCCAAACAAGCTATGTCGTGATTTACAACACTAAATTCTCTGTTTTGTTTTGTTAATCATCACTAATGTGACAGCTTAAGAAAACAGAAAAAGAGTCTGGAAAGGCAATAAAATATATGGAACCTAACCAACAAGTGGGTCACTAAACATGTTCTCATGGGCCAAAGAGACAGGAGGAGGATGGTATTTTAACAAGTATAAACGTGTGTGGACATGCTGGCCAGACATTGCTAGTTCTCAAGAACTTGCAACATTACTTTGGGGTGTGGTATTATACTTTGCTTAAGTAAAATAATAGGAGCACACACCCTAATTGTTCAACTGTGTTAGAGCATTAGCTCAATAACCATTGCATTGCAGAATTTATCCCCTTATAACCCTACAGAAACTTAATTACATTGACTCCTACTCTTACCGTACACTTATTTATTTAGACTTTTCAACCTTGCTCGTCTTCGGATGATATGCAATAGTTCACAACCATCTTTAAACCAATTGACAAAAAAAGTAGGAACTCAGGTGGAACCAAGTATGGGCTAAAGTGTTGACATGATCCTACCCCAAACACTCATTGCAAACAATTCCATGTCTTTTTCAAAAGATTGCTAAGGCATCATCACCAGAAATCAGAGAATCAATGACATACAACAGGAGTGGGGAACCTCAGTGCTAAGCCTAAATATGGACCTCCGGACCTCTATCTGACCCTTGGAACAATTCCCAGGCCACATCCTGCACTGACCCTGCTTCTCACCCCAAGTGTTTTTGCCTGGCTGAAATGTGTACCTGAACTCTGATATGCCTCTTGCTTGTCTAGATGGGGGACAGAGAGGTGCGAGTAGGGAGGGCCCTTGGGCTGAAAAAATGCTCAGCACCCCTGGTATAAGGGGACTCTTCCACACAACCCTCCAAGGTGTTCTCCTACACAGAAGTCCTCTCAAAATGAACAGATTCATGGGAGCTTCTGTAGACTTGGCCCATGTGAGCTTCCCAGCAGATGAATAGAGATGGAGATGTTAAAGGCCATCCTATATTATAATTTTCATGCAAGAACTGTGTTAACAGCACTTTGCCGCAACATTACAATGTAGTAAAAGGAACAGGTTCCTCTATGGAACTGAGAGATATTGATAAACACAACCATTCAGGCCTAGGTGTGTTTAAATTTGACTGAAATTGTTTCCAGTTACAATTAACAATTTGTATGGGGGGACGGGACTGAAAACCAATGGTGTATTTTCATAGAATCATAGACTTGTAGAGTTGGAAGGATTTAAAACTATTAATTAAAGTATAGATGGATCTTTGACACCTCTATACTAAGAACATGTACACAGCATGTACAAAGCACCAATTGGGTTCAGGCAAGACTGAATTTGGTGGTCCTCGTTGGGCCCCGATTCAGGCCTGATTGCTCCAAGCCTCAAACTAAATTTAGACCTTATACAACCTTGGGATCAGGAAGGGTGGAGGCGAAGTAATCTATGATGCAGACAGAGAGTCTCACCTGCGTCATCTTCTTCTCCTTGCTCACCGCCCCAACTGCATGTTTAATATCTCCCCCCCCCTCCTTTTTCCCCAAGGTGATCCAGGATTGCCAATCCATAAGAGCCCCAATTCAGTCCGAATTATTCCAATTTGGTTTGGAATTCAGCCTGATTGGTTGCACAGCCCAAAATATACACCTGTAGGCTATTTAAAACAAACTTTTCTCATGCACATCTACTACTAAGAGGTTTGCTTTCTGTGAATCCCAAGAGACCAACCAGAATGCAGTATTATCATCAGCAGTAAACCACAATATCATGCCCAGTTTCAAAAAGTGTCTGCCTGAGCAGCTACCACAAATAGAAGTTTTATTCTTCCAGTTCTCTACTGCAAGTTAAATGCAAAAACAATGAAGAGTCTTGTGTTTTCTTAAAGACTCACAAATGTATTATGGGACATGCTTTTTTAGAATGGAGTCTACTTTAGTAGATACATGAAGTAATACTAGTTTATTGATTTACACAATAAGCAAGAGTTACAGTGAGCATGCTTATTGCCCAAGGAATAACGATTCAATAAAGTGGTTTCACACCCTCCTTCCTTCCTTTCATTGAAAGACTACCTTCTCCTCTTGTTCCTCTTCCTTGTCAACACCCTCAGGCCTTGCTAGGAGCATGATCAGATCTTCTTTCGAGGTGGCTCCCCACTGATAAGAAGTATCTAGGTACATGCAAGGCCAAATGGAGATGGGCAAACTGTGCATCTGGCTCATGACATTGCATCCATAGGTGAGAAATGTATTGTGAACTCACTACACAAGCTCATCAGATACAAATATCATAACCTCCTCCTTTTCTGACAGTGTGATATATGAACAGCAAAGTCAAGAAGCCTTTTTTATATAAAGAAATTGGAAGCCTTGTTCAAACGGAGAAAAGGACAAATTTTGACACACACAAAATGGAAGGTGACAATAAGGCAAGGAGGGAAGCAAATGCCCCCCTTTAAATATCTCAGAAGCAAGAAAGCAGAATTTTGCCTCCGTGTGTCCTTCCGTGTGCTGCCATTTGCATTTTTGCTGCTGCTCTTTTCCGTATTATCATCATCATCCTCATAATCTGGCATCTAATGTTAGTCAGAGTAGATCCAGTGAAATTAGTGGGCATGACTAACTTAAGTCTGCTCAGATCAGAACTTTGTTGGATGCAGCCCAATCACTCCAGGAAGAGAAGAAACAGATGCAGGGCTACCATCAGCTCTGCTGGGGAACCAGGATCTTCCCTCCAGCAGCTCTACACCATCAGGATGTAGCAAAGGAAGGAAAGGAAGGGATGCAGATCCACTCAGAAACAGTGCGGCACTAAAATTTGGTGCCCCTCCACCTCTCGCACTCCATTCTAAATAATAGTTGTGGCATCCCTGGCAGCACCCCCAAACCTCTATGCCCCCTAAATCTGCCTCTGTCATTAATGCTGCCTCCTATGATGGTGCTCATCTTTTAGTGGGGTGGGTAGGTAGGTCTAGTCCATGGGTAGGCAAACTAAGGCCTGGGGGCCGGGGCCGGCCAAATTGCCTTCTAAATCCCGCCCGCGGACACTCTGGGAATCAGCATGTTTTTGCATGAGTAGAATGTGTGCTTTTATTTAAAATGCATCTCTTGGTTATTTGTGGGGCATAGGAATTCATTCTTTTCTCTATTTTCAAAATATAGTCTGAGGTCTGAGGGACCTGTGCTGAAAAAGTTTGCTGACCCCTGGTCTTGGTCCTTATTAATATATTGGCGGATGAGGATTTTATGTTAATCTGTCATCATTTTGAATTTTCCTGGCTTTAACATGTTTTTGTATGCTGCATTTTATATTGTCAAGTCGTTCTGATACCTTTTTTAAAAAATAAAAGTGAGAGGCAGATGAAATTTAGTATCAAAAGAACAAGGATTTGTAACAAGAAACTGGTACCTGAGTTTGCTTATTTCTTCTTCCTTCCCAATCCATTTTCCTTTTGTGTCATTTATTTTAGACTGTAAAACTGTGGGTAGAGGTTGCCCTGCTTTTATTGATTAGTAAGCTACTCCGAGAGGGGCCCCCCCTTCCTTCTTCTTTTTCTTTTCCTGAAGAGCCAGGGTAAAAATTCCTGAAACAAATAAAATGGTATTGCATGTTTGTTATGTGTCAGTCAGTTGTAGATCTATGATGACAGCAGCTAAGCAGAAGAGAAAGCCTTTCTTGTTCTGCCCTGAAGGGTGTGCCCAGTCACTCAACTGGTTAGATCATCTGTTACCTAAAACTTGGAGAGGAAGTTAGTTCCCATGAAGACAAGGCACTAATGATGGTGGTGAAAGCCAGGTAATGTGTGGGCAGGAGCTATTCAGTCTCATAATGAGAAGCATCATAATTTGGCTTTTGCTCTCAGCACTCATTCCTCCGCTTTCACTGCTGATAGACTTGGATAATAGCACTCATCTAGCTTAACAAGCATGCGTCTTCATCGACCTACAAGTAAAAGAGGCCTCTCCCTTGGAGAAAGTGTTCCAGCTAAGATAGCAGCTTTGCATAGATCCCAAGAGCATTAGTGGAGGAAAAGTACCTTCATGAGGAACAGAATCTTGTTTCATGTAAATAATAATAATGACAATTTGTACATCCTGAAAATAACATTCTTAGGTCACATGGATTATATCTCCAGCATGCTAAAACAGCCTCAGGGTGAGGTGGGGGTGGGGGCTTTGCAATGTAAGATTTTTGAATTATATATATATATAATGTATAAAATACATTGATTTAAAAATTCAGAATGTGATAATTCAAATGTAAATTCAAAAAGTCATGAGCTTTGGGTGGTTTCTTGGTTAGATCACTATTATAAACCATTTAAGACAACATTTCCTGGTTGTTTAACAATGTTGCCACCCATTTAATGTATAATTAAAAGAGACTCAAGCAGATTCACATCCCACATTTAAAGCACGTTAGATGCAGATTTAACACAGGTGTCTCCTCCAAAGGATCTTGGGAATTGTAGTTCACATAGCCACACTCCCCAGCACCCTTAATGAACAGAGAGAAGCCATGTGCTTTAAATGTGTGTTGAATGTGCTTTAAATCATAGAGTTGGGAGAGACCCCGAGGGTCATCTATTCCAACCCCCTGCAATGCAGGAATTTCAACGGAAGCACGCATGACATGGCCATCCGGCCTCTGCTTTACAACCTCCAAGAAGGAGAGTCCACCACCTTTGAAGGGAGTCAATCCCACTGTCAAACAGTTCTTATTGTCAGAAAGTTTTCCCCAGTGGTATTTTTTTAGAAAACAAGGCACTGGAAATCACCATGAACGCCTCCCTTGTTATCTTATAATGCCACCTGAGAGATGCTAGAATTGACTTCTGGTGAGTTCCAGCTGAAAAAATCCTGTTTAAACACCATATTATTTTGGTTGACAGATTTGTTTCGTTGATTGTTGTGTAAACCACTTCGTGACTATCCATGATGAAAAGCGTTCTATAAATAAGAATAAATAAAATTTCCTCATCCCCACTCTGTAGCTGCCGCACAACACGTTTCTGAGGAGAGTCTTTTCAGTGTGTGCAGGTGGAAGGAGACGGTGGGAAATCCAATATCTGGAAGCGCCCCAAGTCCCAGATATTCAGACCTGAACTGGAGGGAATTTTACCTTTTTGGTCTGCCTCTGTTTGAAACTTGGCTATCTTTCACAAAAGAGTGGCCGGTCTTTCCTTGTTTCAAATATCTGCAACATAGACCACTGGTTGTGGTTTTTTTGGGTGTCCCCCTTCCTCTTTCAGATTCATTTCCCAGTGACAAACTCAGCCCCAGGAAAGGCAATGTCTTTTCTGAGAAATGCTCCATACTTGACATATTGTCTATTATGCAGTAGCTTGAGTCAGCTTTGGGATGAAAATGGGGGGGGGGGGGAACGTTGCTTCATCTGCCTTAAATAACAGCCCCCACTCCACACCCTTCAGATGTCTACATGCTTCCATTAACAACAACAGCAACAAAGACATCTCGGTGCATAAATAATCGCAGGAGAGTTTGAGTCCTAAAGTGGGTTATCAGTACATGTTTGGGCACACACTGAAGTCAGCACAAGTTAAGAAAGACGAACACCTCCTACGCAAACTGGAGACAGAGAGGAAGCAGCAGTAAGTTTGCACCAGATGAAAAGACCTGTCGGAACAGGACTGGACAAACTCAGTGGGCGGAAGCCATCCAATGAGCCAAAATGAGGCAACGTTGTCAGCAGTATGCTGATGACACTCAGCTCTATTTCTCCTTTACATCTGCAGGTGGGGCAGTGGAACTGCTGGACCTGTGTCTTGCCTCAGTAATGGACCAGATGAGAGCCAACAAACTGAAGCTCAGTCCAGATAAGACGGAGGCGCTGTTAGTGGGTGGTTCCCTAGACCTGATGGGTGGGAGTTGCCTGCTCTTGATGGGGTTACACTTCCTCTGAAGGAGAAAGTTCATAGCTTGGGGGTACTCCTGGATCCTTTGCTGACATTCAAGGGCTGAGGTGGCCTCAGTGGCCCAGAGTGCCTTCCATCAGCTTCGGATGGTGGCCCAGCTACGCCCCTATCTGGACAGGGATAGCCTAACTACTGTTGTCTATGCTCTGGTAACTTCAAGGTTAGATTATGGCAATGTGTTGGGCTGCCTCTGAAGACGGTTCGGAAACTTCAGCTAGTGCAGAATTCAGCGGCAAGGTTGCTCACTGGAGCAAGATGGTTTGAGCATATTACCCCAATCCTGGTCTGACTGCACAGGCCTGGGCCTCATTCAAAGTGCTGGTTTTGACTATAAAGCCTTAAACAGCTCGGGGCCACAATACCTCCAGGACCGCCTCTTCCCATACCCTGACATCATCTTCTGAGGCCCTTCTTTGTGTGCGGAGGTCCGGAGGGTGGCAACATGAGAAAGGGGTTTATCTGCAGTGGCTCCCCGTGGAATGCTCTCCCCAGGGAAGTTCGCCTTTATGCACCTTTATGTGCCAGGCAAAAACGTTCCTTTTTAACCAGGCCTTTGGTTGATTTGACTGACATCCTATGCCCTTTTAAAATGTGGGGTTGGGGGGGGGGTTAATGGGTTGTTGTTTTTAATTTGATTATGTATTCTGTGGTTTTATATTTTGATTTTATTCTGTGAACCGCCCCAATATAGGGTGGTATATAAACTCAATTAATAATAATTAATAATAAGTGGGGAAAGAGTTAATGGCTACTAAGTGCTGTACTTAAAAACTCCCAATGTCACAGACTCAAACGTTTTCTCCCAAAACATTCAAACATTAAAGGAGTCTTTTGTGACCTGCAATGCAGGATGGCTGGAGAATGACATATATGTTGATTAGCTAAGCATGGACATCAGTGGAGAAAGTAAAGAATTTAAAGTAGCTGAGTGTGTCTCCCCAACCTTCTAGCAGAGAAAAGCTAGAAGCAGAAAGAGGAGTTCCTACTCCGACCAGCTTGACACAGCAGGCCTGAGGTCAGTCTGACCAGGATTGCCTTACACAATATTTCAAAAACAGTGGACCATGGCAAATTACAGACAACTTCCCAAACTCTCATCAAGTTTCAAAGAATCAGTCTGAGTACCGTCTATTGTAGGCACTGCAGTTTACCTCACAGAATTCCCATCAATCCTGAACAAACTACAGTGCCCAGAATTCTGGCTGGGTGGGTGTGGGTGTGCTTTGAATGTCATTTAAAGGTATTATATGCATGCAAGCTCAACTGTACCTTGATTTTCAAAAGAGTTGATTGTGCAAGGCAATTATAAGTTTAAAAAAGCATTATAGCATGGGGGAAAGACAGTGGGATGTCTGCAAAAATAGAGGCTAAGGAAACAGGCTGCAATTTTCAGGAAGAAGGGGGGGGAGAGGGGAAGAAAGCCCAGCTGATAAACTGCTCATAGTATCTCTCTGTTGACAAATAAAATAACCTAAGCTGTGACCAACAGAAACCCAGGAAGAGGAGTTTATATGACCAGTTCATATGCTACAATAAGGGAGGAATCCGATGTCACACTCTTCTGATTGTTTTATCAGCACAAGCATCCCAGCTGGCCAGACAAAAGAATCCCACCTTTCCTCCATCTGTGTGCTGTTCTGGGGGTTCTCCTGAGCCTTCCTAGACCCAGTTTCAACGGCATAGGGGAGCATGCAGGGAAAGGAGAGGGGGAAACCCGTTGCACCAGGACAGATATGACACAGATTTCCTTCATATTCACATATGCTGATTCAACATGCACAGGCACAAATGATAAAATAATGAATTTGGGTCAGTTTCCGCCCTAGTGGGAGCCAGCACAATGCAATGGACCTTTCTTCCGAATTCCCCCCAAGCTCTGAGGCGTCAGGAGAATGGGGGAAGGAGAGGGAAGACAGATCACAACAGTGCAAAGCTAAATTCCTACATATAATTTGAATGGAAATACAACTCACCATGGTGGGAAGACTGTGACCAGGTGGCTTCCCTCCTTCTTGTCTTTCGTCATTACATTGGACTTGGGCTGGACGGGCCTTCAAACAGAGGGTTCATTTAAATACCGATAAGTGTTGTCTACCACCATAAATGGAAAAATTAATCAGATCCTCTGTGTTCTGGTGAATGACTGAAGGTGTCCATATCTTCCAGCCCTGAAAAATTAGCCGGATATGACATGTATCTTAGTTCTGCACACTAGGAATGCCAGTGTTTAATAGGGTTGCAGCTCACACGTGAAAAGACAACATGATTCTAAAATTCAAACATACACTCCACACCCAAAGCACACACTGTTGGGTAATTCAACATCAAGTGGCCTAAAGTACTTTCTTGATGACCACACTGCCAGTATGGGAGGGGGCTGAATTCTTAGCCTCTGGGGCATCCAGTGGTTTTTGAACAGCTGTTGTATTAATCTGGTTTCATAGATCTGATATATAGCAAAGAGAAGTTTTCTGTTTTCCACACTTCACTGGGTATTCTCTTTGTTTCTCTTCCTGCCTTGGCAACTGTACGACAGGTTGGGAGTTTAGTGGAAAGTTTCTTATAGAAGATAACCGTAACCTGTGATGTATGCTATGCGCTTTTGAAGAATTCTAGGCCTTTGAGTTGAGGTGTCAGGCACCGAGCCAGCTTTTCAGGGAAGGTAGTAGCCTCACCTAATCAGATTATCATTCCAAAAGTGAAAACAAAGGAATAGAGACAGGAACTAGCCAAACCCTTCTATTAAGTGTAGCTGCTCTATAAAGCTCATTCCAAAGGGCTGTCATTTAGATATATTATGAATGCAGGGCAGGGAGGGACACGTCAAACCAAAACAAAGACTCTGAGGATTGACTCTGAATTATGCTCTTGCACTCACAGTTTCCTCTTACTTTGTGATAAACCAGAAATGCATCAGACACAGTAAACATCAAAATAATTTAGATTTTGCGGCTAGAGTTTGTACCCTCTTAGATGGGTTTTCTACAGCTAATTTTTACAAGTTTTTTGGGTTAGGTACAATCCCTTATTGCTGTCACTTTACACTTCATGCATCTGATGAAAAGGACTCTATAGTGTCATCATACTATACTAACATCATTGCGGGTTAGTATAGGGAAATTTTTAATGTTTGATGTCTCACTGTGTTTTTAATACTTTGTTGGAAGCCGCCCAGAATGGCTGGGGCAACCCAGTCAGATGGGCGGGGTACAAATAATAAAAATTAGTAGTAGTAGTAGTCGTTGTCATTGTTGTCTCAGCTCTGTTAATAATCCACAAATGTATTGCAGGGTTGCAATATGTCCAGAATTTCCTGGACATATCCAGAATACTGCAGCCTTAAGCAGTGTCCGGGCAGATGTAAGGAAAAGGAAGGAACATTTTATCTATGTGCTGGGAATGCAAATGCATTAAAAAATATTGGGAATGATATACAATGAATTGAAAAAAATGTTTAAAATGAATTTTGTTAAACATCCTGAAGCCATTTTGTAAGGTATCTCAAATCAAGAGTTACCAAAAGAAAAATGGACATTATTTATGTATGCTACAACAGGAGCAAGAATCTTGATTGCACAATACTGGAAGACAGAAGAAATACCATCAAAGGAACAATGGCAAGAAAAACTGATGAACTACGCAGAATTGGCTAAGCTAACAGACAAACTACGAGAGAAGGACAAAAAGGACTTCAAAAGAGTCTGGAAACCATTTACAGTTTTTTTGCAGAAACAACAGAATGGACTGGATTCACTGGCAGGATTTGAATAAACGTTCACAATTTCATTTGAGTAACAGATATTTTAGAGAAATGATAAGGGATTTTGTTTTTGTGTAGGAAAAGCAGGATACAATAAATAAAACTAAATAACTCAGCAGAGGGGGAGTTGAGGGAAGTCCAGAGGAGGGGAGGAAGGATAATTGTATATAACATGATGAATGAGATTTGTATCATTATTTGTTATAAAATTCAATAAAGCAGTGTCAGGGCAGAAAATGTCCAGGAAAATCCGGGTGTATGATGGCAGTGTTGTTTTTGCCAATTTTCCTCAGGAATGGCTGAAAAATGTCCAATTTCTTTTGCAAAAAAAAACACACCAAAAATAACCAAAACCCTCAGCAACTTTTCTGTCCAGATTTCCCCTTTTTGAAATATGGGAACCCTAGTATTGGGGGCTTTAGTAAACTGAAAATATACTGTTGTTTAGCAGCTATATGCAAAAAGCAAATCATGTTACAGCTATAACTATCCTGTTATGTTCATTTCAAGCTACTCATACATTTTTACGAGGGCTGGCCTACCCATGAGGCAAAGTGAGGCGATCACCTCAGGCGGCAGGATTCACAGGGGCGACAGATCTTGCCTCAAAGAAACGCATCACACGCTCGTTGGAAGTCAGATCTGCCGCCGCCTTGCTAACGCCCACCCAATGTTGCCTCTACAGTGGTCTCTTGGTAAATAGGAGGCACTGCTGGTTTCCTCCCACACTCTAGGGAGGAAATGGCAGGGACTGCCCTCTGGGGTCTTCTGCACCAGCCAAGTGTGGTCCAGAGTGGGCTCCTTTCCTCCAACAATGGCCTTGAATCCCAATTCAGTTGTCAGGTAAGGTTGACTTGATTCTCCCCATTGTTCCCAGTGTAGATCTTCACTCAACAAAATTGGGGGGGGGGGCACCATTTTGTAGGTGCCAAAATGTATTGCATCAGCCCTATTTTTTACCCCTTGTTTACTTCTTCAGTAACATGGCTGTATCAACCCCATTTTTTCAGTAGATGCCTTATACCACATTCTTCCACAAACCATAATTCTCTGTTCAGTTTACACAGTTTCAAGAGAACAGAGGACGCAGTCCTTAAAGTATTTCCTTTCACTTTTCCAACTAATAAACAGATTAAAGTTTATATCCATTTTGCAAGGAAAATGTGTCTGGAGCCCTACTAAAATATTTATCACTCACTTTTCTTTTCTTTTTTACAGCCGCTTTATTTTTAATGCAAGACTCATGGGAATTGGGTCACGTGAAATTCAGCTGCAGATTCCCCTGCATGATATAGTATTACCAGATTTGGTTCTATAATCTTTGAGAGTGCTAGCTGGATTAGCAAGCCGCTGCACTGCTTAGCCCCTTTTCAGAGCTGCAAGCTAGCAGATACTTTTGGCGACATTTGGGCATGTGAAAATGCAACTCAGCCACATCCTCACACAGGCAGGTGTAGAGCCCTGGGCCTACTCTAGACAACCTCCTGTAGCCACAGAGGTAGCTTGCAGCTTCAAACAGGAGGCTTTTGCTTAGAAAACACGAGAACGACAAATACATTCTGTCTTTTGCCTGGCCCTCCCCCTGCCATCCTCTCTGCCTTCTGTTCCTGGTCTCTTCCACTATTCCATCAAGGTCATGTAATCTTCTGCCTGGCTCTTTGAAAGGAAATTATTAAGACCCAGAGCCAACCCCCAACTACCATCAAACGATGGGTTTGCTTCCAGGTTGGGAGAGAATCCTCTAAGGCAATGTGTGTGTTTGTGTGTCTCTCCTGCTTTGATCTTAACAGAGTACTAACATTCAAGTCATACCACTTGTGTATTGCCTTGTTCTGTATTGTGGCTGGCTATGATTCTGCTTCACTGAGCAGTAAGCATGTGCAGCAAATATGCCGCATTCTGTTAACCTCTGTACATTTTGTTTATAGCATGAAAAGGAAGCAGGCTGTGAAAGCTGTGACGACCAAATGCATAGGGTGAGTGAAGAAGGAAGGCAGGAATCTATGCCTGAGCTGTCACTGGACACACTTCTCTGCTTATTTTTCTGCTCCCCCCCCCCCCTTGTTGGTTCCATGCTGCAAAGGAGAGGGAAGATTTGTTTGTTTGCATGCTCTGCCCATGCATACAGCAATCTTGCAGAAGATAAACAGGTCTAGTCTTAAGTCAGTGCCTGGATATGAAACCACCTTGGAATAGTGACCATATTGCACTCAATGGAGGAAAGGAGAGGTATAAGCTATATACAGTATTTGTCGTGCCAACTGAAGTAAACAGGAATACAATGGAAATACATTATCTCATAGCACCAAGAGACATTAGACTGCAACATCCAAAATAACAACCCCCAAATGCAAAGGAATATAATAGCAAACTTACCACACCAGAGGAAATACATTGCCTTCACCTGGTGGTTACAAGTTGCCACAGAAGGGAGACCACGTTCCCATGGGCGTTTACAAAAAGCCTTAAAATACCTAAGTTGAAGATGTTGACAGAGAGGGTGCCAGCCCCAGATAAACTGTGTTTTTAATATAAAAAACGTAAGTAGAAAAGCAATCAAATGTTTGGCATTCCATGAATCCTACACAACAGCTCCACTTCGTACCTCTTCCCTAGTTATCATAAATTATGAGGCCATTGCAGTAGCACCGGAACATCTCAACAATTTATCAACACTCACTGTGTGTACTATTCCCCACCACCACCGCTGCTTGTCAACTCTCCAGCAGAAGAACTGGTGCCCGTAGAGCGGTTATCACAATGACATGCTGTGAAATTGGCAGAGGAATGTGACTCCTACCAGAGTTGGCCCATGCCATTTTATTGCCCTCAGAGGCGGCATGTGCGGCAAGAGGCACATCCCAGAATAGTGAGGGGCTGGGAGACACACATCTCGAAGCATGCACCGTTTCAACGGTAACCCCTAAAACATTGTACCGGCCCTAGCAATTGGTTGTGTTGCTTGCACTTGGGCCCATTTGACCATGCGTACATCTCATCCAGGGATGGGGCACCTCATGGCCCCTCCAGCCTTCTCTATTTGGTCCTCAGGACTCTCCCAAATCCATACACCCTCCTGAACTACACCCCTCACCAGCTCTACTTTGAACCTTCCTTGAATGTTTTCATCTGTCCTTGAACTCTGATAATGCTTCTCGCTTGCCTGGATGAAGGACAGAGAGCAGGTGTGGATGTACAGCCAACGGTACAAAGGCAAAACCTGTGTTTATTTGCCTCACCCACCACTGACATGTGGCCCCGGAAGGTCACAGGGAAGGCAAAATGGCCCTCAAGCTGATAAGAGTTCCCACATCTCTCCCACATAACCTAGTTTACTAGAGCCTAAGTTACTCATCATTACGCCCAGGCCTTTGCAAAGCTTGCCTGAGGCCCAGGGCCGGAGTCCCATAGGAATAAAGTTATAAACTCAAACAAAAAAGCAGCCAGTCTGGTTACATAAGCTGGCAGGACCTCTCGGCCAGCTTAGGCCTCCAAGGCCCAGGGCAAGTGTACCTGGCTGCTCTGCATGGGCCTGATGACGCCTGTATCTTTCTCTGGGAACTCCCTAGGCTGCATTGTTCCCAGCGGTCACAGCAGACATCCTGGCGACCCACCCACCCAAGGGATGCACGGCCCACCGTCAGGTCCTGATCCCTCCCTCGGGAATCCTCGCTACGGCCTAATGGCAGCAGCACGTGCAATATTGCTCGGCAGAGGCAGTGTTATCTGCATCAAAATGTCATCCCTTCGGGGATGTAGTGAATAATTATCCGAGTAACAACAATACAAAGAACAAACAAGAGACAGCAGGAGGAAGCGGAGCGGAAGAGTAAATGCCACAGCCTGATAAGGCTTCCTGCGACATGCACGTTTCCCACATGGGCACCGCAAGCCAGGCTGCTTTTCAGGATGGCCTGCTTACCCATTTGCTACAGCAATAGAGATTAAGAGATAGATCTGAAAGGGAGGGCAAGGGGAGGAATGGAGGGCTGCCCGTCACCCTCACGTAGCACAGCCTGCCTTCCTCACGATCTGCTGGCTGCCAGGAGCTATCTTGACAATCATCTCCTCCAACATCCTGAAGGGAGCTAAGATTAGGATGTCATATTGGGGCTGCGAAATCAAAGAGTGACGCTGGGAGGGGAGACAACAAACCCGCGTATCGTAAGCTTAAAAGGTACCAGGGAGTCGGTGAGAATAACGTCGAGGAAGGAAGGAGACAAACCTTTTCAAAACATCCGTGGCAGGCAGGCAGGCAGGCAAGAGGTGAAGGGCACAGGGAACAAGTTGGTAAGGTGGGTAGGGAGCCCCATAATAACCCCAGTGAAAGCGAGGGGTGGGTTCTCTGGATGAAAGAAATGGGGATTTCTGAATGAGAAGTTACATTTGCCCCTTTGGATGCCACAGCGACTAATTATACTGGGATTAGAGGAGGAAGCCTTGTGGGAAAGAAAATAAGTGTCACTGGCTAGAATGATTTTTCACTTTAGATTGTGTTCTCTGTGGCTCCTTTCCAGGACCAGGGAATTGCTTTGCAGTCAAACCACCTTGGGCTGTTATCCTATTATCTATTATAGGCTAGGCAGGGTCAGGCCAGGCCAGGTAAGGAGGCCAGCAAATTACTCCCAGATAGAAAGAATGCCATGCTGGTTGTACAAATGAAAAAAAAAAATCTTAGTGGAATACATTTGCTGGTTCAGACCCAGAGACCTCCCTGCTAAGTAAATTCACACTTGACTCAAAGTTTAGTTTTGGTTTTTGGCAGAATTTAGGCCACAACTTTATTGATTACAGAAGGTGAGTGGTTGCATAGGCTCTGGTTCGACTGGCTCCCTGCACCCTTGCAGGCAGCACTGACCCAGGGCACCAGCGTAGGTCAGCCAAGGGTGAACACTTGGGTAGGCAAAAAGCTGGGAACAGACTATGTTCACCACCCAGATGCCCCCCTGGACTCATTTACGGGCACAACCCCCTCTTGGGGGTTGACCAAACCAGTTGAGTCCCTGGATTCCTTAACGGAATACCCTTCACATAGGGATGGCGAGACCTCTCTCCCATCCCTATCACCTGAACCAATGCCTATCCGCCACACGAGCACCGCGCTCGCCACCAACCACTCACACCTGTAACCAATCCCTTAACCCCGCTGGCACGGAGGTATAGAGCAGCCCATTGGCATGGCCTTATCCACATAATACGCTCCATCCAGTTGGAAGCCAAGCAACTTAAAATCAAGTGGATGGACAGGAAGTAAGTGGAACGCAGATTCCACATCACACTTCCCAAAGCTCCTGATCAGCTTGACCGCTTGGTCGAAGGTGGCATACCTGACAGAACACAACTCAGGAGGGATAGCATCATTTATTGATGTACCCTGTGGGTAAGATAATTTTAATTTTTTTGTGAAAATTTAAGGCTTTATTGCAAATTCAAAAAAAGAGAGAAGACATTTCCGTATCAAACAGAGGGCATCCGGTTGCTGGAAGGGGGCAGACAGTCGGAAATGGTCACCTTGCTATGTTGCAGTGCCAATCTCAGCCAGGAAAGGAGACAGTTGCCGTTATTCGCTGCTCACATTCACCCATTGGTCCTGGGGGTTGTCACTGGAGGTCATCTCAACACTGGGGTCGCAGGAAAGAGCAGGAGCATTCTGCTCTCCGGAGCAGGGCTGGTGGGCCCGGGTTGTCCCCGCCACTGTCAGGCACCGCCTTGTCTGGCTGCTCACTCCTGTCCCTGGAGCAGTGGGGGTCCAGGGCCTCCTCCCCTGCACCATTTTCCTTCCTTGGATCCTCCTGCTGAGCTGGGTCTTCCTTCAGCATCAAAAATCAATCTTTCTTCTCCACCTCCAAATTAACATCGGTGTCATTCTGAGATTTGTATTCTTTGCTGTCCGTCTCAGAGATGGTAGACTCATAAGTCAGGTCCTTGGGATCATCTTCATCCGGTAGTTCTTTCTGGAGAAGCTCAGCCCAGGCGAGTTCCTCCTCTAGAGTAACACCGTCCTTTTTCCTTTTGTTCCCTTTGCCTGATGGGTGGATGGAATGTCTCTTTGGGGACCAAATCCCGTTCCATGACGTTCAGATATCTGAAAGCACGCTGGAACCTCAGAGGAGCAAAGGCAAGGATGACACGTGCTACCGTTCCCAGCCTCTTCTTGGCATGGTGCACAGGTCAATCCAGAGACTGTGCCAGGGATCCTTGGCCAGTGGGGGTCCCTGCAGGCATGGCAAGCTGAGCCCAGGGCAGGAACTTGCAAAGGAACTGGAACAGATACGTCAGCAGATGACAAGGGATCCTTGCAAACCAGACTCCCGGCACGGAAGTCTGTGCCGGACGCCTTGATTCCTTCTGCTCCATTGCATGGAAAGCAATGGGGACAAACTCTGATTCAATTCGTGGGTAAGATAAATTGTGAATTAAATGAAATTCCCCTGGGGCACCACACCCAACGGGGAAAGGTGTAAATCTGAGTAAGGAGGGCACTCAAATGGTCCAGCCATCCTTTTCAACACTAGTTCCTTCCTGATCTTTTTCCTGGCTATATCAGGCATCTCTCTCACTGATTTTTGATTTTGAACTTTCGTGGACCTAGGCCGGTATGAAAAGAAGGGGGTTTTCCGCCCTCAAACAAATACCCAACCAGCCTTTCCTCAAAAGGGCACATGAAAATCAATATTGCAACGAGGAGGGAACTCTCGATGCAGCAAAATTAGTCAAAGCGCTGAACGAAAGCACCCAGAGAACGACAAACGCAAATTGCCCAAGTCACGTTAGCTGAAAAAACTCCAAAGCTGCAACCGCAGCCAAATTACAGGGACACCAGCCGCTATAAGAGCAGGCCGGCAAGCTCCTCAACAGGGAGCGCTCAGGGGCTGAGCCCCAGTGGGGCAAAGCCCCACTAGAAAAGAGAAGAAGGGGGGAGGGGAGAAGACAACTGAAAAGGGGGAAATTAACGAAAGGATTAACAAAATGGAAAGAATAATGGAAAGAAATCACCAAGACGATCCACTGAAGGTAAGTCTCTTGGCTGCACAGAGGACACGCTGTTAGCTTGTTCCAAATGCACGAGCCAAAAGAGGAAGCTCTGGGTCACATGCATAGGTCCCTTGATCCATTTAGACTGCGCCCCATTGGCCAGATTGAAGCCAACATCAAGGGACCTACCAATCGGGTGTTGTGGCTGACCAATCCAACCCACCCACAACACAGGAGGTCAGTCTCCAGGTCTCACTGCAACACGTGCCCTCTTCTAGGGAGGATACAATTTATTAAGCCAATTAAAATATCACAAAATAGTGCTCAGGTTTTAAGAGTTCTCCCGCACTCTTCATCAGAGCAATGGGAAGGAGTGGGGAGAGAGAGGTTTTGTTTTTGTTTTTTTGCTTGAGAGTGATGCCATGAAGTCTGTATCTGGCCACAGTTTAAAACATGGATCCAATTTCACTGATGCCCTGTCCCTTTCTCTGTACCAGGCAGGTAAGCGGTAGTGACACTGGTGCTGGAAGACCAGCTCCACAGTGCTGCCCCACCATGCTGGGTGCTACTGGGTGCTAGGCAGGTATCAGTTTGCCCCGAGGCCTGCAGAAAACAAGAAGCACAAGAATGACTCTGATTCCCTATCACAAGAACTGGCTGTTATCCAGGTCTGTTTCCATGCTTATTGTAGGTGAGACATACAGGTTCCTGGAGAGCTGGAAAACCGGAAACAAGAGAATTTAGGTAGTCCTTATACTATCAGGGCTGGCTGAGACAGAACAGCAAATGGTGTGCCCTCCCCAAAAAAACACCCCAAAGATGACCAGACTATCTGGATTGCTAAGACCAAAAATCCCATGTGCACCATTCCATGGGACCTCAAATACTGCCAAAACAAACTCAGTCTGCATATATCCCATACATTTAAAGCATATGACTTACCCCAAAGAATCCCAGAAACTGTAGTTGCTTCTCAAGGAGCTATAATTCCCAGCACCCTTAACAAACTACAATCCCCATCATTCTCTGGGGAAAGTCATGTGCTTTAAATGCACATGTAGCCTAAGAGTTTCCTGCCCTTTCATATTTAAAATCAAACACCTGAGGCAGCCATCTCTGTCTGCCTAACAGCAGGGCCCACTTCTTAATTCTGCAGGCCAAATCCCCTCATACAAGGCGCATGTCACCCACATGCAGTTCAGGCTGATTTTCCCCATCTTCAAAATGTCTACACAGCAACTCCAGAATTTGACTACTGTTATATAAGTGTATGATGGTGTTGTCTATTCAGAGGAAGGTGTTCAAAACCCACACTTTGCAAACCTCATTTTCTCAAGCACATTTTCCTGCACAAAGAGAGTTTGCCACATATTTTTTCCATATTTTTTGCACAAAGAGAGTTTGCCACATATTTTTTGCCATATTTTTCAGACGTGTTTCCACGAGAGGCAGAAATTCAACAGCCACTGCTTTTTTCTACCATAGAGACTCACTGTTGTGTGGCATACAATAGAATGATGATGATGATGATGATGACAATGATGTGATCAAAGCTTCAACTATTGAACTTCTGCCTGTCATATGGTTCTATGTTGCCAGAAGCTGGGTGGGTAAAATAGCTGCCAACTAGTGTCAAATCAGGAGCAGATATGCCCTGAGAAGTGGACCTGACATGCAGAGGACTTCACAGGAAAGAGATGTGCAAGATCAATTTCAGGGGAACTGCAGAGGAACAGGAATTGCAATCCCACATCCTGTCAGCCTCCGCCTCTGGCTTGCATCACATCTGAAAAGCATAGCTGCATACATACCAAACATTTAAGGCACATTTATAGCACTTTAACAGTCATGGCTTCCCCCAAAGAATCATGGGTACTGTAGTTTGTGCCTCACAGGGTTAGAATTTCAAACACCCTTAACAAACTACAGCTCCCAAGATTCTTTGGGGGCAGTCATGTACTGTAAATGTATGGTTTGTACATAGCATAAGTTAAGACTGCCGCATGACCACTCTTCCAACAGTAGCCCAACACGGGTCTATTTATGGTGTTTTCAGCCATGTCCCTGTCTACCAAGCAAAGCTGGGAGGGGGGGCAAGGGGGAAGAAGCCTCGAAGTAACCGAGAGAGCCTGTGATCTCAATCCAGCACCTTCACGTGCAGCACTTCACAACAAGCATGTGCCAGTCTCCTATAAATACGATGTGTTGATTAGCAGAACTATTTACATGCTCTCATGTTTTCAAGGCTACAAATGTGTGCGTGTGTGTGGGAGGTGGAGGAAACCAGGCCTGCTACCTTAGAAAACCAAGAATTGAAATGTAGTGTTCATATTAAGATTATACTTCCTATACAGTATTCGTTTCCCCTCAGCTACAGCTACAACGTGGAAAGCAGGCTCAAAGTCATGTTTTGGCAATCAACATTTCTGTGTTACATGTTCAATAGCTAGATGCTTCTGCATGTTGGAAACGCTCAAATAGTGACTGCCACCATGTCAGCTTTCAGAGAATTCCACTGCTGAATGCTACTGCATGTCAGGCTGCGTCATCTATTGGTGTCAGATATTGTCAAAAGCCGACTTCCATGTCAAATAGTAAGCTATAGCATATAGTAAGCTACCAAGACAGACTGCTTCTCAACAAATACTATTGCATGTTTACTGCATTTCTCTTTTCTCCTGCCCCATTGGTCTCTCCTTACCCTCATTTCTCAGCCACCCTTTCGTTTTTTTCTTTCCTCACAAATAAGCTTCTCTGCAACCCATCATCACCTTTTCTCTAGTCGCCCCATATAATCTTCACTCTCTTTCCTCCTCTCTGCACCATTATAGGTTTAGGCTGTTTTTTATTAGTTTAGTTTAATTTAATTTATATGCCACTTTTGGATGGTAGGCCGTGCCCAATGAGACTCGTGTTAGACAAAAATCAAAACAGAACACAGTTAAAAATAATCGTTACCAAAATATAAAAACAAATAAGGCATCATCAACATTCAGTACTGCAATAACAGAATCAAATGCAAAATCAGGATCAATATTAACAATTTAAATAAATAAATCTCTAACCCACCCACCTGACTATCCAACAAGTGTCCCAGGCCCAGCCTGCCATTAGCAAGCATAAACAGTAAAAGGCCTCCAACACATAATCAATAACACATGAAATGTCCTGATTTAATGAAAACTGAAGTACCGCAGCCAGAAATCCTGCAAACTGTCTTTTAGCCTTCAAGGCCCATGTCATATTTCCCAGGAGTGACTTAAGCATGCAAAATTTCACTTCCTCTTCTCAGGGGTAAACTGAGCAGCCCTCGCTCAACCTCATTTTACCCCCATAAGGAAAACTCACCCACCCTGCAGAAAATATCCCACCCATTAATAGGTCCCAGTGTCGCCAAGGTCTCAGCTCCATCACCCTCTCTTCTCTTACCCACTTTTCTGTTCCCCATCTCTCAGCTACCAACCCCCATTTTTCCTGCTTCAGCCTTTATTGCCTGTTTCTCTCCGCCCCCCCCCCCCAAGCTTCCTTCTCACTAAACATGGCAACACGTATACACAAAACATTCACAATACCAGCAATTCCTACACAGTGAGGGACACTCAGACAGAGGTGGGTCATTCATGCAACTTGGCTGGCTACCGTAGGCCAGAAAACCAGGGCCACAAAGCGCTCTTTCCTGCTAGGGCAATACCACTCAATTCCAAAGGTAAGGATCCTGAATGAGATCTAGCCACGTCAAAAATCCTTTCCTTTGAGTCACAAGCACAGCAAACGTGTAACATGGTGGTTATTGCAGGGTCCTCTTCAGATCAAGCCATTCTGAAGCGATGCAGCCTCTCTCGCACAGAATGTTAAGTTTATGCTTATTTCTTCCAGTTAGAGAGCTAAAAATAGCTGCTGTACTGTTCCAGAAAGACACAAGCTACTGTGAGGGGGAAAGAAACACTCTTACACACAGTTGATGCTAAATGCTATTATTAACCTGAATCCTGTCCAAGGATGTCAAGCAAAAACCAGGGAAGCATACCTGATTGAGGAGAGAAAGCAGTCTTACTAGAGCCAGTGAGACCAGCTGGAAATATATGTTTGTACTAATATGTGCTTTTTGAAAGCATCCTCAAAACCCCTGTATTTTGTAATATAGCAAGAAATGCATGGAAGTAGTTTACCCTCCTCTGCATCCTTCAAAATACATCTGTGCGCTAAGCTGCCTGTGGTGAAGTCAGTTTTGCACGCACACAGTCGTCCAGTCCTTTAAGCACAGCCACACTGCAGGATAGTGAACCAGTGTTAACATTTGTGTGAAATTAAATTATTTTATATACGACTTTAGAATAATCCCTGGAGATCAAACATTAATATAAAACAATGTATGCGTTAAAAGATCCTTCATCTAGAATGCTAAATTCATCCTCGAAACTAGTCAAAGAATTTTTTTAGGAACTACCGTTGCAATGTCCTCAAGATAAAAGGCACATGTGCTGCTGTATAACATGCTGGGTTCCTCCAGAACACCTATCTATCGAACATTTATCCTGATTTGCTTATGTGGTTTAGATTAAATATGGTCTATATTGAGCATCCATTTTATTTGTGTGGGGGTTATGTGCCAATGAGCATTCATCCTCCTGATTTATTTGTGGGAAGGTTATATATTTTCCCATCCATTTATTTGTATCCCACACTTGTTAGTATATTTCCTCATCACTGTTCTAAATGCAACAAGCCTAATGGGTGGTGTGTTTTATGTGAATTTGTTACACCTGAGTGCTTTTATACACTTTAATTGTGCAAACCTTAATTTCCAGTATGTGACTGAATCCCTCCCACAAAATTGTGGCAATCTGGAAGCATCCTCAGTGTGGGAAATGGTCAACACTCCAGCTCCCCCCTCAGAAAAAACACATCCTATTCTTGAGTTTCAGACAGAATTACACTATCTTTTTTGAAATAATCATGTTTTTAGCTGGGTGGTGAGCCTTGTTTGGAGCAGCTATATCCAGGGGCACCCACTTATTTATTCTTATTTCCACCCTCAGGTTGACTGACTGCTACCCTTCCCATGTTACACAGAGGCTACACAAATGACCATTTCCCATTTGCTTACCATGTAAACTTATTATGGTATACAACTAGCCAAATAGGAAGCCAGAAATCCAGACTGCCTGAACAAATGCTGGGGGAACTTTTACCACCTCTGGAAGAAACTGAAATCTAGATTCCCTTTTAAAAAAACAAAACAAAGGCTGTCATTTGTGTGTTAAAATTCTCACCACCTGTCCAAACACTAGCTCCCTCAATGAATGTGTGTGATGCTGTGAGTTTACAAGCAGCTACTGTGATCAAGCTGTCCCAGTCCAGAAACTGTCATAGCAGGTGTAGCCAAAGCTGGATCCATAAGCACCTGCAGATTGTGTATGTCCTCATTCAGAGTGTGTGCAAACAATTTCTCAGCCACAGTGCCTTCACCTTTCTAAGATTCAAGCTTATCTTGTTTTCCCATATCCATCCCACCACTGCATCCAGGCACTGGTCCGTTGTTTACTATTTTGTATCCTCAATTTGTTAGATGCCCCTTGCCTGCCTCTGCTCCTTAATGGGTGTATGGTATGGCCAGCATGATGAAACCGCTACTGGCGAACGGAGGACCGTGACAAGTGCCAGAACACACGGAAACGCCGTTTACCTTCCCGCCGCAGCGGGACCTATTTATCTACTTGCACTGGCATGCTTTTGAACTGCTAGGTTGGCAGGAGCTGGGATAGAAAGCAGAAAAAGTTAACAGGCATAGACCTTTTCCCAGCCTAAAAATGCAGTGGAAATAGCTGCCTTTTCCACCGGCAGGGAACCAAGTAGGGAGCAAAGTGGCCGTCATTTTGTCAATTCCAACAGTTAAATTAGAGTGTAAGGTGTTCACAGGGTGTTCACAGCGTTTCTGACAGGAATCAGCACATAAGGCGGGCAGATAAAGCCTTGACAAGGACTTAAGCCGCCCTTCATCCCAGTCCGATTCCCAGGTGACATTCAAAATAAAACTCACCCTGCCAAATGAAGCAAAGGGAGACATGGCCCTGTCATAGTTCAAGAGCAACCATTACTTTCAAGAAAGCTGATTCCTGTCAGGAACTCAGCATGTCTGTAAGGATCAGGCACCAGAAAAGCAGGATTAACCAAGGTGCCAGCTGCCCCAAAAGGTCCTATTAACTCATGTGTAAATTTTAGGTGCCAAACATCTTAAAATCTAGGCTCTGGCTGATTTACAGATGTAGGCCATCCATATCCGCCATTGAAGTAGCTGGCAGGATCCCAATAAACAGAAACCTGCGACACACGACTCCTGCCAACCAGCGCGTTCTCAGCCAGTGAGATGAGGTCAAGTCTTTCAGAATGGTTCTTTATGCTTTTTTAGGTTTAATCCAGCCCCTTTCCCCCCAGACTTTCACCACAGGACTGTCAAAATTATAAACGGCGCATGTAACCAAATGCCATGCAAACACCAACCAGCAAACACTGGTCACGGTCGAAGCAGTGTATTAAAGGCAAAAGGAATAAAGAGGCAGAAAGCCAGAGTGGCATTTGTGACACAGAGACATGGTTTTAAAGAAAAAATAATATTTATTTGCAATATAAACAAAGTCCCAATATTGGGTTCAGGATATATAGGGTCACACATTTTTCCTTCATAAACACAGAAAGCAAAACTGTCCCTCGCTAACAAATTCTCATTTATACGAAGAGGATGCATCTTTCTTTTTTCTTTCTTTATTTTTAAAAAAGACCACCATTGGCACAGGAAGCCTTTATACAAACCAGCTTAACAAGATACAGATGCACTGTCTAAATCCCTGAAAAAATAAAAATTCCTCCTTGAGGTAAGATTCAGTTAGGAGATTCCGCATTTGCTTGCTCATCCACACACAAAGCACTCCACGCTTCCTGCCCCGATGACCCAGCAACCCCAACATTGCTAACATAAAAAAGGAGCAAAAACGAACAAAACCACCAACAACAAAAAAGACAAAAATCATTCCGATATTCTGGTAATGTTTCTTTAAAAAATAAAATACACGCACACACGCACACATACCAGTTCTGTGATGCAACAGCATTAAAACATTCTTCCACATAGAGTTTTTTTATTGGGGAGGGGAGTATAAAACTGAATATTTTGAGGAGGGGGGACTCCGTGGCTTTTAAAAAGTTACTTTGAGAGTGAAAGTGGAAAGGGAGATGAGAAGAAGGGAGGGGCTACATTGCAGGCAATGAAATTTTTCCATGCCCGTCATGCCCTCTTCCTGGGGGTGGGGGAAATAAGCACCACTTCTCCCTCTTCCAGTATAATACATTAGTGAGAAATATAAACAAGTCTTCTTGTTGTAGAAGGCACAGCAAAGAAGTTACCCAGGAAAAAAGTTCACCAGAGAGCTCAAATGGGCTAAAGAAAAAAATCCACGTTTCCATGCCCCTTTTCTAAACAGCATAATTCCATGCCCTCCTGTGGTTCATATGAGAGTTGTCCACTGGTTACGCACCAAAATGTCTCTGCTCTGCTCAAGTCTTTTAAAATAGCAGAATCAGCTGATTCTTCTCACACCTCTCAGCTGCGCTCCTCCCTACACACACACACACAAATTCACACACAAATTCACACACACAGAGACACAGAATTAAGTGCGCTGGATAAATGCCAACATCATTGAAAGTATTTTCATTGCTTCAGAAACTGGAATGATTTCAGGCCAGCTGGGTGATGTTAACAGTCATAATATGCTGCGCAGAGCAGCTAAGAGCCTCAAAACATGCCTCTACCAGCTCAGATGGAGGAGACTCAGGTAGCATCAAACTGGGGCCAGAGGGCAATGGGTGTAGGGTAGGGGCGAGTTGTTTTTTTGGCAAAAGGTGGTGTTTTTAAGAAAGCACAATGGCGCTTAGTCACCTTGGCTGATTCAGTGCAGAAGAGATTGTGAATGTGGGCATGGCAGAAAGTGGTATTATCACCAACTGGCCCTCACAAGTCATGAAAACGCCAACCGGATGCTAACAAGCAGCAGCAACAGGTGCCCTCCTCTCTCTCTCTCTCTCTCTCTCTCTCTCTTTTTCTCTCACTCACTTTCTCGCTCTCTCGCTCCCAAGTACCCAGTAACATGCCAGAATATATCAAGGCTTTACAAAGTGTGCAAAATGCATTTGGTCAATAGAAACATTTTGATTTTTTTCTCCTCGTCTTTTATCTAAAAACATGAACTCGAACAAGAACAGAATAAAATACTGGTTTTGCAACCTTGTCTGTACAAACTGTCAGGTACATACATATTTAAAAAGAGCTTGAACCCAAGAAGGAGTAAAGATTACCTCCTTTTCTTTAAAAAAAAAAAAAGTAAACTGGGTTTTAAAACAACAGTCTCAGGCCAACACTTATTGATCAATGTTGCCAAGTGCATGAGTCTCCTTTGCTTTCCACACCGAGCAAACACACACAAGTCGTTCTTAACGTGTGCGTGTGTAATACATGTATGTGTGTGTTTGCATGTGTGTGCGGTGTGTATCATGTCAGTCTCTACACACCCAGGAAAGCAGCTATTGCCAGTAACAGCTGTGTTCAGAATGCCAGGCCATCCCCCACATTAAGTAACTCTGATAAGGTAACTCCTCCGAACCCATTTTGATTTAGCATCAGAATACTAATAAATGGCACAAGCCTTTTCAGTAAAGCAGCAATTCAGACAGCTCTGCTTGGAGAAACCAGTTCTTTCAAGGCTGGCTGGAAAGACTTTCCGCTTAATGGATTTGAAATGCTCAAAGAGAAGCGATTCAAGGCTTTGGGGGGGTGTCCCCCAGAGAAAATCCACTTCATGTAGACTCCAAAGTGTTCAGTGGAAACAAGTTGTGATTGGTTGGAGTGGTGAAGTAGAGCTGTTCGGTGGGGGAGCGGTTGTCACATGGGCTGTTGAGCCCCAAAGTCCTTTCAAAGTCCAGGAGCTGGCCCATGAAGTTAAAGTTTGGAGAAATGTTGGACTTTTTCCTTTTTACAAAGTCATAGGCATCATTGAGAGACAAGTTGAGCTTTTGCATTAAATAGGCAACAGTTACCGTTACAGACCTGCTGATGCCGGCTAGGCAGTGAACCAGAATGCCACATTTCTTAGAACGGGCCTCATCTGAAAGAGACAAAAAAAGGGAGAGGTTGAATATGCTGGACCACAAGAAGCTGCCTCTCTTTAAACCAGGGCGAGATGGAAGCCCACATCAAACAGCTTAGGTCAATTATTGCAACAGATTTGTTATTCATCATCATCATCATACATGGATTTCAATATCCATGTATTGCTGGATAACTGGTAGTTTTCACCCACAATTCTTTGTATTTCCTCACAACTATATGCTTTCCTCAAGTCTCACATGATGACTAGTTGCGTGAACAGTGGCAATCAGCACTGTGTAGTCAGAACAGTTTACAAATATTAGCTCATTAAATCTTGGCACATAAAGATGATGTAAGCATGGAAGTGTCATAAAACGGAGAAGATAAGGAAGCAAGTCTCTTGAGGAAGGAAGACAGAATTGTAGTTCTGTCTCTGGAGTTCCCTGACTCTTCTTAAGACGTAGTTCAGGCCATTCTCGCTTCAAATTTAATTCTGGTATTAAGCAACAGCTAGGTGCCCAGCTGCAACTAGTCAAACTTGGCAGCACTGACATGTGTCAAAATACAACCACTAAGGCCAAATCTGCTAACTTTTTGAGGTCCCTTTTATTTTCGGAATCAGCTTCAGATGCTGCTGAAAAACTGAAGCTTGCTAAATAGTTGTGGGGCGTTTTTTTTTTTTTGGAAGCAATATAGCAGCAGAGCTCCACACACAAAGTTATCATCGATTAATAATTATATTCAAGCAGACGGCAGCAGGGAAAGGAAGGTGAGATGCTGTTTAGTGGCAGACACAAACAGCTTTCACAAGCTAAAAATACTATCGGTGACTGACTGCAGCATGTATTTAAGGTACATACCTACACCTAACTGACACAGGCCAGCGTCTCTTCCCACAGCAGTCAGTTTGAGGCTGCAATCCTATGTTTGTTTCTCTGGGGTTAAACCCCGCTGAACTCAGAAGGACTTACACACACACACCACTGCACAGTGAATATGCATGTTGACCCATAACAAAGGCCACACAGCCCTAAAGCACATTTATGCAGAACTACATTCCACTGATGCCAAAGAGACTTACTTCAAAAGTACATGTTAAGGCTTGGCTGTTAAGCCCGGAAAAGTTTACAGCCTAACTACCTTAGCCAGAGACAGAGAGATGAGATAGCCAATGATAGCAGGGAAATAAAGAATGAACAAGTTTGACTTCTTAGCCCGCATTATTGTAGAAGTCACGAAGCAGTGCCAGGTGACAAAGACTGCTCTAACACAGCCTCTTTTCAAGCAAAATAAATTCTCCAGAGGTCTTCTGGTGTCCTATTTGAACACTGGTTCTTTCCCCCTCTATTTAGTCTTATAGTGAATGAATGAGGTAAGCATTTCCTGTCATAAAAACCAAAGCAGAGTGTGGTTTTCACAGAAGGGATGTTTTTTTGACTGAGCCGGTGTCTAAAAACCATGCTCCCCTCACATGCCTTTAAGCAAAAGCAAAATGATCTACTGATAAGAGCAATAGAAGAAATAGACTTTTTCATATTGAGGTTTGGGGGCAGTACAAACTAAGTACAAACCAACTAAGCTTGTACTTTTCCCCAGAGTATACTGGTTTAGAGAACACAGAACAGAAGAAAGCAACTTTAGCAGCACTGAGGTTTTCAAGCCTACAGTGCAGTCAAGCAGAACAGAACTTGTCCACTATCTCAACGAAACAGCTCTCTGGTTTGTATCCAATTACCTAAGTCATATTTGCAGTACACCTACTGAAATCAGTGGACAAGCAGGTTTAGTCATGACTAACTTTAGTTCAATGATTTCAGTGGGTGTATTCTGAGTAGTGGGTGTGCATTCTGACTTAGCCAGAAACAAACTCCTGGACTGTTGTATTTTCAACTTTAGGGCACACAACTTTGTTAGGTAAATATGAGCCATTATCTGGCAGCCATATATCTATTCCTGCATCACAAAAACAATTCTGGAAAGCTAGAACAATCCTAGAAAGGATCCATTTGGACACTGTGTTTCCAAGCACAATTCAAAATGCAATGCCAATAATGTCCTACATACTTCTTGAGACCAATGTGGGCATTAAAAAAAACACAATAAAAATGTCAATAAAAATGTTATTTCTCTGGTGCTGCAGAGACAGTAAAGTTTTCTCCCTGGGGAGAATACTACAAAGGCAGGGTGCCACAACTGAAAAGACCCTTTTTCCAATTGTCATCTGCCTCACCTTAGAAGCCAAGTGCATTGAAAGAAGGACTTCTGAAGATGACACTTGTGAACAGGCATGTTCATAACAGAGAAGGCACTCCCTAAATGACTGTGTTTTTATCTTGCTCATTCTTGCCATATTAATTGGCTGAATTTAATTTGTTTAGATGTGCCCATTCTCATAGCATCTGTGAGCTGCCATGGAAGCAGAAACGCTGACGGGCAGGATCCAAAGTCTTAAATAAAATAAGTTTTAGGTCCTTTAGGGGTTATGATCAGCATAGGGATTTTCTCTCCAAATAGCAATCATAAACCCCTGTTCAGGGCCTAGCTACTTCACACATGCACACCCATCATTTTATGACTTCAGCAGCCAGAGGTAATTTGAACGCGTTTCTAACACAGAACTTTCATCTTTGTTCACATGTTTAGCTTTATCTTTAGGAATCAAGGAACATACACAACATGAGCAAAACAGCTCTTTCTTTTTCTCAGTGGTTTTCTAAATGTGTCCCATTAAATTTTGGGGTTCACAATGATGTGAAGACTAGGAATGGCAGGCAGCTTTCTCTGAAAGGCAGATTACCCAGTTCTACTGATCTTCCGCCTGCCATCTCCTGGAGCAGGTAAGTGGCATGTGCCCCCCAAGGCAAGGATGGAGAGTTTCTGGCCCTTCAGATGTTTTGGACTACCAACCACCACCAACCCCATCCACGCTAGCTGGAATCAAGCAGTGTCCGGCAGTCCAGCCATTCCCCATCTTTGTCCTAGGGAAAGGTGTCAGAAGGGGTGGTTTGCCAGGTGAGGCAGAGCTGCTGCAGCAGCACTGTCACTCACTGAGAAGGGAGAGGCAGGGGTGGGATGCTCAGGTTCCACCAACCCACAGCCTCACTGCCCCCTCACTGCCTGGCAACGCTGCCAGGAGACTATTGCCGCAGCTTGCCTCCAATGGGTAAGTGGATTCTGGTTCTCAGGTGGCACATGGTGATGGTCGGGGCCAATAGGCAATACTCCCTGTGTACACACTGCAGAACATGTCTGTAAGCATTTGCAGCACACAGGGGCTTCCACAACAGATGCTTAGCAGATACTTCCTTGTGAAAAGTCTTTCCCCAAAGTCTAAAGATTAAAAATTCCTGCTTTATCTACTTCCCAAAACACAAAGGAGCTTTCAAAAAGGTATTCCATTTTCAAAGTTATTGGACCCTCAAATTTACTCATAAACAGCATGCATAGAAACCAGGGACATATAGTATCATAACATTTAAACAAAAATAGACCTTTTACAGGGCAACCCTACATGTGTCTACTTAGCCAGAATCCCCAGGGACTTCAATGGAACCAACTCCCAGGTAAGAGTTTACAAGATTTCAGCCTCTAAACACCAGCATGTAGTTTGTTAAACAACATTTAAAATCTCTGCAATGTAACTTAGTTTCGCGGCAAATATAATACCCACAAAGGTAGAAATTATAGTTTAAAACACAGCCCTGAAGCCCCAGACAAAAAACAAGCCATCTTTAAAACTGTTCCACCACAGCCAACTGAAGCAAAGCTTTTGGATTTTGAAGTAAAGTCTGAAGTAGGGAAAATCAGTGTCTGACGCTGGCACAATTACTAGCTACCAAAATTAGGAGGTGTAACATGTATTGCATGGAAGCTAACAGTGAGCAGGTACTGAACCCCCAGGACTAGTTATGGAAAACTACTGATTGCTAAAGGGGCTGGTCCGCCGAGAACAGGATGTCCAACACCTACCAATGAAAGCAATGGCCTCGGGAAAGAATTGGGAGAGATTCTGACTCCAGTGATCCGAGATGGGAATCTGTTTGTACTTGAATTCTCCGTCGTGCTCAAACATGTTGGGGAGGTTGGGAGTAACGTTCAGTATGTACTTGATGCCGTATTTGCCCAAGACATCCAAGTTGGTGGAATCTTTGGCACAACCCAGGTACAAATAGGGAAGAATCTGGACAGGAAAGGCCGGCTGGTTGTTTGGGACCGGGCTCCCATCGGATTCCGTGGCACTGCTAGGCTCCCTGTCCGATTCCCCATCCGAACAATCGGAGCTGATCCTCAGGCCTCCGAGACCAAGGACAGATGTAGGAGGAGAGTTGGTAGGAGATGAAGTGTCAAGATTGGTTTCACAATGCTCAGAGTATTCTGTCTGAAATTTGTTGAATCCACCTGCGGAGGCAAAGAGAAGGTGCACTTTAATATCACTTGCATCCTAAAGCTACCAATACCTGAATACTTATTCATTACCAGGAAAAGCCACATATTTTAGCCATCTGTTTCCTCCTTAGCTAAACGCACCCTGAAAAGTCCATTTACCTAAAGTCTTTGCTTCAAGTGTATGGTCTGAATTAGGCCCAGATTGGTAGCATGCTGCTCTGTGTACAGTCACGTGGGGAGGAAAGGCAATGGCTCCTAGCATTGCATCCTGTGCGAGGAGAAGGATAGCTCAGTTGGTTAGAGTGTGGTGCTGATAATGTCAAGGTTGCAGGTTCGATATCCGTTTGGGACAGCTGCATATCCCTTCATTGTAGGGGTTTGGACTAAATGATCCCTTCCAACTCTACAATTCCAACCAAGGGCTCAAAAAAGCACCGGCACTGCCATCCTATACATGCCTACTCAGAAGTAAGTCCCACTGGGTTTCATGGGACTTACTTCTTAGCAGGTGCCCGGTTTTCGCACCCTCCTCTTCAGTGGTAATTACAGTTGCCAGCTCACCACAGCACAATCCTAGCCTGTTCATGTGTGACTTTACACAGCAATTTAATATCCGGGAAGCAGCCAGTGAAAGTTTTCATAGCATGGAGATGTTTTAGGAACTGCTAACGCCTGCAGACCAAGGTGCTGTTGAAGCACAGGAGCAGGGGCTCAGGAAAAAAGTTGGCAGCCTCAACAGAAGTGCCAAGACAGCAGGAAATTTCAGGTGACTGCTGCAGTTTTCACTTGATCACACATCAGTTACACTAGTATCACTGAAATGTGCTGTATGGCTCCACCTTTTCGTTTTGCCATGCCAGGAAAATGCTCTGAGGTGAGAAATCTGTGCCTCAGTGTAATCTTTCGAGATGTAATGAGGATTACATGACGAAATGTTTGTCAGTTTAAAAACCAATTCCTGCATATCAGAAAACTAGACTATCAGGGAGAAGAGTAAGCTTCAACCTTCTCCCAGACATTTAGCTTTCTACATGTAGGGCTGTTGCTGCTTTGCTGTTGTTGCTGCTGTTGTTATTTGCTAAGGGGAGACATTCAATCATGAAAAAAAACACTTCACCTATAGTCTGAAGCAATTAAATCCACAAAAACTAGTATCTGACTACCTGCTTCTTAAGGAAGAATATCCTAAGCACATATTTAACATATGCCATGCATGCTTGATTGAGAAAGAAAAAAGTGGGTGGCAATATTAACATTTAATAAAATTATAGAAATGATGCCTGCCATTTTTCTTCTCCCACCCCCTCCCCCAGAGGGCTCCTGCGCATTTAAGATGAGCAGAAAATCAGCAGCTGCCACTTCCTAGCATGAAAATGCAGTGACAAGAAAAGCTTCACCTGTTGAATAACTAACTGCCTGTCATGTAAATGGCTAAAAGCAAAGGGGGCGCTGTTGGGCGGCGGGGCTGGGTGGGTGTGCATGTGACAACTCTCACAGCAACTCGGCTTGAAAACAAAAGTTAATTTCCAAGCAATGAAAACTTCATTAAGGAGAGCCGGTTCAAACAGAAGGCATTGTAAGATCTAGTCTCGAAGATATTGCTCAACATGTGCGGAAGGTATTAAGATATGCTGGGGCCAGTGAGGGTGAGGAGGAGACAGGAACAGAAGTTTCCTTTTTCAAAATTATAGAGTGTTTGGCCGCTGGCCGCTTATCACTTGGAACAGCAGCACAACTGGAGAGCTCAGAAAACAACCCGTCACCGAGTTGAGCAACTTGCTCCAATATTGTTTAAGTAAACTCAAGGATCTATTGAATGTGCAAGTAAAGGTCAGGAGTAAAACCATTCCTTCTAATCATTTCTCTTTTGGCGCCTCTTTCCGACAGAGTAATTAGACAAGAAGAAATTTAATTTGCTCCTTCGTGTACATTAAGGAGGCATTTAGCAGTCATTACGTGGATCTGATAAACAGTGTCATTACGAAAAGTCTCCTGGAAATTCCAGGGGTTTGGCATAGTTGTGGCAAGGTCACTGAGCAGCATACACAACCCCTGCCATATTCATTCATGAAGGGAAGAGAGGGAGAGAGAGAAGGTTCCCTTTTTTTCCCTCCTCAAGGAGAAAGACAATATGGAGAAGCCATTTTGGAATTTTAATTGGAAACATTTCCCACTGAGGCCCCAGAAAAAAAGCGAAGCGAAGGGAAAGCAGCAGCAGCTTAACTCCTCCTTTTCTCCATTGCATGCGAGTTTAAAGGAACTAGGGGGGAGTTAAGAAAGGAGGGAGACGCCAGGAGTACAGAATTCAGTTTAAGTAACGCAGAACCCTCATGAGAACTATTTAGGATCTTGAGAAAGGAATGGGAAGCACCAGTGCATTTCTGTCCTCAAGAGAAGCTGAAGAAGTTAACATGGCAGCATGAGTTCAGCTACTAAAAAGAGCCCTGAAACCTATAGTAGGAAAGAAGAGGACCCAGAATCCCCAATAACAGTTTCATCCTCCTTCCTCTGCACCTCACATATACTGCCCTCCTGCCATCAGAAATCCCATAATCAATCTACCAGTCTATCCATCCGCCTTGTTGCAAGTGACAATATTGATTTGGTGTTGCCTACTGTTCCTGCCTCAATCCTGCCGCCCAGTGACCACAGCAGTGTTGTGGTGTGTGTGTGTGTTTTGGGGGAAGCAAAGTTATTATCTTCATCCTGTTAGGCTCACTCAGAATGACTGTTTCGACTGCTTCGCAATGCCCCTCTTTTTTGGGGGGGGGGTTGTTTTAGGAGATCTGAATGGAGACTTTATAGTGAACTAATATCTCAATTCAAAATGCACTTCATTCAGAGATTGAGAGGCATAACAGAAGCATGGCACAGAATGGCACCAGAGAGGTAATTTAATTCAACCCATTGCCCAAAGGCAAGCACATCCAATCAGTCAACCCTTCACCAGAAACACACACACCTGGAAGCACTGCTAAAGCACCTGGATCTAGTCTCAATGCACAAGATCAAACTTGGGGAGGGGGGTGCAAAAAGAGATGGAGAACTGCATATGATCAATGCACCCACCCTTCCCACAGTTGTGGTTACTGGCCTCAAATAACCGCATGTTGTGAAAGAAGTCTTTTAGGGGAGATTGTTGCCACTGTGTGAGAAGTTAGATCCTTATTTAATTTTCTCCGTCTGTATAGAGGAGATCTCCTAAAGGGCAACTAAGGAGGGAAGATCTTAGATCCACACCAGGTGGGTGGACAAGGTGGGAAAACTAGGGATGGTGGTCAGGAAGAGGGAGGAGGGACTATTCCAAAACAGATGCTCACAAACCGGATTTCAGAATGAAGAGGCATGGAGGATTCACTCGGTGAATAGACCCTTTCTGCCCCATTCATAGATATGGAAGCATCGGGCAGGAATAAGACCTTCCGTCGCTGGAACAAGGGAGATGGGAGGGAATTGTGTCTCCCACGCGAGAGATTTGTTCCGCGCGGGGAGGGAGGGAGGAAGGGCGGCCGGCCGGCGGGCGGGAAGAGGTGCAACAAGAAGGGGAATCCGAGGGTTCAGCGGCCAATATCTGTCCGTACTCGGCACATGAGACCATTTTGAAAGGCGAAAGAGCAGGAGCACAATCCTTCGCCAAAACGAGAAAGCTATAATCGCCTTTAAAGGGTGGGAAAAGTGCAACAGCAGACCAGAAGTTTCCTTCCATTATTATCCCTGATTTCTTAAGGGCGGCATTCCCAAAACACACTACAACGGGAGGCGAATCCTCAGGAACTACGGAAGGGGGGGGGGGGGAAGCTGCGATCCGGATCCGGATCCAGTCTGCATGGTGGTGAGAGATTAGGGGTGGGATTGCTGTTAGGCGGGAACCACGCCGGTCGCTCCGATGGGGGGGGGGGGGTGCTGCTAGCTAGCAGACCAGAGCTATCGGGGTGGGGAGCTTCCCCGCGCTGCTCAAATCGATCCGACCCCTGCCCGTCTCCCTGCCAGCCCCGTCCACAGTCCCGCGCCCCCGGTACCTTTCAGGTAGAACGCCTTGCAGCCGTCGTCGCGCAGCTTCTGCAGCAGGAGCCCGAGGACGGAGCTGGGGGCGCCGCTGTCCTGCTGCCACTCGGCCGTGGCCTCGTCGTAGAGCAGGACGGTGTCCGCCTTGCAGCGCTTGGCGAAGCGCTCCTTGTCCTCGTTGTTGGGGATGATGGAGCGGATGGGCAGGTTGCCCTTCTTGAGGCGCCGGAGCATCAGGCTCGGGATGGCCAGGTTGATGGCGGTCTCGATGTGCGACGACTCGAAGAGCTCGTGCGGGCGGCAGTCGAGCAGCAGCAGCGAGCTGCCCCCGCTCGACTCCAGCTCCTCCTGCAGCCACTCCGCGCTCTTCCACGGCATCGCCGCAGCCATGGGAGCCCGCGGGGTGCTGCCCCAGATGTGATTTTTCATGAGGATCGCAAGGGAGGGGGGGAAGGGTGGGGGAGGGCAAAATCGCGGGGGGGGGGGAGCGGAGGAGGAGAGCGGCCGCGCGTGGAAAACAAATCACTGGCGCGGTGCGGAGGGGGGGGGGAGAGAGCGAGGAATGCCCTCTGCAGCCTACTGTCCAAATCACCGAAGAAGCAAAAGAGTTAGTTTCAAAAAAATATGATCGTTGTTTTAAAGGGAGGGAGGGAGAGAGAGAGAGAGAGATCCGGCCAAGGAGCCCGCGCTGCTTTGGAGATCCAAGCGCTCCAAGCGGATCGGCGTCCGCGTTCCCCTCGATTTCCTCGCCCGCAGCAGAGAGACGTTTCCTTCCACTTGCAGGAGCAGAAGGCGGGAGGGAGCGGGGGAGAAGAGCCTGGCTCTGCTCGTGCTTCTGGGATGGGGGAGGCGAGGAAGGCGCTGGCCAGGCTCTCGGGGCTGCTGCTCCTCCTCCTCCCCGGGAAAGGCTGCTTTCACTTGGTTCGGTTTAAGGCGCTGCTGCTGTTGCTGCTAGAAGCGCCGCGTTGCCCCGCTCGCTCCATCGCGGGTTCAGCCTGACAGCCTCAATTAAAAAGGGGCTTCGCCATCGGATCGGCGTGTCATGCTCTGAGAGGCGGGACTCGGCGCAGAGGGAGGGGCCAGCGGGGCGGAGAGGCCCGCCTTAAAGGGAAAGCGGCGCTCTTGCGCTCGGGCAGATGGCTACAAATGTCCACTTGCAACTAGCCAAGACGTGTGTCCCGCCCCCGGTCTCCCTGACTCGGCATCCTTAGAAGCACGCTTCTTTATCGCTCCGTTCTCCAGTGTGTGTGTGTGTGTGCAAAGTTTATTTAAATGATGCTGAAATAGGAAGCCCCGTTGAGCTCCGTGAAATTTGCCTCTGGGAATAAAGGGGGGCGGACGGCGGACCCATAGGATCTCACTCACATCTGGTCCAAGGAGCGCCTGCAATCGATTCCACCAGAAGGGAATGCTTTTCTTTTTCCTTACATTTGTTTAGAATAGTTCAAAGCCCCTGAAAAGTCCCTAGCCTCGCTTTAAAAGGAGGAATAAGAAGGGATCGTGGCTGAACCACGTAAAGTGTTCCTACCGTAATGCAACAGTGTTTATGGACTACCGTAGTTGTTATCACTCAGAAAGGGAGAATCATAATAATACTTGTGGGCAGAGGAAAGAAAAAAAAGTACTCAGTCCCTAGTCCTAGAGACATTTCAACGCCACCGCTTCAGCTTCAAGTGATTTATGACAATAACCAGCCTTCCCACATCAATAGACTGGGGCTGCTGTGAGGTTTCTTTTTCATGTGATTTGAGGACTAGTACCATGAGCCAACTCCGCTATAGATTATCATGCTTGCCTCTGTGGGACAAATAGTAGGATTCCGTCGGGAGCTTCGGTGCGCCTCTACACAACGTCAGGTTATAATGAGCGGGATAGTCCACGATGCGTGCAAGGGCTTAAATATAATACAGTATACGGCTTTAAACCTGGGAAAGGCAGGCGATGCTTGCCCCAGGAAACGACCAGAATTGTCCCCAGAGAGCTGGACGCTGGAAGGAGAATGATCGCATTATTCAGACAAAATAAATAGTAATACAAAGGAAATAAAATATAAGCGGGGGAATAGAACGACTCGGCTTTCAGTGTTATTGACCGGATTCTGATTCTACATTCATACTGAGTACTTGATTGACAACCTGCTCCTCATGCCTTGCTGCTTTATTTAAATAATAATAATAATTTCCTTCTTGACTTTCGCCTTTTAACGGGGCGCCAATGAGCCGCTTAGGTAGGCGGTGTTGGAATGTCAGAGGCCTATCAGGGGAGGGAGGCGGGGCTTTTAGAATCTTGTGTATCAAGTCGCTAAGCGCGGGAAGGGGGACCGGAGGAAGTGAATGGAGCAGCGAAACTAGAGCGGGCTTGCGCAGAAGGCCAGCGGTTAGCCTTCCTGGGATTATCGTGCGGTTGATTCTAAGGCATTGTGAAAAGCGAGGCGATGCTCCCCCGCCCTTTGCCTTTGCTTCCTTGCATGCTGATGCTATTCAAGGCGTGCAGGCTTCGGCATGCCCCGATGGGCAACTCGGGGCCTCCTCTCACAGAAGCTTTTGGTGATCAAGGTGTTTTTAGTGCACACCTGTAAATGTTAGGTATGCAAGAAACGCGTGTTTACTAAAGTGCATAAAATAGGCAGATGAGTCACGCAAGACGCTGGGGTTGGCTGCAGCTGCCGGTTTTGTAAAAAACAACAACACCCCAACAACTTGCTGGCAAGGCTGAGTTTGAATGGGGTGTGAAATGGCCCTTAGGCCTTTTTACTTTTATAGGTTGTTATGCAAATCAACACTCTCAAGCAAAATGAGTAATTTCTCTTCAAAGAAGGCCCATCTTTTCCAGCATCCTGTTCACACAGTGGCCAGTCAGGTGCAATAGAAAACCCACAAGCAGGATCTGAGCACAGGAGCACTCCCCATTCTTGTTTTTTTCCAATAACTGGCATCCAGAAACATTGCTGTCTCAGTAACTGTGGAGGCAGAACATAGCCATCATGCCTTGTAGCCATAATAGAATTGCAGAGTTGTAAGGACGCAGGTGGCGCTGTGGGTAAAACCTCAGTGCCTAGGACTTGCCGATCGCATGGTCGGCCGGTTCGAATCCCCGCGGCGGGGTGAGCTCCTGCCGTTCGGTCCCAGCTCCTGCCCACCTAGCAGTTCAAAAGCACCCCCAAGTGCAAGTAGATAAATAGGTGCCGCTAAATAGGGAAGGTAACGGCGTTTCCGTGTGCTGCGCTGGTGCTGGCTCGCCAGAGCAGCTTCGTCACGCTGGCCACGTGACCCGGAAGTGTCTTCGGACAGCGCTGGCTCCCGGCTTCTTAAGCGAGATGAGCACGCAACCCCAGAGTCGGACATGACTGGCCAGTACAGGCAGGGGTACCTTTACCTTTACCTAAGGACGCGGGTGGTGCTGTGGGTTAAACAACAGAGCCTAGGACTTGCCGATCAGAAGGTTGGTGGTTTGAATCCCCACGATGGGGTGAGCTCCTGTTGCTCAGTCCCTGCTCCTGCCAACCTATCAGTTCAAAAGTACGTCAAAGTGCAAGTAGATAAATAGGTACCACTCCGGCGGGAAGGTAAACGGTGTTTTGTGCGCTGCTCTGGTTTCCTAGAAGCGGCTTAGTCACGCTGGCCACATGACCCAGAAGCTGTACGCCAGCTCCCTCGGCCAGCAAAGTGAGATGAGTGCCGCAACCCCAGAGTCGGTCACGACTGGACCTAATGGTCAGGGGTCCCTTTACCTTTACCTAAGGAGCCATGTGGGTCACCTAATCCAACCCTCCGAGGGAGGAATCTTTTCCCCAACGGGGCTCAAACCCATGACCCATTAATAGTCCCATGCTCTACTGACTGAGCTATCCATAGCCCTCTCCTCCACGAATCTCTTTGAAAGACATCTAAGTTGGTGGTCATCACTGCCTCCTGTGGGAGAGCGTTCCATAGTTTAACTATGCACTGTGTGAAGAACTACTTGCCTGTTCTTAATCTCCCAGCATTCAGCTTCATTGGATGTCCGTGATGTCTAGCATTACAAGTGAGGAAGGAAAATGTTCCTCTTTCCACTTTCTCCAGCCCATGAATAATTTCGTACACTTCTATCATGTTGCCTCTTACTCACCTTTTCTCTACCTATTCCGGTGCCACAGAGCAAGGAAACACAGGTGAGGTTTGTTCCTTCCTTTATTTCAGTGTCAAATGGTTGAAGGCGGAGGGAACACCTTGTAAATAAACAAGCAACACTCCTACAGATATGGGAGAACTGAATAAACATTTTGACATCATCCAACCCGTGGAGGATCAGAAGGTTGCCCCCCCCCAAACTGGTACTATAAAAAGCATTGACAGACTTTGTGTTTCTACTGCTGTTGCTTGCAATTTTTAAAGACACTGTGAGATGCAAAAACATGCGGCTTGTTAGGCCACATTGGGCAAAATGTGGCATAGATTTGCATCCAGTATTGCAGAAGTGGAAGGCGGCTCACTCAGAGTATTTGCTCCTCCCTTCCCCCACCCCCTGCATTGCTCCCCCACCAAAAACAAACAAACAAACAAACAAAAAACTCCACAGGGTTAGGTGGATTACCAAACATTGTGGACTGTGTCTTATGGGACTGTATTAGGTGAGTGGGTGTGGGAGTAATTGCCCCAAACTGGGCATAAAATTATTGTACCACTTTGCACAAGTTTACGTGATTTCCCCGTACAGGAGAAAGGAGAGAAAGATGCATTGTGCAGGCTTGCCTTTTGCTCACACGACATTGAATACAACCTATAGCAATTCAGTCTCCCTAATCCCCGCAACGGGTTGAGCTCCCGTTGCTCGGTCCCTGTTCCTGCCAACCCAGCAGTTCGAAAGCACTTCAAAGTGCAAGTAGATAAATAGGTACCGCTCTGGCGGGAAGGTAAACAGCGTTTCCGTGTGCTGCTCTGGTTCGCCAGAAGTGGCTTAGTCATGCTGGCCACATGACCCAGAAGCTGTACACCAGCTCCCTTGGCCAGTAAAGCGAGATGAGCGCCGCAACCCCAGAGTCGGTCACAACTGGACCTAATGGTCAGGGGTCCCTTTACCTTTACCTTTAGCCATGATTAAATTTGTTGGCTTGCTCCCTAACAAAGAATTCAGAGAGCAAATATGAATGTGGGGAGGGGGGTACTGTCTCCATTTGTTGTTGCTTCTGATGCTGGATGCTTGCCATTTTTGCATTTGCTGTTTCCTATTCTTGAATTAAATAAAATATACCCCCTTCCCCCTCAGTGTCCCAAGTGTACACGTCAGGGTGGTGATTATATCACTCCAGTGCAGGTGTTGGCTTTCCAGATTTGGAACTTAGTACATAAACTACAGTCCGAGAGCATGGGACGCTTCCACCTGGATACATACCGGTACTTTTTTTTTAAAAAAAAAAGTTTTGCTTGGAAGCACTCTTACTTGTGCAGAGCTCAGGCACAAACCTGTCAGACTAGTATGCACAAGGCAAACCATCTCCACTTCACATAGATAACATTCCTGGTCTTTGCAGGAGATTGTATATCCCTGGAAATGCATAAATACTGCAAAATGCTGGAAGGGAGCACTGCGATCATTTATGAAAGAAGCAGTGTGTATTTAGTAATTCAAAGCAAGTGTCAAAATCAAAACACACACATAGAATTTGGTATAGAAATCAACATCCTAAGTATGGCAGGGTTCCACAAAAACACTTTTCCCTCAAAATCAGCATTGATTATCTGTAAGGAGGAGACATGTATGGTATATTTCTTTGACAATGCACATGCTACAGAGGAAGATGGAATCCAGCCCAGGTGGGGAAAACCAGTGGCCTGAAGAGTTGATCTCTGTTGGATTTGGTAGTGCTGAACAAGCTGGACCAAAGGTTTTTGACACCTTTGTCTTAATTTTAGTTACTGTTTTTCTCCATCCATTCTCAATACAAGCAGGTTTTACAGAGCATCCTCAGTCTGTGGCTTCTTTCCCTCCAGGGCAGAGGAAATTATTGTTGCTCTAAGTGTTTAACCCCAGAAAAGAACTTTTTTTTTACATTGCTGTACTAGCTATACTGGCAGGTAAAATACCCAGGAATCAATACTTCGTAGCTTGTGTGATGAGTCAGTAATTTTTCAGAGGATGTTATTTAACTTTTTCCTCTGTATTTTCACTTAAACTTGCTTTCCTTTGATGGAAACTTTACTTCTCATGCTGGGTCTTCAATAGGAACAAAACATTTAAGAACAATTGAGGGTGAAGTACGGCAGAAATGTCATTAAATGTGAACTTACCCTCATTTGAAACCTTGGCAAGATTTAACATTTGGAATATATTTTTCTCAGTTTCTCTGCTACACAAACCTTCCAAAAGTAGTTTTGTATACGTGTATCACTGCCCTGCCCTCTGCTGGACAGAATAAGTGAGGCAGGATCAAAGCCTGGAATGTTTATGGTAGCAAAACTGGTCATGAAAACGATCACAGTCAGTTAAGGTGCTCATCACAGGAAAACTCTTCTCTCCTTGAGGTTCCAGGGACTTAGAAAGTAGTCTGATTGTTTGAAATAGCAAATGGACATACATACCTCTGAAGAGACATTTTGGACCTTGAGGAAGTCAGCTTTCCAGTCATCCTCCTCTGATGTCACAATCACTCCCCACTTCTGTCTCAGAGTCTTCATGGAAGAGGAAAGACAAGAAAAAGAGAAGAGGGGAGGGCGAAATTGGATCCCTTGGACTGAAGATCATACTTCACACACACCTCCAAGCCTCTTTTCCTTCCCTGTCACACTGCTAAGGAAGGAGTGGCCAAGTTCTTCAGTGAAAATAGCAAGGGGACTGAGGGGTGAGGCTTTGGTACACGAAAGGACGCCACCTTGGCCTGCTCCGGAGTACATCTTAGGAGTTGCCATGGAGATGCTACCAGAAACGGCCTGTGATGAATCATCCCAGCCCAGGTGCTATGATATGAGTATTCATGCCATGTACCAGAGCCATCATTCGTGAGCCTCCTCCGTACCTTATCATGTCATAGCCAAGGACATATTCAGCACAGAGTGGCTGCTTCCTAAGGCAATTCTGTGGCAACCTGTAACGCACGCCTTTCAGTTTTGGGGCCAGGATGATGATGTCCCCTATATGCATATCTGAGGAGGTGCTTTCTGAAACCCCTCTTTGTACAGGATGGTGGGCTCCCTCCCAACGGAGATGGTTGTTGCTTCAGTGGTTGTTGAGTGACAACAATGCATTGGTGACTCATAAGGTGGCCCATAGGCCAAGTTTACCTATGTCTGCCATAAACTGTAAGGGGGGTTCAGAGTACTAAATTGAAACTCGGTGCAGATGTGGAGGCATTCCTGTTCTCAAGTATCTCACTTTATATGTGTCTGAGTTATATTTTAAACTGATTGTGATTGGACTGAATTGTCATGGCCTTTGGCTAGTACAATAAACTTATTTTGAAAATGATGGTGATGAACCTCAGCCATGGATTTAGGGTGGGGTTTAGGTCTGCAGAACTCTAGGAGTGGTGATTTTGTGGCAGCCACGTGAGCACAGATTGGGGCAAAGAGTCTGGGGTTTCACCAGGTGGGCACTCGCGTAGCATTTTCTCCTTGACAACAACAACATTTCTGACCTGCATACAGGAGCAGCTTGCCTGGTAGGGTGAAGCTGTAGCAATAGTTTCCTAGTAAGGGACGTCACTATGACTTACCAGGAATCAGCAGTGATGTTGAGGTTGCACCGGCGCAGCTAATCTGGTGCCACTGCTGGTGCACCTGTGCAACCTGGACCTCACTGCTCCTCCACCCTTTGCAGGAAAGACCGGCAACAGCCCTGCCAGGAGGCTATTACTGTGGCTCTTCCCCTATGCTCAAGACAAGTGTAGAACTGGGTGCTTGTGCCTACACCATATTCGACTGCAGAAGCATTCTGCTGCATTGAAGTCCTCTAGCTAGCTGTGTGCTCAGGACCAGAGACAGGGAGCCTGTGGCCCTCCATATTTTGTTGGACTGCCCTTCCCACAACCCATGACCTTTCGCCATACCACCTGGGAGCTGGTGGGAGTTGGAGGTCAACAGCACCCCTCCATTCCACAGGTTCCTGCTCAAGACTAGGCCTGGTAGTCCAACCTGTTGGAAAGAAGGGACCTACGGCAGTCATTTTGATTTGACATTTCAACAGGTCTGAGTAAAACTTTCCTGGATACCACCTTGTCTTTTTTTAGTCTTCAGTCCAGGTGGCCAATAATGCCGGGTTGGGTGCAGCAAGGATGACAAAGCAGCCTAAAGGGACCAAAGCTGGCTGAATGAGGCAGCTGAATGGTGAAGCCACTCACTGCTGAAGCCAGACCTGCTTCAACTGCTGGAAAGACCCCACCCCTCAACTGCCTCTGTGGGAACAGGACCCCACATTCCATGTGCCACCTGATTCCATACTATTTACACTGTTGCATGCCACCCCAATCTCTGAGCGGTGTAAGATCCTAGTGGTTCCAGGCTCTTACCCAGATTCAGTTTCCTCAGGAGGAGAGGCAGTAGAGGCTGTGGTGTCTTTATGATACATGGTTTAGTTACACATATATGCAACCTGAGGCTACGATGGAGGGGCTCACAGCATTAACACCCCAATAAGGCCTTGCTTCTCCCATTGCCACAGCCTTGGATTCCAGCAGAAATCAAGCATGGATCTCAATCTCTGGCTTCCGCCTGCTTCTAACCCTGGTTCTCATGCACTCCACTCTGGCTATTGTCTTTCTCACTACCAGCCAGGTGAGGGAGGGGGTCCACCCATTTGCCCCCCAGCACAGAGCAACCTGTTATACTATGGCAACGAAGGCCATTCTCTCACAAAGGGACTTGCCTGACCTGTTCAACAGTGGACTCCTCCAAAAACACAACAATACTATAGTGAGGAGCTGCACTATATACAAGGCCCATAGTGCTCATCTTTCTGTTGTACATAAAGTGGGCCGATTTATTCCCACTTAAGGATCAAGCCCTTATTGTGGGTAGCGGGGTTCTGATATGGCAAGGCAAGTGGGAATGTCAGAACTTGGAATGAACACATTCTTGCTAATGTGTGCAAAAGGCTAAGCTTCTCCAGAAAAAAAAGTGTGTGGGGTGGGGATGTATTCAGAGTTTTTATGCCAGCCTTTCAGCTCCTGCACTAATTTGTGCTATTTTTATCAATGCTAATGTTGTGCTATGATAATAAGGTTCCACAGGAAAGTTTAGAATTCACGTTTTCTTTTATAAGCCACTCAGCAGAAAGTTAGCTCTGCAGCCTGCGCAGTGCCTAATCTCGCTTCATTAACTTCTTCCACCCCCATGAAACTGTGAGGTGGCTTTGGCCAGGCAAGTTGCCTTTCAGAGCTGCCGTGTCAAAGGAGTGGCGGGTGAACGTGAGAAGCCTTTTAACTCAGCTCATGACATAGACAGCTAATCCATCTCCTTCATTATGCCATTTCGCTCCTTTATTGACAGTCCCGTAAGACATCAAACCCTAACCAAACAGAAGAGTCTTCGCCACTCCATATATACTAACAACAAATCCATTCTCCCAAGTCTGAATCTGTATGTGGTCAAAATGGCACCATCCATGCACACGAGGGAGGTAGCAGCAGGTTTGGAAAAATACCCCCTTAAAAAAAACAAGGCTTTATACAGAAAAACGGTGTTGGGGTACCAAAATTCTGCTTGTCCCATGAGGAGAAAGCAGGGGGTCTGAACCGTTTTCTATTTACCCCACCCCTTTCCCTGGGAAAACCCCCTTTTTAGTACTGGATCAGAGCAAACACCAATTCAATGGTAAAGAGCAGGTTTTTCTGTAGGAAAGTGGCGGAACAAACAGAAATGTAGACGAGTCCAGAGTTGGGGCAATAATGGGGTGCATTATTGTGATGGGGGAGAAATTTACAGTTCCCCAAACAATATGCAAATCACAACGCAGCTATCCTTTGAAATTTACGCTTGTCTGAATTTTGTGGTGAAGTTCTCCAGCAATACACACATGCACACACAAGACACAGGGCTGCCATCCTTGCACACTCCACTCACCAACTCCGGCCTACCCAGCAACCCCTGTTCTCCCCCTCCTGGCCAACCCCTCCTCCCTTTACACGTCCTTCATCCCCATGCCTATTCCCTCAGTTTTTCCCACCCTCTCCTTCCCCACCTGCTCACATTTATACACACATCCCTGTCCCTCCCTTGGAGTCATCTCACAGTAAAGGAGTTATGGAGCGCATGTATTCAGGAACAGATATAGGGACAGGGATGTGTGTATACATTTAACTTGTGCATCCAATTAAAGCTGTAGGCCATCATTTTGCAACATATACTCCTTGTATGCCCCCATCAATTAGGGATGGCTTCACCACTCCCAGAACGGCATGGCGCACACCCCAAATTTAAATCAAGGTATGCTAAGAAACACTGTCTTTGCTTTGGGCTGTATTATTGAGGTGGAAAAAAATATCTGTCTTCTCTGTGCATCTGTTTCAGATTTTCATCTTCAGAAGAACAGGGAAAGGAAAACAACCCAAAGCTGTGGGATGGGGGGAGGTTCTTCACAAAGGCAGCTTTTGGCAAATAAGGGGAAGCAGGGCCCTTTCAAAACAGCCATGTTCAACAGCAGGTTAGTCTGCCTGTTCACCACTTAGCAAGGTCCCCTAAATGAATAGGGCAGGAAATCTGCTAGTCAACCTAAGTAGCTGAAGAAGGCTGCAAGGTTGAAACACATCTAGCAGCTGGAATACAGTAGTTATATGCCATGTTTATCGGGGATGAGATCTATTTCTCTCTGTTCTCCCTGATCTCAATGTGTTTAGACTTTTTATATTTTTAAACTTATTAGTTATGTTTTTAAACGTGTTTATGCATAAGTAGTGGCAAACTGAGTAAATTCTGTTGCATCGTAGGACTTCTGGCCCTATTTTATTAAGTTTTGACTGGAATCAAACAAAAAAGAGAAATTCCTGCCAATGGCATGGTCGAAACCTGAAATATTTTTCATCTGTAAGAGGCTGTCTATGGTGGTAACTGAAAGTTTCGTTTATCTGAACTATGATGCTAGATAGATATAGATACAGTGGTACCTCGGTTTAAGAACAGTCCTGTTTATGAACGATTCGGTTTATGAACTCTGCAAAACTGGATGTAATGTCCCGGTTTGCTAACTTTACCTCGGTCTAAGAATGGAATCCGAACGGTGGAAGGGCACCGATGGCGGGAGGCCTCATTAGGGAAAGCGCGCCTTGGTTTAACAGTTTCGGTTTAAGAATGAACTTCCGAAACGGATTAAGTTCGTAAATAGAGGTACCACTGTATAGATGATAGAGATAGAGAGAGATAGAGATAGAGATAGAGATAGAGATAGAGATAGAGATGATAGAGATAGAGATGATAGAGATAGAGATGATAGAGATAGAGATAGAGATATGTTAGTTAGAAGCTGGCTTATCTTAATATTTAGCACTTGAAAGCACTGTTTCATCACATTAGGCTGTTATATTCATCTCTATTTTATTGTTGTGTTGCTATTTTTGTACATAAGGATACTTTTCGTAAAACCTGTAGGGTTTTTGTCCTGACTTTGTATACTATCTCTTAGTTTTGATTAGTCTGGGGTTCCCCTTTGTTGACTGTAGCAAGTGCATTGATAGTGGAAGAAGGATAAGAAAGATCTGCTTCTCTAATTAATATCACATTTATTTATTTTATTCATATGATCATTTTACAGGACAGTCCTCTCAAGGTGGCTTACAAAACATAAAACTTCACAAGACCACAATTCCAGTAATATGACACAATGGCCATGTCTGCACAGCATAAACCATAAACAAGCCATAAACCATAGACAAGCTTGTCACACCCACTTTGCCTCTCCCCACTAGCACTGGGAAACAAATCACAATCCCTGGCTTAGCAGTACATCCAGATTTAGGATTGTGATCTGTTTCTTTCCAAACAAACTCTGATCTGAAGCCAGGAATTGGTTGTTGGAGCAAGCAAACCATGATCCCTGGTTCAAAAGTAACACAAAACCTAAGATTGTGGTTCCTATTCTCAATGCACTAGCAGAGAAGAGCAAGACCGCCCAGATAGGAATGCTAATTAACAATGGTTCACCAGGACATGCAAACTGGGCCAACATTTAAAAAGTTTGAAGGCAAAACCATTGCATAACTACCAGAGCATCTTGAGCTTGTATATTTTCTGCACTAGAAGGGTGTTTGTAACGAAGGAAAACATAATCAATAGAGCAGATTATTCAGAAGGATCTGGTTGAGTGGTTTATAGATTTATGAATGAGCTAAAAGTGATTTTTAGTTTCAGACATTTGTTGTTTGCAAGGATTAAGTGCTCGTTGCCATTGGAAATATATGTTAATTATGCTTCCAGCCCAGTGTCTACAGTAGACTCTACAAATTAATATAATCTGCGCCAGAACAGGTTGCTTAACAAAACAAAGAAAACAACTTGGAAATAGGGTTCTTCCTTTGCCTTTGGGGAATTTAATTATGCTCTTGTGTCATAACTTCTGCCAGTGTTTAGTGCATGAATGACACCTATCAAAGGAGACATTGTGACTCATATATATATATATATATATATATATATATATATATATATATATATATATATATATGAGTCATTCCAGCACTAGAATATTCTACTTTGATCTGGACTGAGGCAAGAGGAATTATTAAGAAAAGAATCCCACTGAGAAGAAATAAGAAGACTGGGAGAGGTGTGTCTGAACCATTAAATGTTGTGATGTTGTTGTATTGTGTGTTGAAGGGCAAAGTAATTCCAACCATCACATGGATCTAAAGAAAAGTTTGATTGCAGCTGTGTCGCTAGAAGTCGCTGCCTTTTCCAGTCCAAACAGATGAGGTCTCAGCCCACCAAACAGAGAAGAAAAGGTGTGTCAGATGGAGGTGACTTCTAGTGTGGGCGGGAGAAGTAAAAATATTCATCATGTGTCTACTTTCTTGTTTCCTTAGCAACCCAAGTAACGGATCTTCCAGGAATATTACAGTGTTGCTTACAACCTCCTATGCCATTTAGTGCACTTAAAACAATTGATCCACTTTTATATCTTGGCGCATTGTCAGTTCTAATCACAACAAAGCAAAATCGCCCTCTTCCACTTCTTCATATTTCTGTACCCTCTCTGGAAGCAGTGAGAAGTCCAGAGAGAGACATCTGGTCTCAGTTGCAGCGAGTCTGAATCTCAGCTAAAGCTACATGGACTTTGGGATATTTGCAAGGCTGGGACAAGACGTTTTGGCAGAAAATCCTAATGGATTTTTTTGGGTAAACAATAAAGTTAGCTGGGAATTTTCTGCGCTTTAACAATATCCAGAATCTTCCAGCCTACTCCACTCTGCCTAACAGTAGGGCCAGCACTTGGCTCCTTAGTGCAGAGGACCCTACCACAGTACAAAAGGATGACTTGATGACATTCAGATCCTTACAGCCTCTGCTGTTTTATTAGTTTGTGAAACTGTAATCCATAAACTGCAGAAGTAGTATTAGCATGAGCACAACCTTCAGCCAAGCCCCTGCCGCATGACAACTCCTTTCATGCAATCTATTCTCCCATGAAAAGGGCAGGAATAATCTACACAAGGACTGTCTGCATAGGAGTAATTGTTCATTTATTAATCACATAGAAGTGAATAGGGTTCATGTGATCTGGCCACAGGCCATTTCCCACAATGCACCCCTTCCATTCCTTGGCTCAAGGGGCCCTATTGAGTGGTCTTTCTGCTAGAGATTAGTTCGGTCCCAACAGCAACTGCCTGTCATATTTTTCAGCTGGCTTTAGGTTTCCTATTGTCTGCCTGTTTATATTTCTAGGCAGAATTTGACCAGACATCTGTAGTTGGTTAAACTAACGCCGTAGCGCACATAGCACGCTGAATCACATGGTAGAAGAAAAGGGGGGACGTTGTCTTGAAAGTCTGCTCATTCCTGAGACCTGCTTGTCCACTATGTCAGCTGAAGAAAATGTGTCTCAGGTGTAGGAGCAAACCACATGCTCATGACTTAGCCTGCCTGCTTTGTTTTACTTCAGTGCCACTCCCGTTCTTCTCCTGCTGCCATGTCTCCAGCGCATTCCATTCACAAACCAGCCTAGTCCTTTACTGAGGTATGAATGCCGAGTTGTTTTAACAGCTAGAGGCCAAAGTCAATAATGGAGCAAAGCAGGCACACAACTCTGTCGAAGCCATTCAGTTGCTGCTTCTGCTTCCACCACAGCTGGGCTTAGGCCCCCTTTTTATGTTTCCAGGCCGTTTGAAGAGCTTAGCTCGATCTAATGCATCAGTCACCCTGGATTTCATAACATTCGACTCCACAAAGAGAGTGACTCATCCCTTCTTGAAGTGCCTTATGTTGTTTGACTGATGATCAACTTTTGCTGAATGGGATGATAATCGGTGTTAATTAGCACAAGGCTCACACTTTCGCCAACTGCTTTGCTGACCCACTTTCTCACTTCAAAACCACACAGATTCTTCAAGCAGGTAGCTTACATGGTCTATGCTAGGGTGGGGGCATCTTAAGGCTAGCAGGATTGACTTTATTCACTAGCCACCGAGAGTCAAAATAGTGGCTCAGGAAGGGTGGGCATAAGCTGAGAAATAATTAATGACATATGTTCAGCCCAGGTGCGGGGAGGGAAACCACTCCTGGTTTTCCCATAAGATTCCCTTGTTTTAGCAGAGAGTGGGGAACCTTTTATTTATTGCTATTGTTAGACAACCAGAAACACTTGCTGATCCATTGCGAATTGTCTATCAGTAGATCCCAATTTATGTTCTGCCTTCCTCCTCTCTAGACTTGACACCGTGAAAAAATCGTATTTCAGTTTACGAGAGGACAAAAGAGAAATCCATAAGTTGTGTTCCATATTGTTTACAGACACATAATCTTACTGGAAAATCTCATAGGGCTGTAGCCAATCTTTTCTGGGTCCGCCCCCTCCCCTCCTGCCTCTAAACCAGACTAGGATGTGCATAAGACTTACCACTGATCCCTTGACGAGCCTTAAATATTATTGGGAGAAAGATTTAAATGTTCAGATAGAGGAATCTGAATGGAAATTGCTATGGCTGGCTAAACCTTATAAATCTGTTTCGGCATATGTAAGGGAATATTCCTTCAAAGTTCTGCATAGATGGCGTCGTACTGCCTGGCAATCAACACAAGATTGCTGGTGGGTTTGTGAGCTCCAAGGGGCATTCTTCCTGTCTTTGGTGGGAATGCCGTCAGGTTTCATCAATCTAGTCCCAGATATATCAAAAAATATCTAAAACAATTAAATCACCTATTTAGGCTTCCACACAACTGTCATTACTGAATATGAGGGTGGACAACATGAAAGGTCGCTCTAAAGAACTTTTGACCACAGCTGTCAACGTTTCCCTTTTTTTAAAGGGAAATTCTCTTATTCCAAATAGGATTCCTCTCAAGAAAAGGGAAATGTTGACAGCTATGCTTTGGACATGGATGTAAACTGCAGCAATGATTTCAATAGCTCAGCGATGGAAAACTTTGAAAAATCTGCATTTGGCTGTGTGGTCTAAAAATCTATGGAATTTGGCTATTGCGGGTGAGGCGGGGGTGGGAATCCACATAAACTGTGTGTTTTCTAGGGGTTTTGAGGATCCAGGACACTTTTATGACATTTGGTGGGATTATATTTCCTGTGCTTTGGATTTAGAAGCTCAGCATTCACCATCCACACCAGCTCGTGAAATATGGGTGCCTTGTTTTCTATCGGTGTGTCATCATTTCTTTCTCTTATTATTTATTGTTCATTTGCTTTTTATATGGTATGCTGTAATACCCTGCTACTGTGCTCTTGGTTTGTTAATAATGTTAATAAAGGTTGTTGTTGTTGTTTAAGAAAAATAAGATTCAGCTGACAGTCTGGGAAGGTGACGGCGACCCATCCTGCTTCAGGCAGCAAAAGGTCAAGTTGCCCTTGCTTTTTCACATCACATGTACTGCAATTTGTTCCCAGGATTCCACAAGACTTCATAGGTACCTGGTTGGAACAAGAAAAGAGGAAAACAGAAGTTAAGGTTTTGTCCTGAAAACATCATTTCAAATCCATTGTGAGAAATATAATTCTTCTAACTAATTACCAATCCAAACGTTAAATGGGGATAAGGCTTTCTTTCGTTCATGGCCACTTAAATCCAGCAGCAGCTGGCAGGGAGGAAGGGGTGGCTTTGCTCACCTGGCTTGCCAACGTGGAGGTCTCTGCCAATAGCAGCAAGGTTGTTGTGCGGTTGATGTGGGCCCAGTGCCAGCAGTGGCAGAATGGCTTCGCTGCTATGCCTGCCCTGCACCTATCTCCCTGCCAGCCTCATTCCTCTCCCTCTGAGTTACCAGCAGCAACCTCTGTGTTAAGAATCCAGCTGAACAACAAGGACACCGTGCCTCACCTTGCCGGTCGCTATGACCTGAATCAAGTTGTGCACAACAAAACCAGGCCTATCATCCAGCAGCCTGGCCCTGGCAGTGATTACTAGAGGGACACATCCACCAAGTGAAGATTGAATAACACGGGCAATAAATCAAACAACACTCATTTATGAAGAGAAATCTATTTAGTTTATTTATAAAAATAATGCACAATAACCTTCCTTGATGTGCTGAGGAGGAAAACTCAAGGTAAGAGGAAACGTAAAGCAACAGCAGATGCCTTTTTAAATATATATTCAAGAACCAAGGATAGCACAGTCTGGAAGCCACATTTTTTGAGCCACTGTAGGATTTACTGTCAAGATGGTTGCAAGTTAATAAGCAGAAATGGGCACATTTGAGGCACACACGAATCATTATTTTGTCCTACACAAATCACTGCAAGTTGTTTTTCAGAAGTGCTTTACATTTGCTCTGAATTAGACGTGTATAGAAGTTGCTAAAGTGCAAAGGACTTTATAACCACAAGAAAGAAGTCGTTTTGTTTGCCAATAAGTTGGCCAACTAGTCTCTCGCTGACTCAGTTCCATGCATTTACACTTCTGTCAAAGGGGGCTGATGATAAATGCCTCTCTCCTTGCAAAAGATCTCACTTACCCCACCACTCCAGGTTGTTTTACAATAAACAGTTTTGAGCAACGCGTTTCATTACCTTACTTCCCCAAATACACTAACCGCTGCACATTTATTTTTGCTCAACCAGTGTGGGCGACTCACCCGAGAGCACTCACATCATGCTCAATTAATTGCACATAGGGCGCTAATGTCGTGGACTCTGCTTTATGCTTGAGACGGGAGTGAAGTGGATTTCCTTCCTCTTGTAATCACTGTGAAGTCATCTCACTAGTCTGAAGCACTCTGTATGCCTTACTCCCTATGTACAGAGAACACAGGGAGGAGACCATTTCAGATTTTACTGAAAATGGGAAGAAACTTCTGGGGAGAAAAATACTCAGCAAGGCCTGAAACTCCCTGGGTTCTTGGGGACACCAGACCCTCCAAGTGTCCTTATTTCCCAGGGACAGTCCCGGATTTACAGAAGCTGTCCTGGGTTCTAATTTGAAACCAGAATATCCTGCTTTTCCTTAGGGCATCCCTATTTTCATGGGAGAAATGCTGAAGAGTATGGAGTTATAAGACACCCACACCCACACCCACACCCGAACCAATGAGATAAGTAACTATGCAACCTTGAGAAGATATATTCATGGTTAATGTTTTATTATGTTTATATATATATATTGGAAGCCACCCAGAGCCACCCATTCAGATGGGCGGGGTATAAATAATAAAACTGTTGTTCTTGTTGGAATAGTAAAGGTAAAGGAACCCCTGACCATTAGGTCCAGTCGTGACCGACTCTGGGGTTGCGGCGCTCATCTCGCTTTATTGGCCGAGGGAGCCAGCGTACAGCTTCCGGGTCATGTGGCCAGCATAACTAAGTTGCTTCTGGCTAACCAGAGCAGCGCACGGAAACGCCGTTTACCTTCCCACCGGAGCGGTACCTATTTATCTACTTGCACTTTGACGTGCTTTCGAACTGCTAGGTTGGCAGGAGCAGGGACCGAGCAACAGGAGCTCATCCCATCGTGGGGATTCGAACCACCGACCTTCTGATTGGCAAGTCCTAGGCTCTGTGATTTAACCCACAGCGCTACCTGTGTCCCTTCTTGTTGGAATAAGACATCCCTATTTTCATCGGATAAATGTTGGAGGGTATGGGACACTCATCAAAATAACAACGGATCATTACACTTCATAATAACTCTAGCAAAGTTATCTGAAGAGGGCAAAAAGTGACTGCCTTTTTCAGCATGTGGAGCTAGTGAAACTGGTCCTGAAAACAACTACTGTGTCACATTGAGCTCCTTGGAGGGAAAGGTGGCATAAAAATGTAAGAAACAAACAAATAACCCCTTTGGGTAACAAGCAACTAGCAAGTCTAATAAATCAATAAAAGTAAATGACAGATATATGACTCAAGCTGGGCACTTTCCAGTTCACTGCCCAGTACCTTGGACATTACCCACATTAGCTCTCAGCCGGCGTTTATGTACGGGTATATTCTGCCTTTTGTTGTGTGTTCGCAAACTTCGTGGGCAGATTGCTCCATGCGGCCTGGCATTGAGTGGCTGGTGCTCCTTGTGCTTGCTTGTTCTTCCCCTGCATTGGCACAGCGTTCAAGGCCATACTGTCCCTCACATCTGATTTAAGAAAGACTCTTTCATGAGCCAAGTACGTGTCGTCTGCCTTTCATTAGTGTAAATCAAGGACAGTAGAAAGGATGACTCATATGCCATCTACAGAAAACCGAGCTTGCTCGCTGCAAAAACTCGGTCATTTTTAGCTCTCCCCAGAACTATTCTTGTTTTGAAAACCTTCATCCCAGACCCTCTGCATGCATCGGGTTATAATGTCTAAAAAGGGTAATTCCCATGTCTGATAATGAGTTGAGTTGCCCCTTCTTAGCAGTCCAATCAGGGGTTTAAATGCCTTGTCAAGATGGCAGGCTGAGGAGAGCGGCGTGTTTCCACTTGCGAGTGTGTGTTTGTGTTTTGTGGACAATAAGTTTAAAAATTCCACAAGATTAAAAGCAGGTGGTGCTTTTGATTTCTCTAGCAAAAGGAGTCTTTGAGCACCACACAAGCAGATCCAGGTGCAGATAAAAGATAGGTAAGAAGTGGGGAAATTCCTCCTCTCATCCTATTATTACAGGGACATATTTATAGCTTTTCAAGAGCAGCTGCTCTTGAAGCTCAGTTAGCATCTCAGAGCACAGTGAACCTGTACGGCCATGAATTATCTCTGGCTGGTGCCAAAGTCTCTCTTTTTTGATCTCCACCCCTTTGTATCCATGAGTCACAGAGACTTCTTCCCTGACAGCTCTCAGTAAGAGAGGGAAATCAGAGCAAACTAGGGGGTAGAATCCTTTCCAAGGAGTAAAGGAATGCTGAGCACTTGAGGGGAGAAAACTCTGTCTTGTTTTTGCTTCAGTGTGCACATAAGGGACAGGGAACCCGTGAGCCTCCAACTGTTGCTAGACTCCAAGTCCCATCAGCCCCAGCCTCAGAGACCAGTGCTCAGGGGTTATGGGTGTTGTAGTCTAGCAACACAAGAGTCTTCATTTTTCTTCAGTTGTATTTCTAACACCTCTTTGACCAGAATGCTAGTAGATCTGATGGTTTCACAACGAGATATGTAGGGTGCAATCAAACAGGGTTATTTGTATACATCAGACATAAAAACAACTTCCCTATATAGTGGTACCTCGGGTTAAGAACTTAATTCATTCCAGAGGTCCATTCTTAACCTGAAACTGATCTTAACCTGAAGCACCACTTTAGCTAATGGGGCCTCCCGCTGCCGCCACACAATTTCTGTTCTCAACCTGAAGCAAAGTTCTTAACCTGAGGTACTATTTCTGGGTTAGTGGAGTCTGTAACCTGAATCCGAGGTACCACTGTACCTTCAGATGGTTTGGGGGTCAGAAAACTCAGTACCCTCCAACATTTATCCGAGGAAAATAGGAACATCCTAAGGAAAAGGATCAAATCAGAAACTGGGATGGTGTCTGTAAATTCAGGACTGTCCCTGAAAAAGAGGGACACTTGGATGGTCTGCGATTGGTCTCATCAGCTCAGTCCACCGGAGCCTGTCTTCACATGCAGGGGAAGTTCCTAAATCGCCCATGAGAAAGGCTTCGGGAGTAAGGTTACCAGATGTTTTTCAATGAATCCAAGGACACTTTAATAAATTAATTAAATAAATAAATACTACACGTTTGGGGTGTTGATGCTGCAGCGATGGCGGTGGCAGAGGGGTGACCACCGCCTTGACCTCAACCGCCACGTTTCCCCTTCCTCTGAGGCTTCTATCTCCTTTCTCCATGAGCCTGGGCAGCCCCTGAGTTGTTAGTTCTTCCGTGGTGGTGGGGACATGATGTGGGGTAGGTCAGGCATGGAAGGCGGAGAAGGAGGACCGAGAGCGGTGGCAGCGAGGCCATCGGAGCAGCCCCAACCCCATTCCTACTTGCATGCAAGCAGGAGGGGGCAGGGATCCCTCAGCTGGGAAGGGATGCTTCCCATTGCCTAACTGAGAGATCCCTGCCCCCTCCTGCTTGCACAAAGGAGAAGTTGGGAGGCTGCGCCAAAAGGCAGCATGAAGCCTCCCTTCACAGCTTAGTTGCCGGGGTCAGGGAAGGTGGAGGCAGCCTGGAAGCTGCATCTTAGAGCACCTCCACCACCATCATATGGGGACTTCAGAGCAGCTCCTGAAGCCAGCTAGAACCAACTGCTCTGGGCTGCTGAGACTGCCGCTGCTGCATTTCCCGGGGACGTTAGAAGAAATCTGGGGACATTCCGGGGATGGAATTTGTCTGAGTACTTATTTGCAAATCCAGGGGCTGTCCCGGGGAAACAGGGACGTCTGGTAACCCTAAAGTAAGCCCCAAGGAAAAAAATCTGTACTTGCAGGACATCTTCAGGAGAAGACAAGGCTAAGGAGTAAACCCTGTGCAAATCTGGAAAGAAAGCCCTGCTCATAACCCTTTAAACCATTTCGTTTCAGTCATTATCCTCATTATATCAGCATCAGAAGCATTAACGTCAGTGAGCGAGGACTGCTTGGGGGATGGGGGAGAGACAATCCTAACTTTGCTCCCTGAATGCCTCCTCTTACACATAACTCCGCGCTGGGGGAGATGTGAAGCAAAAATGGAAGTTAGAATTCCGCTTGTGGGACTCAATGAATGCCATCAGAGAGCAAGTGCCACACGTGACAGAGCTTTCTTGAGGCCCACGATTATAAAATAAATAAACGGGGGAGAAAGGGCGCATTTATTTTCATTGCAGCTGTGCTCCCCAGGACAGAAGGATTTCTGTGATAAGACAATAATGCTTTATATGGTGGCATTAACTTTCAGCTCCTTGAAACTATCAGCCCTTCTGTCTTGTGAGTCATCTTGTATCCTCCACAATGACAGGAGGCTTTCCCAGCGGTAACTATTAGGTCATGCTGTTAAATCTGACACAAAGGCTAAGCTGTGATGGATTGAAAGGGGTGGAAAGGGCGGGGGAAGCAGACAGGGGCTGGCTTTGGTGCCCCTCAGGTAGGTTCCCTCCTTTCTTAAAAGCCTGCTGATCTTCTGTGTGATCTCAGGAACAGAGGAAGCTGCTTAATGTCAGGTCAAACTCTCTGTCCATCTCACCCAGCATTCACCGGGTGGGGAGAACGCCAAGCCCAGAGGCCAAATACCAGGCCTCTGGCCACTGTTCCACACCTTCAAGCGCTTTTGCCTCATTGGAATGTGGCCTTGACCTGCAATAACATCTCCTTCTTGTGGTGTGTGGTGACAGCAGTGTAAAAACCTCTGGCCTTTTGTGTGGCTGGAATATGGGTGGTTGCTCTGCTCACTTTTGCCACCGTCCCCGCCCCACTGCAAAATGCGCACGCACTTGCACACACCAAAGCTTGCCCATGAAAGATTGTGGCCATCAAGGTAAAAAAGATTCCTCACCCCTGCTTTGCAGTGAGTAGTGTAGTGGACAAATTCAGAAGTGCAGGGCCCCCTCATGATAGCCACAGCCACACACCTACTTAATTCATGCCCTTGCTAATTATTATTATTATTATTATTATTATTATTATTATTATTATTATATTTATTTATTTACTTATACCCCACCCATCTGGCCAGGCCTCCCCAGCCACTCTGGGCGGCTTCCAACAGAACATTAAGAACACAATAAAGCATCAAACATTAAAAACTTCCCTAAACAGGGCTGCCTTCAGATGTCTTCTTCAAGTCAGATAGTTGTTTATTTCCTTGACATCTCATGGGAGGGCGTTCCACAGGGCAGGCTCCACTACCGAGAAGGCCCTCTGCCTGGTCCCCTGTAACCTCTCATCTCGCAGTGAGGGAACCACCAGAAGGCCCTCAGAGCTGGACCTCAGTGTCTGGGATGAATGATGGGGGTGGAGAGGCTCCTTCAGGTATATGGGGCCAAGACCATAAGAGGAGCCTTATAGCATTAGGCCAATGGCCCATCTTGTCCAGCACCCTGTTCTCACAGTGGCCAACCTGTAGAAACCTGAAAGCCAGACATGGGCACAACTGCTGTCTCCCCACCTGCAGTTCCCAGCCACTTGTATTCAGAAGCATTACTGCCTCCAACTGCCTTGTGGGAAACCTGTAAGCAAGACCCAAGCACAAGAGTGCTCTCCTCTCCTGTGGTTTCTGGCAATTGGTGTTCAAAAGCATTGCTGCGTCTGACCTGTTCCCAACAGCAACCCGATTTGTCCCCAAAGCCGGAAGCAATTGAGCAGTTGCAGTCATAGCTTTTGGAATGGGTTGTTTAGACGAACCTAAAAAGTGCATTGAAGTCTACATCTCCTTCCATCGCAGCTGATTCAAGAAGCTTGGAGGGAGGTTGTTAGAGGAGAGAGTAGACACCCCACCATGGATTGGGGATAAAGGGGACATTGCAAACCTCCCACTCAGAACGGCTCCAACCCATACGCATGATCTAAATTTGTGCATCCGTGCCAAAGCAAAACTATTTCAAGGCTGCGCTTTCATGGCCCACGATAGGCAAAATGACAGCACCGCCTGTCTCTGTAACAAAGTGTTAACAGTCAGACAAGAGAGCACATCCTCGTGAAACATGAATAGGCAACGTTAATTGCAGTACCAAAGGGAGCAAGGAAGGGAAGCCGTCCGGCCGAAGGCACACAGTTGTCTGGGCACACAGCAATGATGTCAGCACCACATGTACTGGGGATTGTTTCAGGAAGTTGCAGCCACTGAGAAAAAGGCAGCATGCTGAGCTGAGCAAAAGATGCCCTTTCCCCCCTTTAAAAGTAGAGTTGGTGAATTGTCGCCATTTAAAAATTCCAAAGTCCATATGAGGACAATACTTTTGTCTTTCCCCCATCCACCTTGGGTTTCTTAGCATGGGGCCCGATGAAGACTTCCTTGAAACTCAAAAGTCTGCACACTATTTAATGATGTTTCGTTCGGCCTAATAAGGGCATTGCCCTCATATGGATGTGAGGATGTTTTTAATGGACCAAATAGTAATGGACCAAATAGGTAGTACAGCTACTTTTCTTCTTTGTATGACTTGGAAAGTACTGGATTTAACTCTACAACAGCAAGATCCTACAACCTGAAGATGGGTTATTATCTTCTGAGGGACCATTACCTCCAACTACTAGGTAAAGGTAAAGGTACCCCTGCCCGTACGGGCCAGTCATGTCTGACTCTAGGGTTGTGCGCCCATCTCACTTAAGAGGCCGGGGGCCAGCGCTGTCCAGAGGCACTTCCGGGTCATGTGGCCAGCATGACGAAGCTGCTCTGGCGAGCTGGCACCAGCGCAGCACACAGAAACGCCGTTTACCTTCCTGCTATAAAGTGGTACCTATTTATCTACTTGCACTTAGGGGTGCTTTTGAACTGCTAGGTGGGCAGGAGCTGAGACTGAAAGACGGGAGCTCACCTCGCCGTGGGGATTCGAACCGCTGACCATGCAATCGGCAAGCCCTAGGCGCTGAGGTTTTACCCACAGCGCCACCTGCATCCCTATCCAACTACTAGGTAAAGCTACCCAAATTTCGCTTTGACTGACTTTTTCATGCAGTGCAATGCCTATAATTAACTCATATAAGGACTATCCAGATTCTCTCTTGTTACGGTTCCCCACCTACCAAAGGAATGCCTAAGGATAGTGGCAGAACTGTGTAACAGCTGGTTGTTGTATGTGCAGAGACAGGGGCTCAGATATTATGGGTTTCTTCTGCCCACACCATCTTAAAACTTGCCAAATGCAGACATGGATGGCTTGACTAATACAAATAGCCTTCTGGCCACATTCACCCCATACATTTAAAGTGCTATGAAACAACTTTAAACAGTTGTGGCTTCCCCCAAAGTATTCTTGGAGTTTGTTAAGTGTGCTGAGAATTCTTAGGAGACCCTTCTGTTCCCCTCACAGAATGACAATTCCCGGAGTAGTTTTACCATTAACCTCTCTTCACAGGGAACTCTGAAAACTGTAGCTCTGTGAGAGGAATAGGGCTCTCCTAACTACTTTCAGCACTTTTAACAACCTACAGCTCCCAGAATTCTCTGGGGGAAGCCATGACCAGTGGCATAGCGTGGGTTGCCAGCACAGAGGGGAGGAGGGAGGGAAACAGATGGAGTATGCATGTGTGGCAGCTGTGTCACCCAGGAGATCGCAGTTGCAGAGATAATAAAAGAAGAGTCATTTCGTTGTCTGCAGGTCACTTCCTGGTTTGCATGGAGAAGCCGCTTCTAACAGAGCCCAATCATGGAAGTGCACAGCTGTATTGAGGCAGCACCAGGTGTTGAAATTTTGCACCCCTAACAATTTTACTCCTGGGACAACCATCCCTGTGCCTCCCCAAGCTATGTCACTGGCCATGACTGTTTATAGTGCTTTGAAAGTATGGTATGAATGTGACCTCTTACTTCCTCTCAACCTCCATCTTGGTTTTGGTTTTGGTTTTTACCTCTATCCTGACACAAATTTCTGGGGAGCTCAGAAGCTTGCACACTGTTTTATGACATTTTGATTGGCCTAATGAAGGTATTGCCCTAATATGGACTTTTTCTTTTCTTAGTGGCTCTAAAGGATGCACTGACACAACAAAGCCATCAATCTAAAAAAAGGAAGTAATGGTAAAAGGTTTTCATCAGCTTCCCCCACTGCCAGCAGGCCTTGACAATGGTGCAGAGGGGAAAAGAAGAACGGACTGGAAGACATATTGTGCTCAGAGTAGAGATTAATTTGTGTCAGGAGTAACCAGAGTTCAGCCAAGGAACCTGCTCTTTGTGTTAAATCTCAGCCCTATAAAATGCCAAGTGGAATATTAATTTTCAGGAGTTATCTACCACAAGAGAACAATTTCCTTGCCCCCAAGTACACAAGGATGTCATGACATACCAAACAGAGAGTCTGTAATCTGCAAGTTGGTTCTGACCTAGGGAAACTTTTGGAATGAAACAGCCATTTTCAGGGCATAAACAAGAGAATAAGCGTGTCAAGCATCAATCTGGTCTTAGGCTCTAGTGCCTTACATATCACATTCCAGCTGAAATAATCTTTCTATGCATCTGTCTTTACTCATGCTGCAAACAGAGCTTTAATTTCTATTAATTCTCACTTCCTGCAACAAAGCGTGGACCGAAATGCAGTCACCCTTTGAAATTCACATTTCTCTGCATTTTGAACTGCAGTTCTAGCCAGGTTTGTGTATAATATATGCATATAATAGGATAAAGTGTGCAAAAAGTGCATATATTAATGGAAACAGCAAGGCAAAACGCATTATATTGGAGAGAATTGCTTTGCAAATATGTGTCTATCGGGAGAAATTCACGCTAATAATGGATGAATTTTAATGAGGACTTTTTTTAAAAAAATCATAAACTAATGTGGAAATGTGGGGAACTGAACTGAGGTTGGGAAAATGAGAAACTGGGAGAATCCAAATTTGATAGATTCACCTATCCCTAGGAGCAGTCATCTATAAATTGTGCATGCTGAGTTGTACGCATCCCCACTAGAGGACTTCTGAGCATGTGCAATTACTGCACAAAACTTGAGTGATGTTTAAGGGGCTATTTACTCCAGGCTGCTTCTCTGCATTCCTTTAGAAAGTGAGACAAGGTTGGGTGTCAGTCAGCATCCAGAGTAATCAAAATGCCTCTCACTTCTTTACGATCACTGCAACCAGACAGCCCAAGGGGCAGACAAGACACCTGAAAAATTGACTGGCACCTTGCATAGCTGATGCCAAAGAGAAAGAAAATCAGTTGTCAGTCATTTAGCTTGATGAATAAAGTCACACACCTAGTGGTACAGCAATGAAACTGCTAGCACAGTTGCAAAGCTAAGGAGGTCTAGTGTGGTTGCAAACTGGATGGGGAACCACATGTTGAGATTCCTGCAATGTAAAGGATTGGACTATAGATGACCCTCAGCTGCCTTTCCAACTCTACAATTGTATGAATTTAAGTTGAATGGGGGAAGAAATGGCAGGGGGTGGGAGGTATGAGAGGCATGTGAGAGTGGGAAGAGGAACATCATAAATGCCTTCCCTGCTCAGAGCCTCAGGGTCAGTATATTTTGCCCACAATGGGGAGACAGTCACAATCCCTCCAGAGAAAATATCTGAGCTATGGAACTACACCACAAGCAACATTTTTCTAAAATGCAAGATTTTCTAACATGCTGAAGAGACATTGTTGCATGTGTCGCATTTATACCTAGAAATACAACCTCTTGCATTTTTACCCAAAAAACATGTCCCTTGATCAATTAATTAATTGCAAGACTTTAATTAATTGCCTTAAGCACCAAAAGATCATTTTCCAGGTATTCAGCAGGATCCTAGGAGAACAGCAGCAGTTTATGGCTAAGAATGAAACAGGATTTGTGTGGGGATATGTAAAGCTAATGTCCAATTATTTAATTAGGGCTATAATGTGGAAGGTGACCACAGACAGAGCCTAGGGCTTGCCGATCAGAAGGTCGGTGGTTCGAATCCTTGCGATGGGGTGAGCTCCCATTGCTCGGTCCCTGCTCCTGCCAACCTAGCAGTTCGAAAGCACAAAGTGCAAGTAGATAAATAGGTACTGCTCTGGCGGGAAGGTAAAAGGCATTTATGTGTGCTGCTCTGGTTCGCCAGAAGCGGCTTAGTCAAGCTGGTCACATGACCCGGAAGCTGTATGCTGGCTCCCTCGGCCAATAAGTGAGATGAGCACCGCAAACCCAGAGTCGTCCACAACTGGACCTAATGGTCAGGGGTCCCTTTACCTTTATAATGTGGAAAGTGTTTGGTGCAGAGGGAGGAAAGAAACACATTTGAGACCACCTACTTACTTCAGCCCCCAAATATAAAAAATTGAGTAAATTAGACACAGTCTTTGTGTCCTTTTTTATTTATTTTTGCTTTGATGTAGCCAAATTGCTTTCCAGCCCAGTCCCCCTCCCGGCCTAGCAAGGTTGTTTTATAATAGCTGCAGTGAGTGTCAGTGAAATCAATTAAATACTTAAGCAATAACTATTCCGAGATGATCAATTACCAACAGCTGCTGGCTTTTTGGTGGCTAATGAAGCACAGCCCTTTTTGGTTTTAGGCCACCTCGTCGCTGCTCAGTCAAGGGCATGTAATTGCATTTTAAGTTTTGAAACAATGGCTTCCACACCTTCCTTGGGTCACAGCTGCTACACACTGAGGGGAAAAATCAAGAGAAGGAGAAGTTAGCCTAAGTACTGTTTGTTATTTCTGCATGATGAAAGCCTTGGGCATCATTAGCAACGGGTATGGCCGGAGACAGGGCAGGACTGATGTAAACACTGTTCTTTTTTAAAGAAGTGATATAGCTCTCCCAGGACTGTACCATTTCAAAATGAGGGCAAGGGTAAGGATAGGGGGGGATTTGACTTGTTTTGTGTCTTGACTTGCTTTTCACTTTCTGAAACAATACAAAGAACTGAAACATAGTCATTTTACAATAGCCACAATCTGATCAAAAGTAAGTATTTGTGGTGGTAAATAAATGGATTCCTGCCCCCCCCCATGCTTACAAGCACTGCTATTGTTCTAGAAAAAGAGGTGCCAGAATTCACTATGAACACCTCCCTCCATTTTTCTCTTGGAATGGCAATGGCACCTAAATGAGAGGTTCTAGAACGAATCTGAGAGGTGCAGGACCTGAGGTCCAGCAATTTCCTCCTGGAAAAAAAAAGCCCTGCTCACAAGTCCTGTTTCATCGAAGTCAGTCAGCAAGGCTTCAATTGGGCTTCCTGCCAGAATTCCTTTTTGAGGGGGGAATAATTTGATTCACCCGGTGGCTTTGTGAAGTCATTTGATTCTTTTCTGATTCCTCCGCTCCTCCCGTAACATTGACTGTGGATCATGAAAACAATAGGGGTAGTTTGCTGCTTCAGATTCGCTTGCCAGCACCAAGGATGCTCTCCTGATTGGCTACTGTACCAGCCCTTTCACAAAAGGTGCCACAGATGCAACAGCAAGCCTGACTGCTTGATGCAGCTGCCAATGAGAGCAAGAGAGCGAGGAAGCTGACCCGGCTACTTGGAAATATCCCAAGAACCTTAGCTGCACTGTGGGGAACCCACTGGTGATGAAAGAGACATCCTTAGAGGAGAGAGAGAAAGGCAGTTTGGCAGAGTCCTGGAAAGGTCGAAATATCTGGCAAAGCAGAATGCATTGAGAAGAGTATTTCAGAACAGTTCTCTGCAGTCGCCCTTCCGTCTGTGGTGTAGCAAAGTAAAAGAAAACTATTGGAGTATTACCAAGGAAAAGTTAGTGGTTGGGTGGCCAAGAGAGCAGTGCTAAGACAGAACAGGGGCCAAAAAGTGATGCAAGAAAGGCGAGGGGGGGCAGCTTCCCCCAATGACTATATTTTCAAAAGGGCGGAAAGAACGGCCATGGAAATACGGAAATAAACAAAACAATTTCCTCACTGTGGATTGGCTCCCAGTTTTAAAAGGTGCAACTTTCCATGACCTCAGCAGAGAATACGACCCAATTTTTTATCCCAGCGGTCAGTAAGTAGGGCTGTCTCTCCCTCCCTCCTTCCCTCTCTCTCTTTGCAGTGGAAAGCCAAGAATGCCACACATTACTAGCTAGCAAAGCAAGGAGGAACTTTATGACCATTAAGACAGTTGCAGCTAGTAACTTACTTGGTCAAAAAGAATATGCACAGAAGGATTTGCTGGTGCCAGAGTGGGCAAAGAGCAGAGTGAAATTAAGAAGGTCCTTAAATGGACTTTTCCTAAGAAACCTGAGGCTTTTCTCCTGGGCATGGTTGGCCAATTGGTGTCAAAGAAGGACAGAACCTTTTTTATGTATGCTACCACAGCAGCAAGAATTCTTCTGGCAAAGTATTGGAAGACGCAAGAACTACCTACTCTGGAAGAATGGCAGACAAAGGTGACAGACTTCATGGGACTAGCAGAGATGACCGGCAGAATCCGAGATCAGGGGAAAGAGACAGTGGAAGAGGACTGGAAGAAGTTTAAATTATATCTTAAAAACTGTTGTAAAATTGAGGAGTGTTGAGATGTCAAGGGGTAAGAAGTAGAGAAATACAGCTGTAATTATTAAGTCTAAAGAAATTTAATGAAAGGGAATCAATAGATAAACTGATCAAAGGGTTGCTAAAGAACTTTGGAATAAGGATGCAGCGAAAGGGAGGTATGGGGAAGTCGGTATATGTTTAATGTGGTGTATGTTTTTGTTTTGTAATGTGTTTGTCTTTTATTATGTGTTGGAAAAATCAATAAAAAATTTTATATAAAAAAAAAAGAGCAGAGTGGCTGGGTGAAGTCTAAGACAGAATTTGGAACCGGGAAAGTGACCAGAGCTGACCCAAGTCCAAAGCCCTCCAATAGCCATCAGGAAAGAAACCAGAAATCAAGGAGAGCTGCCAAAGAACAGCAGTGCACCTGCTTATGCAGAAGGTCCCAGGTTCATTCCCTGGCCTCTCCAGGTAGGGCTGGACAAGATGCCCATCTGAAACCCGGGTGGGCAGTGGCAGAGCTTCATGCTCCGGCACTGGGGGGCGGAGAACAGGTGGGGCGGGGCTGGCACGCGTCCCGGGGCGTGTGGCGCTCAGTGCAGGTGGGGGGCAGTCACGATGGCACTCCACTGGGATCATGCTGCTGGGGGCGGTGCGCTCCCCCCGCTCTCCTCTTCCTCCGCCAATGGGTGTGGGGAACCTTGGCCCTCCAGACATTGCTAAACCACAACTCTGATCATGCCATGATGGCTGGGGCTGATGGGAGTTGTAGTCCGTCAACATCATGTAGACTGATCAAGATCTCTCCATTGACTTGGTACGAAGCAGATTCCTGGGTTCCTTACATTGGTGCATCTAGTTAACCCAGCCAGATGGGCAGGATATAAAAATTATTATTATTATTATTATTATTATTATTATTATTATTATTATTATTATTATTGCCACTTTTGTTAATTTCAGTGTGGCTTGTACCTATAGGACTGGTTGTGTAGGTTCTTTCTATGCTTACAGTTGAAACTTGTCTGAAAGGTTGAGCAGATCAAAAGAGAATAATTTTATTAAAATTAAAAAGCCAGGTTCATGCATATAAAGTTACAAAATACAAACCACAGATAAAACACAAAAGCAGCTGCAAAGGCAGGTAAAAGCCTGCAAGGATAAAAGTGTCTTGGTTATCTGGTTGTGCTTCACAAAGGCAAAGTGTTTGACAATATCAGTGCAGCCACAGAGAAGACCCTGTCTCTTGTTGCCATCAGGTGGCCTCTCCTGCTCAGGCATGGCAGCTCTAGAGGGCTGACAGGTCTTTGGCCCCCTCAGTATTTGTCGGAAAGGAGTCGAGTCCCCTCAATGTAGAGGGGGCCTGGCGCATGCAGTGTCACACACATAGCGCAGCTTCATCAGCCGGCTCCTCCAGAGGACACGATGATGTGTACATGTGACATCACACACGTGTGACACACCCCTCGGTCTTGGGGACAACCTGGCGCCTCTTCTCCTGATAATAGGGAACAGTGAGGAAAGCCCTATGGCATCCTGGACCTAAGCCATTTGTGGCTTTAAGGCAAATGACCAACACACTGAATTATGCCTAGAAGCAAATTAGCAATCACCACAAAATATGTCACTTTCCTGACTTGATCATTGCTAGCATCCTTTGTTCCAGAGAGGCCATGAGAAGGAAGAGAAAATAAATTTGAAGAGAGCCTTCTTCAAAAGTAGAGACCCTCTACCATAGGTCAAAATCCTCTCCTACTCTGCTCATGGCACCATCTGCAACCTTCAGTTGAAAAAGGGGGCAGGCTAGTTCAGCCAGCAGCCATTTTCTCTAATCAACTGCTGAATCATTTCTTCATAGCTTTCATTCTGCCATGAAAAAGAACATAAGAGCCTGTTGGATCAGGCCAAGGGCCCATCTAGTCCATACACATTCATACTTCCGCTTGTCGCCCATGGAGTCTGAGCGGCTTTTCGTTTGCCCCACTGCTTTCCCCGGGAAAACCCTCTGTTTACCACGGAATCAGAACATCAATCTGCAGCAAACCCATTTGACATTTGTTTTCGATTCAGCGGCAAACGGTGGGTTTTCTCAGGGGGAAGCAGCAGGACAAATGGGACGAGGCCACGATTTCTTATATTTCTATTGCTATATTGCTTCTCCGCCAGAGGCACCCTAGAAGGATTTACAATAATGAAATGCAAATTAATAATAATAATAAAAACCAATAGAAATACATAATGCTACCAAGCGTGTTCATACAAGGAAAAGCTAAAACAGAATTAATTAATTAATTAATTAATTAATAACAAGAAGAATGAAACAGCACAAAATTTCCACCCACTCCACACAGGATGTTGCACCAGCAGCCAATCCCGAAAGCTGCTGCAACATTACAGAGAAAATTCGGGGCGAGTTCCACTCCTGCATATCCCGCAAAGCAGACAAAAGCTAGAACTCCAGCTCTCGAGTTTTGTTTTCCTGCTCTCTGCGTATTGCTATTCCTGAAACACAATGCAGCAGGGAGCAATTTGGAGGGGAGGGAATCCCACAGTCTGTCATCCAAGCCAAAATGAAATGGAACCCTGAGAAACATCTGATACCTGTGAAACAGGCACTCACAACTAAGCCAGTCTTCTCGCTCAGATTGCTTCTGGGTTTTGCGTGGGGGTTTTATGTGTGGTTTTTTGTTGTTTTTTTTACATAAATAAAAAAATAGGAAGCCGCATGAGTCAGGGAGTGTTACCCAGGTGCTGTATGGAAAACACAAAAACACAGAGAGGCTGCAGAGCAAAAAGAAGAGGACGGGGAATCTTCCCTAACTGCACGTCCTGTGGGATAATTCTAGCAGTGTCTTCACACTGGAGTCGAGGAGCCGCAGTTTCCTGCTGTGCCTCTCATTCTTTAGCTTGGCTTAACACATCTGCTTAGAATTTCCTCTGGCGATCAAGTGGGCATTAGACAGTAATCATGTGCAGTGAACCTGGATTAGCTGGGCATTTCTCTAGCTCCGTAATTCCAATACTCTGTGCCAGGGCATCCTGCTGCTGCCCTACAAGTCCGGAGTGGAAACGTTCTGATAAGAAATCTACACTTAAACAATTCATCACTCCAGAAGAGTCTAGCTGCTGCAGCTCTGTACAAGTAACTGTTCTGCCATTGCTCCCATCCAATCAGCCTCTTCTGGAGGTCATCCCAACCACTTGTCGTCATCCCACCACCACTCCCCTGGCTCTGAGTCTTCTTCCCCTGGGGGTTTCCTTGGGGGTTCCCTGGCTGCACCACTCTTCTGCATCCAGCCAGCCCATGACATCTGGGCACTTAAGAATCCATTCAGACTGGTTGTCATTGCAGAGGTACTTTAGGGATGGGTGAATACTTCTGATTGAAGTACTTTTGCTGTCGAATTCTTGGAATGTATCAAGAGTTCTTGCTCTGTGGCAAAGGAGGCTAAATCAAACCAACCCATAGATAAGAAGAAGACACATACAAGGTAGGCGAGTGCTTTGCCCTTTGCATCCTATGAAAGACACCATCCCTCTGGAATCTGTGCAGATAGCTCCGTCCGCGAGCGTCTGAGCCATTGCAACAGAAATCACACTTCCCTGATGGTGCTTACAGCAGGTCTGCCACAACCTGACATTCCTGCAGCAGGGCACGTGCGGTTGCTATAGAAATCTCTGTGATGCTATGACTCTACTGCATGTCGAGACAAAGGGAAGGAATCAGTTACAGCTTGGGGAAGGCTTTGGGAGTTTTGCGTAAGAACCTTTCGGATAGGTAACTTTGAAAAAGCAGGTGAAATGGGGAAAGGACCCAACCTTCCATGAAACCATGAGTGTGGCCGTGCCATCGCCCAAAAACACACATGAAAATTCATGGGCAGTCATTTTCCACCTTTTCATGCTTAGCTATCTACAGAAGCACCTAATCACACTCAGCATCTGGTTTTATTACTTGTTTATAGAACTGTGCCTGGTTGATCCATACATTCAGATAAATCATACTGTGTGGAGTCCCTGGGAGTCTATTCCAGACTCTGGGCGGGGGGAAGGTTTCGTGTATTAAATATCATGTTAAAATTCCACTGGCCATGTAAAACTTGAGCCTAATCCTATATAGTGATGGCAAACTCATTCTCTGAGTATTGATCCATATGTAACTGAAACAGAAACACTGACATACTAAAGGAAAGTATAGATGAGATTCCTGGAACCCAAGTTTTGCAGAAGTACTGGGTGAGGAACTGGAAACAGCCTAATGAGGAGTGAGCATGCTCAGTAGCCACAGAGCACTGAGTGTCCTTTGGGAAGGCGTGAAATTAATGGGGAGCAGGAAAGAAAGGGATGGAGTACCCTGAAAACCTGACCAGGAGTACTACATACACTGCAACATTTTCTTACAGGTCTTATTTGTCTAGGGGAGTTTTTTGTGTGCTGGGAGTTTGTGTAACTCATTCATAAGAGCAGAATGGCAGCGGTGAATCCGCCATTCAAATAGCAAGGTTCCCCAAAGTGGCCAGAGTGCAACAGCAGAGATCATTCAATCAGTAAGCAAAAGGGTTAATTCTGTTATTGGACTGGCTGGCAGCAGTCTCTCTGATTGGCTGGAGGCTTAAGTCAGTTGGGAGTTAGCTGTCAGTGAGGAAGGAGACTGAGATTTGACAATGGAAAGAATTGGGGAAAGTGGCTCTGAATGAGTTTCTCCTCCTGTGTAAGCCTGACCTAAGAGAGATAAAGCTCTCTGTTTTGTTTCTCTTCAAGTTCTTGTTCTGTTGTTATCAGAGAAATATTACCAGTTTCTTTTTCTGTCTGGACTGTCTGCTTTATTCCACTCATGCTGCCAACAAGAGGGACTGTTTTAACGCAGCTCCAGAGAGCTGCATGGTCCCGCTCCATCTGTACGCAACAAGGAAGTCAACTCACGCTGCAAGCAGACAGGCACCAGGCTCACCTAACGTACAAAAGGAAATCTGCTGCAGACACATCTTAAGGAGTTGCAACTCTTCCTGCCCCTCCACTGCATATTTCAACTGGTTGGCAGTGCTTGTCTCCTCTTCATTCTTTATGCGTTTCCCACAGGAGGAATGGTGTTAATATGACAAACATGCCAGCCTCTGTAAAGTGTGAATTGCCTCTCGGTCTCCTCTTGCAGAAGCTCAGAAAAGCTGCTCATGCAGAACTTGCTAGCTGTTCTTCAAGACTATGTCCTTATCACATGTGCAAAGAGCATTGAAGGGTCCGGGTCATTATTTATTTGCCCTAGCAAACAAAGCCAGATCGCCTGTCTCCTGCTTCTGGGATAAAGAAGCTGCTTGATACCCAAGCAGACTGTGGTTTATCTAGATAGGCATTGCCTACCTTGCTCTAAGGGACGTGGGTGGCACTGTGGGTTAAACCACAGAGCCTAGGGCTTGCTGATCATAAGGTCGGCAGTTCAAATCTCCGCGATGGGCTGAGCTCCCATTGCTCGGTTCCTGCTCCTGCCCACCTAGCAATTCGAAAGCACGTCAAAGTACAAGCAGATAAATAGGGATCGCTCTGGCAAGAAGGTAAACGGCATTTCCTTGGACTGCTCTGGTTCGCCAGAAGTGGCTTAGTCATGCTGGCCACATGACCCCGAATGTGTACGCCGGCTCCCTCGGCCAGTAAAGCGAGATGAGCGCCGCAACCCCAGAGTCGGCCATAACTGGACCTAATGGTCAGGGGTCCCTTTACCTTTTTACCTTGCTCTAACTGGCTGTAACTCCTCTTCTCCTCTTCCCCGCTCCCTTATAACCCTTTCAAAAGGAGATGCCAAAGAACAAGTTGGGGACTTTCCATACCCAAAGCAAAGATCAGTGGCAGAGCATCTTGCTTTCCTGTAGAAGGTCCCACATTCAATCCCTGGCACCTCCAGGTCGGGACTGGGATTGTCCCCTGTCTGAAACCCTGGGAAGCCTCTGCCAGTCAGTGCAGACAATACTGAGCTAGATGGGCTAATGGTCTCAGTATAAAGCAGCCCCCTCTGTCCCAGTGTGCCTCTTCCCTCCCCATGTTCCTTCCCACCCACCGCCCCCAAAGTCTGCCTACAACAAATTGCCATAGGCTTGCCACAATGCACCTCAAGCAGGCAATGTCCGCATTGTACTCATGCTTTGCTGGATGCTAGTGCTGGTACATACAGGTGAGCAATGCCCCCAAACTCGGTATTCTTCTGCTGGGTCCAATGAATTGCCTGCAGCTCACAGAAACTGTGCACATGGGATTGGAAACGCACATTCCAATGCTCTTTTTAAAAGAGAACAGGAGAACAACTTGCGTGAAATGGCTACAGGTACTTCTCTGAGAAGAACAAAACCGACAAGGACAGAGAAGAGAGATGGCTGCGAGAAAGAAAGGAATGCATTCGCCCCCTTCAACTATATTTGTTTCTAAGAGGAGCCGTGACTAAGAAGAGCGGTGTCTATTTTAGTATCACTTCAGCTGCTTCCAGACAGAGGTGTTTGCAAGTGTTGGGCATGCTAAATCAGGGCGCTGAAGACCTGCAAAGCCTCTGGGTCCCACTAGTCCAAATGAATCAACAGAACAGAGCAGGAGAGAGGGGCTTGGGTGGAGAGAGCAGATGTCCTTGCTATGATCAGCATAGATGTTGGCAGGACAGCCTCGGGGAGGGATCAGAAGAGGCAGCGGGGAGGGAGACGGATGTGTGCCCTTGCATGGTAGATGATGTGGTCAGATGCTGACTTGTGAGTGAATAAGTGGCATAAAAGTGATGGTGGAAGCCATGAACAAGCAAAATTGCCTGGAGACAGTGGGTGGAATTCAAAGTAGCGCTAAGGAGATTGCTCCATCAGTACAAGTATTTCATATTGACTGAACGAATGATCTCCCCTCTTCTCTCCTTGCATGCTGCATGAGGGGCGGTTTCTCCCGACCCCCAATGAGGGCGCAGGGGAACAGAGCAGGGGAAGCCCCATTGCACTAGCGGGGCCTGTTATGCAGGTTTCCTCTAGCACAACTCTACGCTGAATCCAGCCCAGCATATAGATGAAAAGCTTGGGAGCGTTCCCAGTGGAATATATGAGGAGATTGTTAGAGCATGGTCAAAGAGATAGGAGGAAAAGCCAAGAGAGGGTAGTCTCAAAAGCTCAAGATGGGCTAGGAATTGGTGAAGCAGCAGGTAGTGTTACCGAGAAGCTCGGTTCAAATGAACTCTGCTCGTGCCCCAAGTCTGTGTGTCTGTTTTGGCTTTGTTTTGAACAATTAGCACGGTGCCATTTCAAGTACTTGGGGAAAGCAGCAGTGGTACAGCTAAGTATTACTCCACTGGGGAAATTCTAGTGGTTTCTGCCCAATGCCTTCTGCATAATAACTGCTATACAGGGGAATTTCCATGTAAACATTGATATGCATAAGGGATCTTGTGTGTGGGAACTTAATTAGTCTCTGAAACCTTTGTCATACTTAATACAAGTAGATATGAGGATGTAGCAATAATTAATTCTGGACGCTAACAATAAAGCTGTTTCCCGCAAGCACCTTACATCAGTAGTTGGATTAAGTCTAAATTTACATGCCCTGGGAAACAACTCGGCCTTTCTCACTGGCTTCTCATGACCAATTCTGCCACTATGTGTTGATATTTCTGTAGCAACTCCGTATTTGAACGGATGTTGAGCCCTCTCCTTAATAAGACCATCCTTTGAGTTAGAGATAACAGTTGTCAGAAAATCACGTTCATACAACTAGGCAATTCTTAGTCCTCACTTTGTTCAGCCAGGAGGCTCACTCTTCCTTATCACAGTGTTCCATACCAAAGAATTCTCTCTAGTCTTCTGCCTCGGAGATGTCTTCACTTCATTTGTTTTGGAATACATCAGGAGGCTGTTCCACACTGCTCTTCTTGAAGCCTGTTCCAACCTCATGGATGACAGCAATTCCTCTCACCCTCATTGGTGGGTGGTGTTGCAGCCAGGCCGGGACCCACAAGTAGTCCAACAAATAGCAGGCCAGATCGCCCGGGCTGGCAGCTATTGGCCAATGCCAGCAGCTCTTGCTCAGGTGTGTCCCCGGCAGTGGGCCCAATCAACCAGTGGGGATGCTTTGGCCCATTCCCAGGCATCGTTAAATTGTGGCCTGCCCAGCAGACTTCCCTACCTTTTTAATTGGCTCTCCCATCCACTCTCTCCCAATTTGTTTGTTTTTACTTGTGCTCTGACCTTGCTATGGATAGAGTTGGTTGCCGTATTTGGGGACAGGCAGGAATTTTTCCATTTAGCAAATTGGCACCAGCCATCTGGTTTTCGCCTAGCTCGTAGCAATCGTCACAACTTTGTAAGGCGGTTAGGAATTGGGTAAACCTAGATCTTTGGTAGAGGGGAGGTTGTAACCCCTCCTTGGAAAAAAGATATCCTGGTAAACCGATCCAGAAGGAGTGGTTTCTGTTTGACACTCAGGCAGGGGCTAGGACCATACTATTCCTCCAATGGGAACCCTGCGGAGAGTACCCCTATTTTATGTAAGTCATAAGGCATCACCCCACGGTTGTGGTTTACCCTTAGATGTACTTCCAGCAGATGGGCTGAAGTGGAACAGCAATGGCTTTGCCCAATGCCTACGCCAAACCATTCTCTACTGTAACCAATAAAGTTGTGGCCATATTCAAGCCCCCAACCCTGTATGGTTATTCATTCTCCTGTATGGTTATTCATTTTCCATAGGGAGCTCTGGGGTCACGGGGTCTTGGCATGCAAATCCCCTTCTTCTGCTTAGCTAGATCCTTTAGCCTCACCTCCTCTCCCTGTCCCCTTGCTCCTCAGCCACATCTGGAATTTCTTTCTCGAAATTAGTCAGGATCTTTGTGGGAAGCACAGGCCAGTGGCATCCCCACCCAAAAAGTGCTTTCCCCCTTATTTGGGGGAGCGGCCTGAGAAACCCAGGGTGGATTCGAATGTTGGCTCAAGTGCTAGCCACAAAGGCATATCTACCCCATTGTGGCTGAAGCCTGCTAGTATCCTTTCAGAAGGCAGAAGCAGCTAGCTGTCCCTGCTACTAAAAGGACTGACCACCGTAAAATGTATAGAAATGCTACAGATACATGTTGGAGGTGTAAAGAGAAAGAAGGCACATTTTACCACATGTGGTGGACATGTAAAAAAGCAAAGGTATATGGGGAAATGATTTATAATGAGTTGAAAAAAATGTTTTATATCACCGTATTTTTCCGTCTATAAGACGCCCCTGTGTATAAGACGCCCCCTATTTTGGGGGGCTCCGATTTAAGAAAATGGGGGAAGATGTATCCGTGTATAAGATGCCCCCAAATTTTTGACATTTTTTTTTAGGGAGGAAACCTTGTCTTATACATGGGAAAATACGGTACTTTCATTAAAAAAAACACAACCCTGAAGTTTTCTTCCTAAGAATTTTAGGTCTAGAAATATCTATGGATCAGATGAGACTATTTATGTTTGCTACAACAGCTGCACGGATGCTGCTTGCCCAAAGATGGAAGGACAATTTACCTATAAAAGGAGAATGGCAGATAAAGATGATGGACTATGCTGACTTGGCAAAAATGACCGGGAAAATCAGAGATCAAGAGGGCAATAAATTTAATAAAGAATGTGGGATTTTTTAAAAGTTACTTGAAAGAACACTGTAAACAACTGAAAACATTAGCAGGATTTTGAAAACACTTGCAATGAAGAGAGAACTATGATAAAAAAAAATGAGTTTTAAGAATATATGGAGAATATGATACGATGCAGTTTAATAATAATAATAATAATAATAATAATAATAATAATAATAATAATAATAATAATTTATTATTTGTACCCCGCCCATCTGGCTGGGTTTCCCCAGCCACTCTGGGCGGCTTCCATAGAAACAAAAAATACACTAAAATATCACAGATTAAAAACTTCCCTGAACAGGGCTGCCTTGAAAAGAATATCTGGGGAAACCATGGAGGGGTGATGGGAAGTTCAGGGATTCTGAGAATCCTATTTGTAAAATGATTATCATTTAGGTATGATGATAAATGTTAAAAGTGAAAATGAATTTTAAAATGTTAAAAATAAAAGGACCACCCACCCTCTTTTGTATCACCTCCAGAGAATCTCTGGGTCCAGCCATGACCCTGCACCTGCAAGTCACTGCCAAGCAGGCTGCTTCTATTTGTGATGCTCCCTTCCCCAGGACAGGATATGATTAGCAACCTTGGGAACCTTCCCTCTCTTCACATGTCTTATTTCCCTAATCTCACTATCTCTGAAGAACTCTCGCCTTTGTCCAAAGCCCAGTCATCTTCATTCAAGCTTTCTAGCCAGCGTATTTAGTCTTTCATTGTATTTGGCTTCATTCCCCAATGGCCGCCTTCACTCCATATAAGGCAATATCTCTGCCTGTCTCTATCTCTGTAATACAAACTGGTTCAAGCTTTATGGTCTTTTGTAACTATCTCAGGGTTTTGTATTTCAAGCCTCAAACCGCCAGCCGGTCGATAAAAAGGAATGTTTCTTCTCCATTTGGATTGACGTTCATTCACTTTGGATAATCTCCCCCAAAGTAAGCAAAGTAATTGTGCCCACTGCAACAACATCTGCGGTGCATGATCACCTCTAGCAAAGTTCACCCAAAGTAATAGCTCTGTGAACGTGCATATAAGGTACAGGTTCAAATGTTCATGTGTACAGACACACCACAGGTCAAGGAGAAGAGGCCAGAGAAGGTCCCTGAAAACACTGTGAGCAGGAAAAGTGAACATCAGATTGGAGAAGTCTGAGAGAAAGACAAAACTTCAACATGTGCATGGCGTAATGGATTACAGTCGTACCTTGGTTCTTGAACATAATCCATTCCGGAAGTCTGTTCAACTTCTGAAAATGTTCGAAAACCAAGGTATGGCTTCCTTTTGGCTGTAGGAGCTTCCTGCACTCAAGCAGAAGCCGCATCAGATGTTTGGCTTCAAAAAAATGTTCGAAAACTGGAACACTTCCAGGTTTTCGGCGTTCAGGAGCCAAAACATACAAGTACCAAGGCATTCAAGAACCAAGGTATGACTGTACAGTGGTACCTCAGGTTAAGTACTTAATTCTTTCCGGAGGTCCGTTCTTAACCTGAAACTGTTCTTAACCTGAAGCACCACTTTTAGCTAATGGGGCCTCCTGCTGCTGCCACGCTGCCGGAGCACGATTTCTGTTCTCATCCTGAAGCAAAGTTCTTAACCCGAGGCACTATTTCTGGGTTAGCGGAGTCTGTAACCTGAAGTGTATGTAACCTGAAGCGTATGTAACCCGAGGTACTACTGTATAGGGAAATGTGTATTCATAATTTAATATTTCAGATGTTTTCTCTCTCTCTCTTTCTCTCTGACAGTATACCCCTAGAAAGCAGCAGACTTTTAATTCTGAACACCCGTTGCTGAGAGAATGTTCTTGCCCTCAGGTCCCGCTTGTGAACTTCCCACAGAATGCCAAACTAGATGGGCCGTTGAGCTGAGCCAGCAGGACTCATCTTCTTGCGGGATCCCTGTTTTCTCTAGCCAATGTTGGACAGTATGAAACATGTGGCTCCATCCCCTGGGCGCACTCTGCAAACAGTGCACTGCAGTGTGCACCTCAGGATAAGAGGCCTGCAGAGTCAGTGGTCCCTATTTACTTGTGGGTGGTTTGTAGTAACTGAACAACAGGTGTCATCTGTCCCAGAGGGAAAATAAGTGGTTTCAAGAATGAATATCTGAAGGGAGAAGGAAAGGAGAAGGATTGGGAACAGGGGTAGGAAACAGATTCAGAAATATGAAAGCAAAATTTAAGAAACATCAGGAGTAGAAAAGACGGCAGGAAGGAGCGAGGGGCACACAAACCAATCAATCTGACACACAGCATCCTGCAACACTTCTCACATTCTTAAACAGTGGGGGGAGACTTTATGAGGGCCAAAAAGGCAGCTATTTGCTTAATACATAGCATATGGTTATGTATCTTGTTTCTCCTCAAACTGCATGTGTGTGGGAGCCTGATTGTCACTGCAATGAATGTGGATGGGGACAGGAACTTATCTCTTCATTTCCCCACAATGTTCAGAACAGATATTCTCTTCTCCTCACTCCTAGCTGTATGGGGAGGGGGCCTGGCTTCTGATCCTAGTGGGGAGTGAAGAGAAAAGCCACCCCTCCCTACACACTGCCTTTTCTGGTAGGAATGAGGCTAACCTGCACCTGTAATTGTTTTAGGGAAAGCAAGCTACGTAGTTGCATACTATTAAGTAAATGTCTAAGCTTAGCCCATAGCAAATACTCCTGACTATCTTTATTGGAAGTAACACTTGAAGGAAGCCTGAGGCATAAGGTAGGAAACCAGCAACAGGAAGAACGAGAGGAGGGGGAGAAGGTTGGAAGTGATGTGGGGGAGAGAATAATACTGATTCCATTTGTACGTGAGTGAATTATTCTGAAGCCAGGCAAATTATCATGGGAGTAAAAACCAGAAATATTTATAGCAGGTTATGTGCAAATGCCACTACTGGGACTGATAAGAGGAGGAAAATGTCAGGGAGAAGAATAGAGGATTCAGAATTGCCTTATTGTTATGGAGATTGACTGCCACGAAGAGCATGACTTAAAATCTGGAATAAAAACGAGACATCTAAATAGAGCAAGAGAGGACAGAATGAAAGAGAGGGACCAAATCCAAAGAGCAAGGAGGGGGTGTCGGTGGCAGGGAGGAAGGGGGCATGATTGCTAACTTGTCATCATTTGAAGCTTGAGGCAGCGGGGAGGGCAGTGCAGTGCAAAGGCGCCAGCAGGAGCATCAGATTGGCCCCACGGTGCTGAGCTCCCCAACCGCCTCTCCCTCTCCCTCCCAGTGAGCAAAAGCGACCCACCTGCTGGGAAGCTAGCATGGCCACCCCACCCCACATGGCCAGCAGCTTCTGCTTCTATTCACACTCCACAGTGAACCAGAAAAGCAGCACTGTGGCTTCCCTGGCACATGGCAACCATCCCACAGTCGCCACCATTCCGGGGCAGCAGCTGATCAATGCAGTTCCCCATCACTCAGAGCACATCACTGCTGGTGGTTCGTTCCTGCGTATGATGGAGTTTGGTGCAAGTCCATATTAGATAAGCTGGAGAGCAGGGGGTGGGGGGTGGGAGGCAGAAAACCTATATGGGAGGACATGCACGAATCTATAAAGTGCTCTGCACCCAAGCTGGGCAGGGCGTTGGAGATTAACATCAGCACATTGAATTGCTATCAAGAACTGAACTGCCAGCCAGTTTGAAAGTGCTCTTTCCAAGTAGTGTTACAAAGAGACTAACACAGAAGTCCTATCTGGGGCTGAGGAGTGAAGCAATGGATTCTCTGTGGGATACACAGTCCTGTTGCTTCCTGCCAGCCAGGAGGCAGAAAATTGGTGGTGCTGGGGCATTTCCAGGCTGGCCCAGACTGGATCCCTCTCCAGGAACTGGATCTAGCTGATCTGGTCCAACCTGCACCAACCTGCACCAAGGCCTTGCATATCAGTAGTGTGCACTTGTTCTGACTTTTGGTGGTTACAATGAAGAGGGCCCCCCTCCATCAGCAGCATAGATCAGGGCCAGGGTTGCTCTGTAAGCCTTAATTCATGTGACTTTTAATGTTCTGTTTTATTAAGCAACTGTTTAAAGTGATTCAGAGCTGACCTCAGAGCAGTGGGAAGCTGCTGTGCATCCACTGGCCACAATCCTCAGCAGTTTCAGAGCTTCCAGCTTCCACCCTGAGGACACTCTTGCTGCTGACGTGTTTGTTTGGTTTTCACTTGTAGCTCAGAAATAATCATTTGCTTGATCTCTGAGATTGTGGGGTTCCTCATACAATCGGCTCCGCCTCATTTTCTAGGGAAAGAGGAGTTGCAAACGTGATGCTAGATTGCCTCGGATACGGTTTGGGAAAGCCCACAGGGTGGAGGAAATGGCTTGGAAGGCTATTCCTTACAAAGACAGATTTGCAAATGAGCCTGCCCACTCCAGCACAACCGCTTCAGACTCGCTAGGCAAACCCTGTCTTTCAGGAATGGCCAACTTCACTGTTTTAAATGCAGGGAGGTTTCCAGAGGAAAGGAAACTCCCTGGTGAGCGCAAGTCAACACCCAGCTCAAGCGGTGGCAACCTTTGGCCTGCCTCTCCAGGTGTCACACAGATCCCAGATAAAGGCAGCAGGGACAAGTGTGCGCCATTTCTCTGCCTCTTGCAACATGGGAAGATGGGAAGATCCAACACACATCTAGACTCCAGTGTCAACAAAGATGGAACATGAGCAAGTTGGAACTGGGAACTCCACCCTCTACCCCAGCATAGGGCATCTTACTAGTGAGGACAAGGGGTGGGGGAATTTGGTTCAATTCACATCTAAAGGTGAACCTACCTAATCCACACTGCTCAAAAGAAGACTTGAACCAAAACACCAACCGTCCTCTGAAATTTGCAGTTATCTGAATTTTGCAGGGCAGTCCTCCAGCCAAGAAAGGTGCCCAAAAATATGTTTATTTGGGGAAAGTGTGTATGAGATTGTGTATGTTGCTGAAAATAACATACAAAAATGCATTATATCCGTGGGAAATGCTTGCAAAAAAAATGGGGATGCTAAGCAAAACTGCACACCAAATTGTGTATATTAGGAGAAATTCACACTAAAATGATGACTTTTCACGAGGGCTTTTTTAAAAATTGCACGCTGATGTGGCTTGTGGAGAATTGAACTGGGAAAATAAGACAAACAAACCAAAATGGACAAATTTGCCCACCCCTAGCGAGGACAAATGCTGGGTTCCATTTGGAGAAGTGGTGCACTCCAGGCTGCAAGCAAGCGCATAAGCTGAATCTCTGGGTAATGCCTGTGCCTTAGAGGTAATGTCTCCAAGAAACCCATTGCATTTTATTTCCTTGCCAAGAAGAAAATAGTTAGCAGCTTTGCAAAGTTTCATTTCCCTGGGGGTGAAGCAGTTGGCAGGGAAAGCTAAATAAAGACGATTCGTTCCATAATGATAGTTGAGCACCTGGTCACCTTTTTGCAGCTTTGTAAGAGCTACAATATAACATCTTGCGATTTCACAACTGGTCTCCCTGCAGGGACATCAGAGCCCAGGGATTATCAGTGGTATGGTATGTGCATGTTTAAATGAGTCAGAAGCCACCTAGCTCTGAGTGCTCAACTGTTTCTCTCTGTCCATCTCCCTACATTCTGGTGTGTGCTTAATGCTCATGTTCAAGCTCGCTTGCTTTCTTACACAACAAAGATCATGTTCTCAACAAGAAGATAGAAGCAATGAGCCAGTTCTGAATAGCACCTCATGCTTTTGACAGCTCCCCTGCCTCCCATTCTCACTTCCGTCAGCAAATTCACTTTTGTCCCAGTATCTCAGCCTGCCTGCACCCACAGCCTAATGGTCAGGTTGCAAATCTTCCGGGTCTTTCTCAGCATGTTCAAATATGCATAGACTAATATGTTCATGAAACCAGGGTGCAGGAATAGCGAGGAGATGGAACGTCTCTCGAGAGGCCCTGCTAAATGTCCACAGAAATTGAGTGCAGGCGAACCCTCGCATTTCCACCTGGGAACGTGCCCTTTGGCTTGATGTGAACAGCAAAGAGATTAAAAGCAAATATTTATGTTATCAAATGCTGGCAACCTCTGATGTGGAAATGGATAGATAGGTTTATAGCTGGAAAAGTCCCATGATGTGACCATGTTTCTCAATAGTCTGAAAACATACAATAATACTAACAGCCTCATCCACAACGTTACTTAGGAATTCTAAAACACACACACACAATCAATTTTAAAATCAGGACAGTTTTGAAAGTTCAGCCCAACATCTTGATTCAGAATAGCCCCCAAATGTATCAAAAAGTAGATGGAAATCTGCTCCTTGTTCTCAATAACCACCACACAACATTTGGTTGCACTATCTTGAGAGCTGTCCAGATGCATAGTGAACAAGCAAACAACTCCCCAAAATATATAATAGATGTAAGAAGAATAGCATGTGCCATTCACATATGCTATATGCATGGAGCTATGCCAAAACCGATAATAGCGAAACAAAATACAAAACACAAAATACAATACAAAACAAAAGGAAACCAAAGATACTTCTGTGTTCTACATGAACATTCAGAATTTGAAAATGATGTCCTTCAAGCAGGGGGCTTTTTTTTTAGTGGGAACTCACAGGAAATCAGTTCTGGGACCTCTCAGCTGGGTGCCATTGTCATTCTAAGAGAACGAGGAAAGTGTTCATGGTTCTTTTTCCCCAAAAAATAGCACTGCCTTCAAGCAATGACCAGACTAGAATTTTCATCAGGGAGCAAGTTGGACCTGCAACTGGCTTACTTCTGCCAGAACTAAGGCACTGCAAACTTGGGCCAGGCCCCAGTTCGATGGCAACACTCTCATGATGGCGCCATGACACAATGAGTGTGGGCTACCATATATGTGGCTGCTTCCCCCTCTGTTTTATGGGCCAGTGTGGTGAGATGAGGTCTAAGGAAGTTCACCTTGGCCACACCAGGCAGCAAGCAGGCCATCTGTTTAGCCTTCCTGTAACATAAGCAAACTTGTTTCAGACAGATACACCAAAGGATGAGCTCTGGTGGTTTTCCAAAGGCAATTGGTTGGTCTTGAGCTTTAATGGTAAATGCTGGAAATATATGGATTCTTGTTTTGGATGTGTACAAACCAGAGTAGTAAAAAAATATTCTTTTCATAAACTGTGCTGAGGTTTTATTACAACCAAGAAGTATAAAAATCTTGTGAAATTTTTAAAAATGTGATTAAAAGTGGATGAAATACTCTTTACCAAAATACTTATTTAAATATATATATATTCAAACCAACCATCTTAAGAACATAGCTGCATTATATCAAGTCAGACTATTTATCTGTCTAGCTTAGTGGTGCTTACTCTGACTGACAGAACCTCTTCAGGGCCTTTCATATCACTGGCTACCTGAGATTCTTTCTTAACTGGAGATGCCAGACATTGAAACTGGAACTGTCTGCAGACAAAGCAAGTGCTCTACTTTCCCCAAAGTCCAGGCATTTACTGTAACCTACACACACCCTCATATCTGTATTGCTTGCCTGAGAAACAAAACTAAGATAGCCCTGCCATAGACCACAAAGCCAAACGTTGCAATTTGTGACAGCTGACCCTGGTGTCTGTGAGTCAGTGCCTTACCTCTAACCCAGATCCTCAAGTGCTTTCCCCCGCTCCTTGGGGATTTAATTGTTTTGATCACACCCAAAGACATTCTGGGAAAAGGCGAGAGCAATTAGCAAGCAGTAAAAGTGTGTGCATCATTCCAAAAAAGGTCACAGGAGGAAGTGAACTGAGTCGGAGCTGAGTATTTTGTGACACTCGGCTCGCAGCATGGCACAAATAGCCAGGGTGGAGCCTACCCAGTGACTCAGTTGTTATGTGATTATTGTCCGCTAAGCATGGCTGGCAACGGCCCCTCAGAAAAGGTTCCTCGTACTGGCACGACCAGTTAAGCTGCACATGCATGAGTAAAGCTGCAAAATGTATTCCAAAGCTGTAAAATTAAACATCAGGGCACAAGTGCCGGCTTTCACATGGACGTCCTGCTTAATGACTTGGAGTTGTTCCTGTTGCTGAAGGAGGCTGATGGGTCTTTCTGCCAGACAGCATCATGTTGATTTCTGGTTCTGCTACTCTTCTGGCACGTATAGAGTGTGGCAGTACACCATGCAGTCTATAGAAGGAGAAAGATATTTTGCAATCTAAAGAGCTCACCTGCACTGTGATTAGTTGTGGGGTGGGGTAGGATATGACTGATCGTCTATATGAATTATTGCCTATAGTGGCTCCAGGGTCAGGCTCCTCATGTTTGGGAATGACATCATGAGGTAATGGTGCAGGGGAAGGAATTACCCTTGGTACTAACCCCAGACAACCTCACTCCCCCAGAAGTCCCAGTGCCCAAGGAGGCCATCTTGCCATCAGCTCCCCAGCCTGAGAAGGTTGTGCTGCTGTTGTCATCGGAGTTTGAGGGCTCCAGCCCAGAAACCACAGTGGAACCACACAACCATCTGTGTTGTCAACACCAATGGCTGCTAAAGCGGCAACTATAAGAAGTTTCTTCTTCTCCCAGCAAAGGTGGAGGTAGCCCAATCTACTGTAAGCCTTTGTCTTCTGCCTCTTCCTGAAACAAGATTTGGGTTGCTTTTTCGGTGAGTCTCCAGCCTAAGTGTCACTTGGAGTTGTCTAAGATCCTGCCTGGAACTAGCAGCCTGTTCTGGAACCCCCAGTTTGAGTTTGAACCACCACCTAGAACAGTGCACCAGAAAGGAGTCCCACAGGCTCCCTGAACAATTTGGAGCCCTGCAAAATCAGGGTTCTGAATTGTGCAGGATGCTTCCACTAGTAGAAGAGGCTTCCCATGGTAGATTTTGTCCTATGAGTCCTATGAGCACACCTGAAGAGGGCTATTCTAGCCACTATGCCACATCAACTCTGCCAGCGAAGGCTGCTCTACGTGTCATTAGTTGTGGATGCTAAACTGCCTTTAACAAGGAGCAGAGCTTTCTCTGTGATGGCCCCTGACCTTTGGAATGCCCTCTCCTCTTCCTCTCTGTTTGGAGAGAGGGTGTGATACTTTTCTTTCTTTCTTTTTTGCTGTTTCTTCAGAGACTGGTGTGAGCATGTTATTTTGTTGCTGTTTTGCATATTCTGATGCTTTGCTTTCATTGGCCTGCTTTCACTGCTCTACAGTTGGGCTATTGGTTTTTCTTCTTGAATTGTTTTAATTGCAAATTGTTTTTAAATTTGCATTTATCATAAGCTGCCTGGGGAGCCATTAAAGGCCAAATATGGAAGAAGGGAAGCATGTTATGTGTATGTTCCATTAAAAGCAATGGCAGAAATCAAAGACAACCAATTTAATTCCCATTGATTTCAGCCAGCTAACATTCTCTGAATTAGTATCTGGGTGTTTTTTCAGGCAGAACTCACCAGAACTCAGTTCTGGCATCTCTCAGGTGGACTCCATTGTCATTATAAGAAAACAATGGAGGCGATCATGGTGAGTTCTGGCACCTTTTTTTTCTAGAAAAATAGCACTGGCTAGAATCAGAAAGTAGGGTGGGGTTGTCTGATCTATCTCCTTGCCCTATGATACTCTGGGCCTATACAAATTTGTACCTGGCATTCCTTGACACTTCCATGGAAGGATATTCTTCCACCTCTGCATGCAGCCTCCTTCCTAACAGACTTGCTCTGAGATTTACAATGTTCTCCCCAAACCTGTCCTCCTCTCTTGCAACCAGCTGCTTTCCCTCTGCGTTGTGTATAAGCAGACAACTTTAGCACATCATGTCCAGACTAAACATTTTGACCCTACATGCTTTTGTTGCAATATATCCGGCTGTGCTCTGGCCAATCCATGCACAATGACAAATCATGCCTTGACACAAGAATGATGACGTACAAAGTACATACCATGGTACAGAGTCAACATTTCAGAACTCTTGCTCCAGGACCAGAACAGCCCAGCCACCTGTTGTGCAACCTCTTTCCCCAGATATTTTCAAGGAATGTTGGATAGGCATCCGTCTTATCTTAAGCCAGATGACTGGAGAAAAGATGAATGAAGTTCCAGCTCTGTTAATCATAATAAAGATGCAAGATACTTTTTGTGCCAGGGGTGAGTCTACATGCTAGGTCTAACCTAAGAAACACCTTGCAAAATGAAAACATAACCCCAAGGTTCCATACCGTGCTTATGAAGGGTGATCTAACAGTATACCCAAGTTGAATCTAATCCTTAATATGGAATCCATATACAAATATGCAGCAGAAATGAAACAAAACTGACCAAGTCGTATCTTTCCAGGTGAAAGCAATCTTTAAAGCAATAATTTACAAGTCATATATAGTCCCAAATTTGGCACCAAGACAAGTATCATAACGAGGAGTGTGAGCAGTGGAGTGCTTAATTTATGCAGGTGTGATTCTTGCATTTTTGTATGTTTGCTTTGCTGTTGTTGCTGTTCAGATTTAAATTAGTTATTTGTATTTTACACATTGTGACCAGTTGTGACGGCTTGTAGCTTTTAGCAATGAAGATTTCATTCAGTTTTGTTGTACAGTCATACCTCAGGTTACAGATACTTCAGGTTGTGTTTTTTTGGGTTACGGACCCACCGAAACCCGGAAGTACCAGAACGGGTTACTTTCGGGTTTTGGTGGTCGGGCTTTGTGCATGGGCAGAAGCGCTGAATTGCAACCCGCGCTTGCGCAGATGTGCCACTGCGAGTTGTGAACGCTGCTGGTTGCGAACGTGCATCCCGCACGGATCACGTTCGCAACCCGAGTGTCCAATGTATGTGTCATCTTGATCCCATTACAAGTACTGCTGAAGCAAAAAGTTAGTTGCAAATCAAACAGCCCCTCGTTTTAATCTCAGAAGCCCACTTGATCTAATGAGACCTGCCAAACATGTTTCAAATTGCCTTGTGGCTTTTTAAAGACTTTTGCAGTATACACGTTTCTCTGTTGGGCTCTGACACTGCAGTGCTAAAATTACATTCTAGGTTTGGTTGCCATCTTGGGATTAGCATGCAGGAATGCCTCGGTGACATGCCCTTCCATGCACTGTACACATCTGACTTTGCCTGTAGGGTTCATTGCTCTCCCACTCACTGTTTACCTGTGCATGTTACCTCCCACACCTTGCTATGCAGGATTGAGCATGTAATACTCTGAGATCAAATCTTTTAGAAATACACTTTAGCCCCAGCCCGTAAAAGCAGTGGAAGACTCTGCTGTGCCACCTCATCAAGCTTGTGAATTTGGGGCAATATGCTGATTATCCAAGATTTAAGCCAGTGCTGGCACCTTAATCTGAAATAACTCCTTAAAAACAGGGTTACAACTTGTTTTGCACGAATTCTATTACTTCATAAAGAGCCCCGAGCTGCTTGGAGAGCAGCCTGACATCAGTGCTAGGTGGGATAAGGTTATCCAATTAGGCATCCTGTCATAATGTGTTTTTGAAGCATAATTATGAAGACTCATTTCTGAAGTAGAGAAGCTGGGGCCTTGTTAGGGGGTGAGCCCCAGATCTTTTGCAATAAGATCCAGCAGGGCCGTCTTTAGCAGATGCGGTGCTGGGGTGCAAATATCCACACAACACCCCCAAATTTCCACAAATAGTGTGTGTGGGGGGAAGCTGCACACTGCCAGCCGCTGGGGGCGCAACTCTTCCCCCATGCCACTGCAGGAGAGCGATCCCCACAGAGGCTTGGGAGGGAAGCTGCGTGCTCGCCAGCCATATGTTTGGCGGGGCGCAGCTGGCGGGCGTGCAGGGAAAGGGGAGGCCGCCAACAAAACCACACAGCTCCCCCACTTGCTGGAGCACCCCTGAGAGGCCAGCACCACTAAGCCCTATGGGAAAGATGGCTCTGAGCTCCAGATCTCCTTTCGCCCTTTTACAACTATTTTCTTTCCCTTTCTTGCTTTGCTCACAGGGCGTCTGGGTGCATGGCATATCCTTCAACATGACACAGTCCAGGGTCGAGGTGCCATCTTCCGGTTCACATTCCCACGGGAGTCACATGACCTGCGCAAGATCGTGGCTCTGAAAAAAGCACTTTTTCCAGGCATGGCATATTATCCAAAAACGTGGACTCAGAAAATCCCATTTTTTCAGGGGGAGATCTTGGTCTGAAATTGTGAGACAGCACAGTGCCCAAAATGCTCAGTGCTCTGGCAGGAAGAAAGTAACGTCCTTGGTTTTTGGGGACTCCTATTCCTTATGTAGACAAAACTGAGATAGCTGGGCCAATGGTCGGACTTGGTAGTCTGTAGAAAGCAGTCTCCTAGTGCAACTTTTTCTTTCTTTTTTTTAAAAAAGCTCAGTTCGCAATCTCTCAGTACCTCAAATGGGAATATCAGTGCTTGATGAATCATGGTATATATGTGTCATCAAGCAGCCGTGGGTGTCCACAAAACTATACCAAGCTGGACAAAAAATAATGCCACTTGGTGCAAGGGTTTATAGGGAAGCTGCATAAACATTTCATAGAAAAACAAACAGGCCAAAAGGGATTGGAATGGGAATGATTTTTTTTTCTGGCCAATCCCAATTCCCAAGACATCAGGTTTATTTAGGCACTGCTTTTGTGGGTCTTCACAATGTATTACTGCCTTCTTAGCATTATTTCAGTAACTGTGGAATGAACGCTACTAGCCCATGTCTGCTTACAGAGTTCTGATAGCAAAGATGTGAATTTAGGCAAAATTGTGCTCACAAAAAATGTATATCTAAGAGAAAGGTGTACAAAAACGTGTGTCGATTTTCATGCAGACTTTCTTAAAAAATCACAAATTGAACTTAAAATTGAAAAAAGAGAGAGAGAGAAACAGGAATTGATAGATTGTCCATTCCAATTACTACGCTGAATGGCAGAGATTTTCGCTGATTTTCACACAAGAATCTTTCCCAGCCCTATCTCGAGATGTTGGGGATTGAACTTGGGACTTTCTGCAAACAGACCATGTGGTCTTCCACTGTGCTATAACCCCTTCCCCAAATCTGGTGAGGTGCATCATTATTTAGAGATGGCAAGATGGAAGCTAACAGAGAACGCATTGCCCTGAATCCACGGGAAGAGGAGAGAAACTCAGGCATCATAGATCCAACTCCTTGTATGTGTGAAAGAGTTGGCAAAGGCTGCTTGCTCTTCAGTATCTACCGTCTACATTTGCTGGGTGGGAGACAGAAAGAGTTAACCCAACAGTTTTGCCCAGTTCTACATGGCTATGAAATAGGGGGACCTCAGTGCAGTCTTTAAAGCCACCCACTCTTTGTACATGAGTATATTTCTCCGGCTGGAGCATTTGCAGACTAGCAAATCATGATAATGACATCTAATAAGCCAATAGTAATGGGAGCACTTCTGGCTGGAACCACCGTCCCCAACCTGGAATAATTAGCCTGCACTACGCACATCATCAGAGTTTTCTGGGCAATAATCCTTGCTTGATACGGTTGGCTGTTACATAAGGCCCTGTTGGAATGGCATCTTTTTTCATCACACGAGCCTTAAAGAAAATGATTATGATTGAGCTCATTATGCAATTTCTTTACCTGATTAGGGAAATTGCTCACAGTCAGTTTTCTTACATAATATGCTTGGCACTCTAGAGTAGCTCGTTAAGGAGAAACAACATTGGCTGCCTTCTCCTCAGAATACGCTGCTGCAGAGGAACAAGTCAAGAGGTCCTCTTACAAGGGCTGCCGCTTGACATTTTAGTCCCTTAGGCACCTCCGTTCCTGGAAGTTATGGACCTCTCCTCTCCCATCACACCCGGTTTCTGTGACCTGCTAAATTCTGTGCCTTTGAGTATGTGCAGAGTGCCATGATTCCTCTATAAGATAGCCACAGCTGGCCAGTATGTACCGGAGACTAGGCCAAAGGGACCACCCTTTAGAAGAAGCCTGCATAACTTGTGATCCACCACACCAAAAACTTCCCACCTGCCTGGTATGGTAGTATATCAGTGCCTTTGGAGGGGGCGGTGTCTACAGCAGACAGCAGTAGATCACCAGTGTCGAAGCAATGATTCTTCAACATCAACTTCACTAGACTGGTCATGTTGTTTGGATGCCTGATTATCGTCTTCCAAAGCAACTACTCCATTCCCAACTTAAGAATGGAAAGTGAAATACTGGTGGACAACAAAAGAGGTTTAAAGATGCTCTCAAGGAGAATCTTTTTAAAAATGCAGTATAATCACAGACAATTGGCAAACACTGGCCTGCAAGCGCTCCAATTGGAGAACAGCCTTTACCAAAGGTGTCATGGACTTTGAAGAAGCACAAACTCAGGATGAAAGGGAAAAACAAGCTAAGAGAAAAGCACAGAAACCTATGTCCCCACTGTGGAAGGACGTGTGGATCCAGAATTGGCCTCCACAGTCACTTACGGACTCACCGTTCATGGAAGACAATCTTACTCAGCTACGAGTGATTACCAAAGACTGCAGGTGGCAAAAGCAGGAGGATCAGCAGGCCCTTGACAGACCATGATATGCAGATGTAGGATACAGGCATGTTTTGAAATACAAGACATCACTAGCAGAAATGAGGTGACCAAAATGTCAGAACATTACAACTGAGTATATTTATTTCACTTAAGCCATTTATACACATAATGCTGTGTGAGAAAAGGGTGGGGAGGGGTCCTTCCTTATATTTAGTAGTGGAAATGAGCAGGTACAGTGGTTACAGACGCTTCAGGTTACAGACTCCACTAATCCAGAAATAATACCTCAGGTTAAGAACTTTGCTTCAGGATGAGAACAGAAATCGTGCTCCGGCAGCGCGGCAGCAGCAGGAGGCCCCATTAGCTAAAGTGGTGCTTCAGGTTAAGAACAGTTTCAGACCTCCGGAACGAATTAAGTACGTAACCAGAGGTACCACTGTACAAAGGTACCTTCAAGACTCCAATCAAGAGATTTACCCCACATAGACACACCTGTTTATTCTGCCACTGCCTCTTGAAATCCTTTGCAGCATGCTTTCAGTCTAAGAATACATGCTTCTTCCTGTGATCTGGCCTCTTACCTGCCACACTGGCAAGAATACGCATGGACACCTCCTGAGTTGGGCCTCAGGGTCTGTTTCATTAACTGAAGGAACGTGCAGGCTTTACGGATCAGAACTTTACTCAGTTCTTGCTGTGCTCACACAAGTCCGCTCTCAGTAAGCTGCAGTGAGGAGGAAGACCACCCTCGCCCCAATTTCTTGTCCCAACACTTCCTGTTCTCTTTATGGATCCTGGGTTAGTTCCACTTGCTCTTGATACAGGGCTGGTCAGCCCGAGGCATTTCGTTCCCTGAGGTAGAGCGGCAAATCAGCCCCATCCCTTCCAAGCCAAGATGTTTCTGCACGCGAGGCAGAAAATTTCAGAAGAGCCATTTCCCCTCCACAGCAGTGAAAATGCAACGAAACCACACAAAGTATTATTATTAAATTAACTACCTACCTTTCACCCTAGGGCCCCAAGGCAAGTTACAACAATTAAAACACAATATTACAAACAGTTTGGAACAACTTACAATCACAAACATAGGGTGGGTCCTAAAAAATGTAATCTTAGGTGTCAAAAGCTGAGGTAAAGAGGTATATCTTCAGCATTTGCCAAAAGCTGTATAAGGAAGATGCCAGATGAAGGTCTGTGGAGAGTTCCACCGTTTGGGGGCTGCTCTCTCTCGGACCACCACTACCCCTGAACTTCTGAGGGTGGTGGGACTATAGAGGGCCCCCTCTGCTGAGGATGTGGGTAGAGAAAGAGGGGCGCTTTCAGGTATTTGGAGCCTGAGTTGTTTAGGGCTTTCAACAGTGGTCAGTTTGCTGCCTTGTCATGAGCCTGACCCTAGCAGGGCCAGCCCCCCCAAAAGCCTGCAGTTTAACCTGACACACACAGCAAACACAGACCAGTGAGGGCAGCTCTCAGGATGTCATACAAGGAAATGCAATCAGCTTTTCTCCTCAAACCTGAAAAATAAAGAGAGAGAAAGATGTGATTGGAACAGACCTGTATTGCATGGAGCTAATGCATAAAAAAGGCATTCCGCTGCTGTCTCCACATACGCAAATGGCTTACATCTGAACTCCTAATCGCAGATGATAACCTTAGAAGGGGCCTCTGGAGTTTTCCAATCCAATTCCTGGATCAAAAGGCTCTCTGCACAATTTCCATATATGTATCTGATCTCAGCCCCAGTGCAGTAAACATTCCATGCAGTGAAGAGGGACTCGGCCGCACATTTTGTGTCGAGGTTAATGGGAAAGTGCATCTTTATGATTCACAGAGATTCACACTCCCAAAGACCCCTGTGCTGCTAATTCATTAATCCTTGTATTGTGAGCTAAATTAATTTAACACTCCTCTACCGGGTGTGTACAGTTTTAAGCTTTAGTTTTAAGTTTTTTAATCAAGGGCTGAATAGCAGGTATAAGGGATCCACCTTGAAAAGGTCATTGTCATTCACAAGCAATTCTCAACATACCAAAACAGTGTTTTCCACTGGATTGATAGGGCATCAAGCTGTCAGAAGCAGGGTTAAAATGGAGCAAAAAGATACAGAAAATATCTGTCTTTGGACATCTGTCCAAATAACGTCTGTCTTTGGACATCACCACATAATACAGTTTCTCATGTTGTGAATGAAATTAGTTTCTCCATGAGCTCACATGCTCCCCAATCCATCTCTAGCACAGCCATGAGAAGGACCTTTCTTTCTGTTTAATGACAGCTTGCCATATCTTCTAATCTCCAGCTGTGGTTAATCTTTTGGCTTTTTTGAAGCAAGCAAACTTCAAACAGTGGTTGATAAAGCTGGCTTGTTTCAGCAAACCATCATTAAGGCTAGAGATGTAAGAACACAGCGATTTCCATTCCTATCTGTATTTATCACAATCATCACTGTCTCCCTTCCGCTGCAGTTTGGTTTCTGCCAAATGGTACATTATTCACTTCACTGTTCACTATTTAACTTCAATTACATAAGTCGTGTAACATGTAACTTACACTAATTTCAATGTAAAGAAAACAACAACTCAATGTAAAAAAAGACATTAATTATGTGTAGTCGAAACAAAATAAAAAATTCCTTCCAGTAGCACCTTCCAGAGACCAACTAAGTTTGTTATTGGTATGAGCTTTCGTGTGCATGCACACTTCTTCAGATACACTGAAACGGAAGTCGCCAGACCCTTATAGATAGTGAGAGGGTGGGGAGGTTTATTACTCAGAAGGGTGGTGGGAATGGGTGATTGGCTGATACGTGTGGTAAACCTGTTGACGACTGTTAACGACTGCAATTGGTCTTACAGGAATAAACCATAGTTTATCATGATGCCAACCAGTGATACCCAAGTGAGGTGCTGAGATTACCCATCCACAGTTTATTTTGCTTGGTCCTAATAAAGGTATTACCCAATTGTGGACTTTGGAGATTTCCCACCCTAATGGATTAACATGAGTACCTTTGCTTTTGGGGGATTATCAGGCATCCCTGTGCAAGACCAAAAATAGATCACTGGTAAAATTTACCAGATACAAGTTTGGGAATCACAGCATTTCAATTCTTTTATGAATTCAGCATCAAAGTTGTAAAAGGGGGGAGGGTGCTTCTGAAATACTCTTTGCTCCCCGCTACGGTGACCGCTGAGGCAGACCTCTGAAGCATCACACACAAAAAGGAATCTCTGATGTGTTTGTTACTTGAACAGAATGATGAGTTTTCATCAACTGGAGTTTCATGGTGTCCGTAACCAATTCTGCCTTTTAGAGGTTGCACGCAAAGTGTGCATCAGCATCAGTGCCTATTATCAATGGAAGGGAGTGACGCATCCCCACTGAATGTTTGGAGGTTTACAAGATCACCCGAGGCATGTTGCAAACAGCAAGGAGGGGCACTATCATCCCTGATGGGAAAACCAGGCCTTGGTGGACAGGCTGACTCCAACTACCACGTGAGTCAGAATGGATGACTAAAAGACAGCAACACACTGATGCAGGCAAAACAGTTACTAAGCAGCTGGTCCAGAATAGTTTCCACCTTCCAAAAGCCTAAATCCGGAAACCTTTGCAGTGCCAGAAATTTAGACGCTGACAACCAAACCTGCAAGGCAGAGCAAACAAGTGAGCAATGATAAAAATCAGTGAGTAAGACAAAGCCCAGACCAGCAGATTTAATTTTTTGTATTATTTTTCCAGAATTGGTTACCAATATGCACGCCAAGTCTGAACTGTTACTGCACTCCTCCTGCTCCTGGCTTTCTCACACTGCACCATTAAACTGGGCCCAGGCTTCTGAGCCCTTCGTCTGAAGAATCAAAGCACCATCATGCTCTCCTAAAATACAGTGGTACCTTGGTTGTCAAATGTAATCCATTCCAGAAGCCCGTTCGACTTCCGAAAACGTTTGACAACCAAGGTGTGGCTTCTGATTGGCGCAGGAGCTTCCTGCACTCAGTCGGAAGTCATGGAAGCCGCGTCAGATGTTTGACTTCCAAAGAATGTTTGCAAACTGCAACACTTTGTGGCATCTGGGGGCCAAAACGTCTGACTCACAAGGCGTTTGGGATCCAAAGTACGACTGCATCCCCGTTTGAAGATGGTCCCTAAAAACAACCAATATTTTCCAATATTCTGATTTTAAGGTGGGCCTTAAAACATCCAGGGTAGTATTCAATGGAGCTAATTTAGCAGCTTTCATTAATTTTCCTGGGTCTACTCTGAGTAAAACTTAGCTGACTACTATATCCAATGATTTCCTGTGGCTATTCAGAAAGAACCAATGCCCTGAAATGGCCATTCAGTGTCCATCTTGCTAATACGTCCCCTTTGAGAGTTTTGGGGCAGGTTCTGATTAATATAATTAAGTGGTTTTTATGCAGCAACTCATCGTGGTAGGCATCATCATCTCCAGTGGGGAACTCCTACAGAGAGAATGTATGATCTGTTCACCTGAAGCCTCTGCATCACCCATGCGCAAATCATTTCAGACATTGCAATGGGAATGCAAAAAGCAGACCCCCTAGGTACCTGTGCATCCATTGTCAATGATTCTTGTGCAGTGACCGTTTTGTTGTGGACACACACTAAGGTCATCATCACACATGAGGATTGAATCAGTTCCACTGCAAATGTCAAGCCAGCGTTGACCAAGATGTATATTGTCTGTGTCTTCTATTTCATCCTCTGCATGAATAATACGCCAGCCGCATGAGAGCTATTTAAATGCATTTTTTCACGATACACATGAAAATACCTTAGGAGCCAGTTTGCACATTACACAGGAATGGAGAAGCTGCAACATGAGTGACAGTCTGCTCCTATGGGTTTTCACTCAGGAATAAGATCCATTAATGGTGTTTACTTCCAAGGTTTGTAGCCAGAGGTGTACCATTTCTCCTTTCTTCCAAGTAAGGGATGAACCGACTCTAAGCATTGGATTGAAATAAAATACAGCAGGGTGAATTATGGGTTAAGATTCTGGTTTTTATTTTCTGGCCCAAATGTAGCTTTTATTTATTATCAGACGGCGGTATGGCTTCAGAATGTTTCATTATACAACCTTAATCTTCCCCCCTGCCTGCACAAAAAGAGATTATCAAGGTTTGTTTCATGTATACTCAGATTGGATAATTGGAGTCTCTGAGCGTATATTGGGGGGGGGTTCCTTTAAAGCTGCATGCAAGAGCAGTATTTGAGTGCTCAGAAGACCATAAATTCTGCTATTCTATTTCCATAATCAGTTTGACCTTGTAGTGAATGGGAGCAACATTTGAAGTTCCCTCAGATTGAAAGTGGGGGAGGGGGCAACCACTTGTGTAGATGAGTCGAAAGGGGCAGAAAATTGCTTTCCAAAATGTCCAGATGAAATAAATATGAGGTTTTGGTTTTTTTAAGCTTAGGAATGACTCTGAAAGTTGGCTTCCATCCCTATGACTTTACGGTGGCATTCAGCTTTGACCAAACTGCCAGATACAGCAGCACATCCTCTTGTTATCAACTGCTGCCATTTTCCTACTACATGGGGATTTTAAAAGCTCATGGGCCAGATCTCAGACTCCTCTTCTGGGACACATTAATGGCAATACAATTCATTTTTGCCCTTGGCTAACCATTTCAATATGCGAACAATTGCATGCTGTTTGCAGGAATTCCTTGCGACCGAAGGAGCGAGTGCCATTTCACCGTGTCTTTAATGAGAAGGCATAGATACAATCTTTTGCAGGTAACACTGGTTATTTTCCCCTCGCTTTCCCTGCTCTGCATTAAGGGGACATCTGCTGGGAGATGTGGGTATGAAAGGTACTCATTCACGTTCCCTAGAGACGCCTGTTCCCCTAAGCAAGCATTTCCTGACCATTGTTGTGTAAAATGGCAGTCCCAACCTCTACTCGGATGGAGAACAATACAGCTGGAGGTGCTTGTGCCTTTCCCCATTCTTGTTGATGGCAGGCAGCTATGTATTCCAAAGGAGATAATTTCTCTGCCATTTGATCAAACGATGAGCCATACTTTCCTACATCCTTTAAGGCAAAAGTGGCATCAAACTTCTTCAGCAGAAGACAAATGCTTCAACTATTGACCTGGGACTATCTGTATTTTCTGGTACCTGCCCCTGGTAAGTTGCTTCCTCTAGTGCAGTTTGTGTTTGGGGGAAGAATTTGACATTTTTAATCCTTTAACTGTGGCTCGTGTGTGAATGCATGTACTAGAGTTGCCATTTATGGGGGTTTTGGTTCTCCCCTCAGCGCCTCTAGAGCTACAGTTAAATCTCTGAGTGCTGACCCCAGTGTACAGACATATTAAAAAGTGCACACGAATGAAGACCAGTGCCATGTTGTTGAGCTTTAGAATTGGGAAAACTCCACAAACACACACAGAGGAAGAGAAATAACACAGTTTTTTACTCTCTCTACAAACATCCCTTTGACTGTTGGCTAGGAGTCCTAAATAAAGTGGGGCCTTCCCACTTCGTCTGCTTCCTTTTCCCCAAAGCTTCTCTTTCAACAGCAGCAAGGAGGAGGAGGAGAGATGCTCCTTATTTACAGTGGTACCTCTGGTTAAGAACTTAATTCGTTCTGGAGGTCCATTCTTAACCTGAAACTGTTCTTAACCTGAGGTACCACTTCAGCTAATGGGGCCTCCTGCTGCTGCCATGCCGCTGCCACTCAATTTCTGTTCTCATCCTGAAGCAAAGTTCTTAACCCGAGGTACTATTTCTGGGTTAGTAGAGTCTGTAACCTGAAGCGTCTGTAACCTGAAGCGTCTGTAACCTGAAGCGCCTGTAACCCGAGATACCACTGTATTTATTTATTGTTGTTATATAGCACCATTCCTCCAAGAATGTCAAAGTAACACACACACCCCTACTCATTTTGTCTTCAGAACAACTCAGTGTGGTAGGTTAGTCTAAGAGACAGAAAGACTGACCCAAGGTGAGTGGGTGAGCCTCATAGCTCAGTGGGGATTTGAACCCTGGTCTCCCAGGTGCTAGTCCAAGACTCTAACCAGGACCCCACACTTGATCCACCACACTGGCTTCATGAGGCCCCAAAACTTTATGAGCCAGAAGTCCTCAGTAAGATATTTGGGATCTTAATTTTTAGCTGGGCTTCAAGTCCTTGCTAAGTGCACATTTACATGGAGCAGCTAGTGAGAGTCATTGGGAATAAGCATCTTTTTGCTTTGATGCCATGTGGCAAGACCCAGGCTGTGGCTAACTTGAGTCTTCCTTGGTTGTTCAAACGTAAAATATCAGGATGCTGCTTCCACTCTGTTCCCCCAATGCCTGCCAAATTAAATAGTTCATTGTTGCTGAATGTGCTTGAGTTGCAGCTATTCTGAGTCTTATAAGAGCAACAGATCACCTGTAGAATACAAACAAGTTCAGAAAACTGCCAGGAATGGGAACTAACAGCTCTGGCCTCAGAAGCCTACAGCGAAGGGGCTAACTGCATATGAAATGACACAGGGCCGAGGAAATGTGGGGAGAAGGAAAACTGAGGAGGACATTTTGAAAGGCTAGTCCATGCATTAGGCAGAGCGAAGCAGCTGCCTCAAACAGCTGGCGTTGGCTGTCATGAAAGGGCAGGAGAATGTGAGTTACTTAATTTATTGTTGCTTATTTATACTCCTGGGGGTGAGGGGTATCAAAGCACTTGTGGGGTTTGTGCCTCAAGTGCCAAAATCACTGGGCTGGCCTTGGCTACTCTTAGAAAGTAAGAAAAGCTCTGTTGGGCCCATCAAAGATCTATCTCAGGCATAGGCAAACAGATGTTTTGGGACTACAACTCCCATCATCCCTAGCTAACAGGACCAGTGGTCAGGAATGATGGGAATTGTAGTCCCAAAACATCTGGAGGGCCAGGTTTGCCTATGCCTGACCTATCTAGTCCATCACCATGCTCTCAGAGTGCCAAATGCCCACAAGCAGATCCTATTCACCTTGAGATTGAAGGTGGAAATGATAAGCAAAATGTCTTAGGCCAGCCCCCCCTGATCTTTAATGTTTGGTTAGTTAGTACACGGCATGTCCCTGTTTTTAATCTACGGGAGCCTGGAGAGCAGAAGCATAAGTAGAGCCATAGTGGATCAGAGCAAATGCCCCCTTTTCCCATAGCATCCAACCAGAGCCTTCTGGAAAGGCCGCTAGCAGGACTGTCTGCTGCTGCTATTCTCCAGTGAAATCCTGCCTCTGAACCTGTAGAGAGTCAACAGAGCCACCATCTCCATATGGGGAAAGCTACACCTGTTCCATTTCCGCCTTTCGTGAACCTGTTAACAGCCTAGAAGCCTTGCCCCTCAAAGAGCTGTGAGTTGGATAAATCCAGTTCCTCCTTGTCCCATTCCCAATTCTGAAGCAGCTGTCTTAAACACTTTTGCCACGGTGATTTGGGATAAATACGCTCAGACCAGCCCATTAAATGTGCCGTGATGCCCGTGACTCAGCGTCTTTGGAGCAAAATGCTTCCCAGGGCTACTCCTCGGGTGGGGCGTTTACGCACCATCCCTTGCTCAGAGCTGTACCCAACGACAGGATCTACCCTGTGGTTTTTAATTAAGTAACTGCTAAGATGCAGGCAGCCTCTCATCAGCGTCTCCTCCTCAAGACGGAGCGCCAGCGTGCCAATGATTATAAGCCCCTTAAGGAGAATGTGTTCCCCTTCAGGACTTATAATCATTTTTATAGTGGCGCTTGTAGACTCTTGCACTTTAATGAAACTATAAGCACAATTACTCTGCCTGACAGTGGACAGGGCATCGTGCTTCAAAAGCAGTAGAGCAGGTACACGAAAGCTTCAGGGAAATAATCAGCTTCCTCTCATTCATTCCACGTCTCTTGGAGCACGACCCAAAGTTAAGAATTAGATGTTTGGAAGCAATGCAGAAGTCACACTTGCCCTTGTGTTTTAAAGCACAAAATGGAGGAGGGGCATATCCCTATCCTTTACTCTCTTTGCATCCCCTTCTCCCAGCCTGGCAATTCTGCTCCCAGTGAGCTGTTGGGGAAGCCTAACTTTAGGCCTGTCGGAAGATTCAAGAGCCCCGCCGCTCCTTCTTCAGGTGTGCTAAGAGCCCAGATGCCTGCCTTGCCACGGGCTGCCCTCTCCCAATTTACATTTGCCATTCAGAAAATTACTCCCAGACGCGGAGTGAACTCCTTGGCACGTCCATCCCAGCCCCGTGTGTAACTGCAGAATGTTGTGTGCTTGGCCAATCTACGTGGCTGGTGAGAACTAATAAGACGTGTTGTTGCCGACATCTGTGGCGATGACAAAACCCATTAAAACGCATGGCGCATTGTGGAGTTTTGTAAGCTGAACACTTCCTGTGTCAAGGAGTCTTATTGTATTCACTATTCAGCAGAGGGAGAGGCATGGGTAAGAAGGGATGAATGTGCTGGGTTGGGCACCAATGAGGGGTAGAATCAGACTCTGGAGAATTAAAGAGTGCTAATGAATGGCTGCTTTGTGGTCCCAGGTGGGGAAGTGCTGTTCCTCCTTTGTGATGTTGGGCTGTGTGTGTGTGTGTGTGTGTGTGTGTGTGTGTGTGTGAGAGAGAGAGAGAGAGAGAGAGAGAGAGAGAGAGAGAGAGAGAGAGAGAGAGAGAGAGAGAGAGGTGTAAGTTGACCACACCCACTTTGCATCATTCATACCCACCACTGGCCTTACGGCCCTCCAAGTGTTCAACAGGTAATGTGGCCCTGGGATCAAAAAGGGTTAGCTGCTCTTGGGTTAAGCCAAAACCTTCATGGCCTGTCATTCTTTTAAAAAAAACAACTTTGATAAAGAAAACAGAAGACCTATCTTCTCCCAAAGTTAAGTCTGCCTTCCCTTGTTTCATGAGCAAGTACAATGTTCGAGTTCGAGTAGGGCCAGAGGGGCATGGATTCAAATTCCCTCTCAGCTTACTGGGTGACCTTTGGGCAAGCCACACTCACTCTACCTCACAGGCTTGTTGTTGGGATAAAAGGTTAGAGGGGACAGATCATGTACGCTGCCCTGAATTCCTTGGAAGAAAGGCAGGATGTAAATGTAACAAAGAAGGTTTCGGGCATAGGGAGAGGGACAGTCCAAACTGAGTACATTGATGATGGGGGTGTTGACTCTTTCACGCCTGCGCTGCAGTCAAAATGGAAATCCCACCCACCCTCAGCTATTGCCCCAAGAGGAACAAACAACATGCCTCACCTGGAATGTGGCACGTGTTAAGGGGTTTCTAATGGTCCCTTAGATAAGGAAACAAGATCCAGGTACCTGGAATTCCTCCTGAAGCAAAGAAGAGAAAGGCTTCATACAGACAGCATGCGAAAGTAGCCTGTTATGCTAAGGCAAAGCACAAGGAAATGTATTTGAGCAAGCTCTCATTTAGCTGTCAGGTGCTTTCCACCATTCCTTTCCCATCAATGTTAATTACCAGGGCATTTGCATTTAAAAGAAAGTTGCTGTCCTTCGCAGAAATTCTGCCCCTCCCACCTTATTCATGCAGCAGCACCAGAAGCCAGAATGTTGTACACGGTCTTGCATTTGGCCCCATTGGAGGGTGGAGGTGTGGATTAGGAAAGGTTCGCTGCTGGGCGCAACGAGATATGCTGGCATCCAGAATGTCCCCCCCCCCCAAAAAAAAATACTTTGGCATGTCACCTTTGTCCAGATTTATATAAAATAAAATAAAAAGCCTAAAACATAATCATCACAAAAAACAATTATGAGACACAGAGGTGCCAGAGACATCAGTAATACATGCCAGACTTTTTATACAATAGAAATTAATAACAAGCCTATAAAAATAAGGACACAATTGCCATGGAAATCCCTTATTTTCCAGTGGCATGAGATGCTTTTCCAAATAACATAAACAACAAACTCATACCAAACAGAAATAAATTTGTCCTTACTTGTTGGACCTCTAGAGGTTTTCAGTTTATATGTCAATCGTTCTAGTACAGCTGATTCCCATACCTTCATGTAACAGTTTTGCATTTTAATCCCCCCCTTAATTTTAAAATTGTTTAAAAAATTAAAGTAATAAAATACAGAACATACACACCAAAAATAAAGTTCCTTTGTGGAATGGTATAAACATTTTTTAAACAGCTTTTGAGAGTTTTACAGGAAAAGCAACCCACTCCACTTCCCATGCATGCAGTTGGTGAGACAGTTAATAACCCATCCCACTGGACAATATGGTGAACCCAGTGTCCTTCAGCTGTTGGACTACATCCCCCATCAACCCTGACCATTGGCTGGCTGAAGCTGATGGAGCTGGAGTCCATCACCATCTAGAGGGCCACATGGCGTTGATGGTACAGAGCAGGGATGGAAAACCTGTGGTCCACTAGGTGTTGCCAGAGTGTGATTCCTTCCATCCATGGTTCTGGGGCTGTTGGGAGTTGGTGTCCAACAACAACATCTGGAGGGCCGCAGGTGAGTTGTGCAAGCAGGAGGAACCTGGCTTCGAGTTCAAAGATATATTCCAGTCTCTTCCTACTTGGTGCCTTCCAGACATTTTGAACTGTGGTGTCCCTCAACTCCAGCCAGAAGGCTGAGCTATAGCTTTAAGAAACCAGTGGCAAAATAAATGACACACATACACACATCATTGTGCAATGTCCAGTGGGACTTAGTATACCAATCTCCCCCCCACTCTTTAATCTTTGCCTCTTGCCTGGAACCTTGCAGAGAAAGGGCAATCCCGAGAGGCAAAGGGACGGGTAATTGCTGCGAAGAATGCAACCTCCCCGACGTATTGTCGGGAAGATCTTCTCAATGGCTGCTTCCAAAGGTCAAAGAGAACAAGGATACCTGCAGGCCGCAGGAAGGAGACGGAGAACATCCACTTCCCAAGGCTGCTTACTCAGCAGCCGCAGCATTGCAGCTTATTCTGGTCAAGTGGGGGGTGGGGGCAGGATACCATCGAAGCTGAGTTAATAATGCTAAAAGGCAGCGTCAGACTTCCTGCCCTGATAGAGATGTTTTATTTGGTAAGGCAAAAACCCAGGGCTGATTCACACACATATATATCACATGATGTCACATCACTCGATGACTTGCAGCTGAGTGTGCAAACTGTCTTTGTTGAAGAAACATTGTGGGTAAGGTGAGAGCTGCGCTGCTCAGGAATGGCTTCTTTCAGGCACTCGAGGGTGCAGTCGCCAAGTGGTGATAAACAGCCAGATGGCTCTTATTGATGAGGATGAATAATGCTTGCTATTTTCTGCTTTACGTATTATTATCTCAGTGATCCTGGCAGTATTATACAACAAGCATTAGGAACGGCAGGCCCAACAGCCAGAGGTGGCCCTCCAGAACTCTTCTATCAGGCCCTTCGGCCTCTCTGGCCCTTCCCATGCCACACCCCTTGCCACCCCTGAACTGACATCTCCTCAGCTGTTGGCCTGGCTGAAATAATGTGATTGTGGAGGACGGGGAGTGGTGTGTGGCATGACCTCTGACCTTTGCGTGGCTGGAATGTAGCTTCCTGTGGAAGGGGAAGAGTCATGTCCACTGCTCCACACACATCACTGGCATGTGGCTCCCGAAATGTTCCCCACAAGACAAAGTGGTCCTTGAGGTGAGGTGAAAAAGATTTCCATCCAATATGTAAAAAGGACACTGCATTTTCCTTAAGAGCTTCCTTCTTTCCCAGTTGTAAAAGCATAGTGTTTGGAATTGTAGGAAGGAGCATCCTAGGCTAAGAGACCTGGTTTCAAATCCCCGTTCTGCCATGAAATTCACTGTGCAGCATCTAACTGAATAATGAATAAAATGCACTCTTGACACCATACATTGTAGATTCAGGTTGGTAGCCGTGTTGGTCTGACACAGTCGAAATAAGTAAAAAAAATTGTCCAGTAGCACCTTAGAGACCAACTAAGTTTGTTCTGGGTATAAGCTTTCATATCTGTAGAAGTGTGCATGCACATGAAAGCTTATACCCAGAACAAACTTAGCTGGTCTCTAAGGTGCTATTGGACAATTTTGTATTTTTTTTATTTATTTCGACCATACATTGTGCATGGGTTGCTAAACCCAGGGTTGTATCTAATGCTAGTCCCACTCAGAGTAGACCTGTTAAAGTTAACAGACTAATGTAGGTTCCTTAATTTCAGTGGGTCTACTCTGAGTGGAACATAACTGAATGTAAGCTACCTAGTCATGGAATGGTGATGCACATGGAATCAAGGGATATTGCAACAGCCTGTAGCTTTTTGACCTGTCCAAAGAAGCAGTGCTTGTGTGGCAATGAAATACCTGAAGCAGAGTCCAAGTCGTCTCCCATTCCTTCCCCTGTTGTGTTCAAAGCATTTGATGGCTTTGCCCCATGATTTCTGTCATTTTTGTCTTCATCTACCACCACCATCACCCCAACTGCTACACGCCAGGGTTGCATGACTACTAGGCATCAGAAGAATGCTCCTCTAGCTCCTCACAAACTCAGTTTTGTAGTGGTGGTTGGTGCAATATTACTCTTGTCACTGTCTCTGACCACTTCATAAGGAGATAAACATTCAAATACAAGGACTTCTGAGGCAATTTGATGGAAAGGAGGATAAACTACTCCACTGGAGACTTCTCTGCACAGCTGAAGGACATGGCAGAATAAGCCAGCCAAGGCATACAATGGTCTTGCAACTATGAGGTAATTAAATGAGTTTAACAATTAGAATGAAGGTTAATTGAATTATGGAAGTTAAAAGGGAAAGTTAATTATGGAGTGCAAGAGGCAGAATGATCAAAGCAGCTTTTCCCAGGGTTTTGTAAAGTTTTATTACCCTCTGCTTCAGTTGTACCCAAACTTTTCCCTGCTGAAGCTCAAACTGACTGCTTCTTTCTCTAGGGTGGTAGAGACAGGAGGAGGTGGAGCTACAGAGATATCCCAGGTTCCTCTTCTGAATTTTCAGCTCTGCAGACAGCAGATTAGAAAAGGGGGAAAAAATATGTGGCTTTTTGGTGCTAGATGCCTGCATGCAAGTCTCCCCCATGTGGTTAAACCACAACTTTCAAGTTTGGACATCTTTCAAGCATTCTTCATGTGGTTAGACCATGTTGAGAGTTATTTAGGGTACAAACGCAAGCCCATGTCAGAATGACCCTCGGGGTCCCTTCCAACACCACAATTCTATGATTCTATGTTCTGAACTGTTCATTAGTATGGTATTTTGTAATGTATGCCAATCTTTTCACTCCAGCCTCTGACATCCCCGATGGCCACTTCCCCAAGCTCGAAGAGGTATCTCCCCCTCTTCCTAGGAGCAGAGTATTGGAAGTGCACACTGAGCCCTGCCTAGCCTTTATAAGCCATGTTTGTCTGCAACTTTGCTTTCATTTTAATTGAAAATTAGAATATCCTAGATAAGCTGTACTGTGGGATTTCCTTTATTAACTAGGGATCCACATATATCTGTCTACCCTCACATACACATTGATTCTAGGCTACTGCCCATTATGTAAAGGTAAAGGTAAAGGTAAAGGTACCCCTGCCCGTACGGGCCAGTCTTGACAGACTCTGGGGTTGTGCGCCCATCTCACTCTATAGGCCAGGGGCCAGCGCTGTCCGAAGACACTTCCGGGTCACGTGGCCAGCGTGACATCGCTGCTCTGGCGAGCCAGAGCCGCACACGGAAACGCCGTTTACCTTCTCGCTGGTAAGCGGTCCCTATTTATCTACTTGCACCTGGAGGTGCTTTCGAACTGCTAGGTTGGCAGGCGCTGGGACCGAGCAGCGGGAGCGCACCCCGCCGCAGGGATTCGAACCGCCGACCTTTCGATCGGCAAGTCCTAGGCGCTGAGGCTTTAACCCACAGCGCCACCTGCGTCCCGCCCATTATGTAGCAGTGTTATTAAAAGTTCAGCATCGTATTAGGGAGAAGATCCTACTGGTGTTCCACAAATTTGCTTCAGTTCTTTAAGGGAAGTGCTGATTATTTAGTCATATTCTTTCTCGAGCTATTTAATCTGTTGCTTTACTGACTAAAGCAGCCACTTGAGGAGGACCACTATTAATATTTCTGCAATGTTCAAGTAAATGGAAACTGAAACGTCTCTCTCTTCGATTATGGGGAGCCAGTGTGGTGTAGTGGTTAAGAGCGGTAGTCTCCTAATCTGGGGAACCGGGTTCGCGTCTCCGCTCCTCCACATGCAGCTGCTGGGTGACCTTGGGCCAGTCACACTTCTGTTAAGTCTCTCAGCCCCACTCACCTCACAGAGTGTTTGTTGTGGGGGAGGAAGGGAAAGGAGAATGTTAGCCGCTTTGAGACTCTTGAAGGGAAGTGAAAGGCGGGATATCAAATCCAAACTCTTCTTCTTCTTCTTCTTATGGAGCATTTCCTACAGGGCGCCATTTGCAATCTTGCAGCTGCATGGCCAAAGGATCCAGTGGAAGTCCTGCTACAAAGGTGGAATGCAAGACATGTCCCCTCCATGATAAGTAGGCTTACCACAGATATGCCAGCAGAACACTGTCAGGGCAGCCGTTCTGTCAGTGAAGATATGTGGGCAAAGCAGCCAAAATGGGGTTGAGTCATGGAGGTGGCAAGGGGATAAAGACAGGGGAGGAATTCAATTCAGTTCACATTTAAAGGCGAACCTAACTAATTTGCACTTTCTGAAACAGTCCAACAAGTCAAGGCTGTCCTTCAAAATCTACATTTCTCTGAATCTTACCATGCCCATTTAGGTATATAAACAAGTGGATATACTGGAGGTAAAGTGCCCATCAAAATTCAAATATTAGTGAAAATAGCATGCAAAAAATGCCTTTTTAAAGAGGAAATTACCTTCCAAAAATATGTATATTACGCAAAATTGCGCACAAAGTATTACAAGAAATGTGCTCTAAAATGTGAGCAAATTTTCACGAGGACTTATTAAAAAAAAATCACACACTGATGTGAAAATTTGGAGGACTGACCTTAAGGTTGGAAAAAGGAGAAACTGAGAGGAACTAAAATGGGTAGTTTGCCCACCTCTACACAGGGGAGGAGCTAAATCCTACACTCCTCCAAACCACGGCCATGTGTCCCCATGAGAAGCAGACCTTCGCCGCAGTCCCAGATCCCACACAAAGCGTTGGCCTCCCATTGACCAGCATATTTGCTAGGCCTGCTTTAACAGGGAGTGTCAGGGAGCTTGCTCGGCTGGGCACCTCTAGCTGGTGCCTGTTTTCTCTGTGTTCCTTGCATGCTGCTGAAATGCCAAACACAACCCTGACTCAACTTGCACTGGTTGGCTGTCTCCATATGGATAATTTGGGCAATATCACCAGCACAATCCCTGATGGGGGGGGGCTCGTAGTATTTCCAGGGTTGCTGGGGGTTATATCTGCTGTTTTAAAAGCCATTTTTAAATTCTTCCAGCTGTGTGTTCTCCACTCTCTTCCCAGTCTGAACACACATTGCATAGGATGGCTGGTTGGCCAGTGTAGTGGTGATGGCATGGTTGGTACAGAGAACTGCTTTGCCATTAAAAATATATATATTACATGCATTTAATTTGCAGTTCTGTGTTGGGAATGTGTCACTGGAATTAGTTACTCCAACATAGGAACATCACAACATAGGAAGCAGCCTTTGGTTCATCCAGTAAAATGTTGCCTTAACTGACTGGCAATGGCTGTCCTGGTTTCGGTTGAGGGACATTCCAAGCTCCAACTGCAGATGCCGGGAATTGAATCAGGAACTTTCCGTATGCAAAGCAGATGTTCTACCACTGAGCTGCAGACCTTCCTCCCATAACGGAGAACACTAATGGCTATTCCCATCCAGTTTAACATTCCATTTTTATTATTGGTGCGAAATCAACTCAAAAATCTTCATTTTCTGATGCATTAGAATTCTTACATACCCTTAACCAGAAGTGAAGCAACTGCCACAAATATTAATCTTAACTTTGAGACTGCTAAGCACTTCCAACAGTTTGTTCTGATATTGCATTGCTACGTCTACGAAGCAAAAGGAAGTCCTTCAAATGCTTCTCTTCTGAGATTGGGGCGGGGGAGGTTGGCTCTGAAACTGTCCTTCTGGCATTTCTTTTCAATTCCTCATGAAGCGAAAGGAATTCACTTCGATATTTGTGTGACTGACAAGCTTTTGTGGAACCTCATGAAACCATTTCGTAAGGATGTTCCCTATTCTCCCTTTCAGGGAACTCAAAACTTTCGGGTCTTCTTTTCCCTTCGAGGAGGTAACCCTGAAAACAGAAGTGTTGTATCTGATTAAGTACAGACACATTCAATTTCTCAAACACAAAGAAAACCTCCCCTTTTGAGGGGTGTCTGTACCTCTGGATTCAGACACATAGGTTTGTATGAGCAAAATAAAAGTACATATCTAGAAGTACATATAGACATAATTGCATTTCAAAAACAACACATACTAAGCAATGTTTTGCAAAGATCATTTTTTGCAGTAAATTGCACCACCTTGAAAAGTGAATAATCCACAAAGTGTAATAATAATAATAATAATAATAATAATAATAATAATAATAATAATAATAATAATAATTTTTAATTTATACCCCACCCATCTGGCTGGGTTTCCCCAGCCACTCTGGGCAGCTTCCAACAGAGTATTAAAATACAATAGTCTATTAAACATTAAAAGCTTCCCTAAACTCTAGCTGCAAATATGTTCCTGCTGTGGAATAGACAAATATCAGTTATAAATTGAATTTCAACATGTTGGCACCTGTTTTGAGGAGATGGCCAGGGGGAATCCAGTAACAATACTTTTTCATTGATATTCTTGAGCAGCTTCCCATAATTGCCTTTTTCCTTCAGTAGAAGGAGATGGGCCATCTTGTCTAGTGATGACCGATTATGGGAATGACTTGTCATCATTGCTGGTGTTTGACAGATTGGCAATACATTTTGTATTTGCAGGCTGAATGGTGCAGCTATTACTGACAGGCCTGCATACCCCATAACTGTTGGAGTTAGGCTGCACAGAGCTGCAGTTACCAACAGGCCAGAAATTGCCCTTGGAATTAAGTTTCATCAGCTACTGACAGAGCCGGAGTTTCCATAACTTTCCTGAATTAAGTTGCATGGTGCCGTAATTAGTGGTATGGAAGGAATTTCCCTGAGAATGAGGTTTCTACTCTTGCAGTCAGGACAGACGTTTTCCTGAACAGACTTGCCAGAGAAAGCTAATGTGTTGTGTTACACCTGTGACCCTGTAGAGCTACGTGGAGTGATGGAATTGGAAACGAATTTATGAGTTGTTTTGTGGGAGCAGCAACAGAGTCAGTGACTGCCTCTGTTGGGGAAGACTGGCACTTAGTTCGTCACCTCAAACACTGGCCAACGTTATTTATCCGAGACCCTTGTCAGGTGTGTCACCACTTTCTCATGCCGTTCCCATTCTTTCTCCCTTCCTCTGCATGAATTCAGTTTCTATATACTCTCTGTGCTTCTTAAATGATTGTGAAATGATACTTCCTGAAGATTTAAGGTTTCTGTTTATGGTCTGCACATGATTTAAACATTGGTTCTTCCATTGTACATGCAACTCATTCTGCTGCCTTTTGTCGCAGAGTTCATACTTTGTATTACAGTATAGGCAGCTCTCAACTTATGCAAGAGTTACACTCCAGGGTTAGTCCGTAAAGCCAAAATCACATATAGTTAATACATGTTGGGTTCAAAGGCAGGTGGGATTGTCAAAGTATTTTTTGCCAGACACCTGCCTTATTATTATTATTATTATTATTATTATTATTATTATTATTATCAAGTGTGTAAAGCTGAACGTGCACATGTTAAATGCACATAAGTTGTGCGTCACCTGTATTTTGTACCATACTCTATTGCAGCATTTCATTCTTATTGTAAACCACCCTGAGATAAATGTTAAATATCATGGAACTATAACATATGTAATCATTAAATGAACTACTGTTTTAGAATTAGTGCCTGAGTTTGCCTTTTTCCTCTTCCCTTCCTGTCCTTTTTCCTTTGTGCATGTCTTCCCCCCCTTTTTTCTTTTTAAATAGGTGAGCAGGGACTGTCTTAATAAGTTGTATACAACCTAAATAGGTTGTATGAAGAGAGGGATATAAATGCTCTAAATAAATAAATAAACTGACAAATTATGTTTTGGTTTAGGGAGTGATTTCTCTCCAGTCCCTGCATGAAGATAGTTCTTAAGTTTCCCTATAGGAAGAGCGATGACTCTGCCTGCTTGAGTAACTTTGCCCCTATGGAGTAGGCTGCTGTTTATGGTCTATCAAGCCTGTTAAATTACACACTGAAAGAAAACCCAACATCAGTGTACAGTCAAATGATATCTCCCATAGGATGCTTGAAGTGGTGTCTTTTAAAAAGCCTCCCATTAAATGGATTCTTAAGCAAAGCGATTTCCGTAACTGGCTTCTTAAATCAACTGAATTAAATCAATATCCAAACCCTGAAGGTTTCTAGATCCAGGTCCATCCGCCCCCCCCCCCCAGCTTCTAATTGTGGAGGTTTCACTTACATAAAGTAGCAGCAGGTTTAATGGGCTGTGCAGCCCATGTTTCCAAATAAAGACAAGAGGGAAGGGGAGGGGAGAGGTTGCTAAGTCTCCTGCAGTCCTTAACAATCTAATGCGAACAGTTGCTGTGGGAGTTCAGGTTGGCCTGCTAATTGCTTGGAATCGTTTAACACGACACACACGCTGTTAAACATCCCCACCTCTTGTTCCAGACAGAATATGCCTCACTTGTCCCTATTGTTCTTCGACATTTCATCGCACAATTACCGACATTGGAGGGGACGGGAAGTCAAACTATGACTGTAGCCCTCTCCTACCATGTTGAGCAGGAAGGGATTTCAAGGAGAGAGCCTTGTACAGTGGGTGGTGCTGTGGTCTAAACTACTGAGTCTCTTGGGCTTGCCAATCAGAAGGTTGGCGGTTCGAATCCCCGCAATGAGATGAGCTCCCATTGCTTGGTCCCTGCTCCTGCCAACCTAGCAGTTCGAAAGCATACCAGTGCAAGTAGATAAATAGGTACCGCTGCGGCAGGAAGGTAAATGGCGTTTCCGTGTGCTCTGACTTGTCATGGATGCTAGCTCCAGGGGGGTGAGCCATTTTGAGGGGGCCCTACGGTTTTGGGCCCCCCATTGTCTGAAAAGTGTGGAGGCTCTTCCTCCTGCTGCTGCTGTCGCAGAGGCGAAAGAGGGTCAGAGCAGCAACAAGAGGAGAAGAAGGAGGAACCACTAGCCATTAAAGCCATGCAGCTGCCATGTTCAGCTCCGCCCCCAGGTCCTCCCAAAGTCCTGATGTCATGTGTGCAACATTGCCCCCGTCCCTCCCCCTGGGTACTGCCAATGCAGGGGCCAAATGCTCTAAATGAATAAAATGAGTCCAGCAGGACAGCTTGGAACTGTAGTCTTTCTCCCAACACAAGCACAGTCCACAAACAGACCTCAAAGGGGCACCTAATAATATATTTTTTAAGCTGTGGCTCCAGGTGAATCAGAATTGAGGAAACGGCTGCTTTGCATTGGGTCCCTGGGAGAAATGGGAGAGTCCTACATTAAACCCCAAAGAGACCCTGCCTATCAGGGCTGGAAACCAGGGAGGGCAAACTCTAGTTTTGCCGGACTCCAGTTCCCATTACAGCATGGCTGATGATCAGAGGTGATGAGAGATGTTGTCCAGAAGCATATGAAAGGGTCCAGGTCTCCCATCCATGGTGTAGGCAATACAGAGCTAGGTAGACCAGTGGTCCATCTAGTGTCTTCCTATGACCATGGAAATAACACAGGGGGGAAGGAATGCATCTGTTTTCAAGAGGCTGCCTGAGAGACTTCCATAAATGACCTGAGGATAGCAACAGCGTACCTTTCCCCCAGAAGCTGATGCTTGTTGCTCTTCCTTTCAGTACATACATGGGATCCAAAACCGTAGTGAATAGATTGCCTTGAGTGTCGAAAGGCAAGATATTTAGGCAAATAAAGAAATAAAAGAGGGAGCATGGTAGTTTCTACGTTCTACAGGGGGCATCTCTCTGGAGGCTACAGCTGAACCTGTAGTCAGTGGGTAAAGTTTGTGAAGTGGGTGAAGTCTGTGTCATGTCTGCGGACCGCAGTGTTTGTGTTGCGCCAGCTCTGTCTCGGAGGGCCCCTTGACATGCAACTGTAGCACAAAGAGAGTACCCATTGTCCAAAACTTTATTATTACTATCCAAATCGCTTGGGTTATCTGCAATCACTGGCTGTCCCCAAAATAGGTCCATATCAAAATAATCTTATAAAAGCAGCTGACTGAGAGATCGTGTCAGATGCTATCCAAACCGTTAGGACAAACACTGTTCTGCTTACAGGTCCTAAACTGCTTTTCGGCAGTAAAAGCTGAAAAGTGAAAGTGCAGTACATATCTGTTGGAAGGAGAATTTACTCAGGCTAGTCTGTTCTTTAGCACTTTTGACATATTAGCAGACCGTTCCTATATATCTAAAAAAGAACAACACGTGGTGTTTTCATGCCAGAGTTCCATCAGTTTAGATTATAAACTTCTATCCTTTGTAGAAGCCTTCCTTCTCAGACAGAAACAAGAGAGGCAGTAAAGGACAGATGAAACCCAAAATCCTACTGAAGTCAATGGCAGATGACTGGCTGCTGCTGCTGCTGCTGCTTCTTCTTCTTCTTCTTCTTCTTCTTCTTCTTCTTCTTCTTCTTCTTCTTCTTCTTCTTCTTCTTCTTCTTCTTCTTCTTCACATATGAATTGTATGCATTCTTCTTTACCATCCTCATCTCAGAATGAATAGATGGGCATAATCAGAGATCAAGGTCCAGATTAAACCAAGCAGTTCCTTGGGCAGAAGCTTTTGCTGGTGCAACGGGGTTTCCCCCTTCTCTCTTTCCCTGTGTTCCCCCACCCAAAAATTTTTTTCTCAGGGGTGTGGTGGATGGAACATTGCGCAGAGTGGGGAGGGGGATGAGAGGGTAGATCTTTCTATCAGGAAAGCAGAAATGCCAGCACAGCTTATCTGCTTAGAGCTATGTCGAATGCTGGGACCTGGGATTCAAATGACCAAACAACAAAACACCCCAGTCAGAATGGATCAAAGTGAAATATGGTGCCATTAATCCAACTCCTTGTCCCTGCCATTAAAAATGGTTGGTTTGAATGGCATTGACATCTGATTGCCAGCCTACAAATGATAAGCTGGTGGACAGAAGACCTAACTTAAATTTTGCAATACAGTTCTCCAGTAAATGTATCTATTGAAAAAAATGCATGTATTTGGTGGATGTCAGCATAAAAATGAATATATTGGTGAAAACAGCATATTAAAATGCATTATTCAAGGCAAATGCACATTCAGAAATGTGTACGGTATATTAGAGCAGCACTTAACAATGTCAACCAATTTTTATAAGGATTTTTTGTTTTTTAAAAAGTTGCAAGTTGGTAGAGAAGTGTGATGAACAGAACATAAGAATGGAATAACGAGAAACCGAAGTGGACAGATTCATGTACTTCAAGTCTTTTAACAAGTACATGAAAAGAACAAATGTAACAGATATTACAGTTCCTTGCATGGAGACAAACTGATTGGTAAATTCTGTAGCAGTATTTTTAAAAAGCATATTATCTGTTAAAAAGAAAAGAAAAAAATGTGGCATGATGTTTTACCCCATATAACGGGAAAAGAGACTTCTGGCAGTTTAGATCATAAGGTCCTCAGGACAGGTACCTGGCCCCTTTTCTCTTAAATTACATTGAAAAGCGCCACGTAGAGTGACAGTAATAGATTAGTACTCTAAGCACATAATGGCTTCTGCATGCTGGTGTTTATATAGCACAAATCATGCCCCCCTCCCCCCTATTTTACTGACAGATGCTTGGCAAATTGCAGGCTGGTGATTTTCAGACCTAAATACCCACAAACAGAATAGCACAGAGGGGAATTAACATTCTGAATTTTGCTTACTGCCATTCCCTGAACTGGAGATAAATGAATGGTCTGGAGCTGGTCTCTCGAGCTTTATCCATTTCCATCTGTCTGGGCCCTTTGGCTGGCTTGGTGACCTTCCGGACAAGTCTCTCCAATTCAGCCCTGAAGTTCACATAACACGTAGAGGATCAAGCTATCAACAGCAACACTTGTGATAGCTGTATGAAACCTCTGGGTTCAGAGGTGCCATGTCTCTGTATATTAGTTGCTGCAAGGCAACTGAGGAAGAGGGTTATTATTATGCTCATATCCTGCTTCTCAGTGGCATCTTGTTGACCATTGTGAGAATTGGGATGCTGAACTATGCCAACTTTTGGCCTGATCCAGCAGGTCTCTTGGAGAGCCAGTGTGGTGTAGTGGTTAAGAGCGGTAGTCTCATAATCTGGGGAACCGGGTTCGCGTCTCCACTCCTCCACAAGCAGCTGCTGGGTGACCTTGGGCCAGTCACACTTCTTTGAAGTCTCTCAGCTCCACTCACCTCACAGAGTGTTTGTTGTGGGGGAGGAAGGGAAAGGAGAATGTTAGCCGCTTTGAGATTCCTTAAAGGGAGTGAAAGGCGGGATATCAAATCCAAACTCTTCTTCTACTCTTCTTCTTGTTCTTACTGGGTAATTGGTCAGCGAGGCTCCACCAAACATCAGTTACAAGTGGCCATCGAGCCTTCTCAACTTTTCCTCTCATGAACCTGAATCAGAGCAATCTGTCAGCCACTGTTGTGCTTGGCTCAGCTCTGCAGACTCAGGTTTCTTCTTTATGCAGGGAAATATATTACTTCACCCATCAGTATTTACTACAGATAAGGAGAGGCACAAGAAAATGTCTGTTCTGCATTAATGCTATAAATAGAACTTAACTTTCAAGGATGTGTACTTTAGGGTTATACCTAAAAGGCAAAAACGGGGGGGGGGGGGTCCTTGTGCAAATGTACTATTTTGGAAACAGCTTACATCGGTTTTAGGAGGAGAAGTGGCTTTGCTTCTTCTCGTGAGTGACTGAAGGCAACATAGCGGCCAACTTTTTTTGGCAAGCGTTGAGCATGTCACATCAAAAGTATGAAACTGTCCCTCAAGCACTTTCCTTTGCAGCTGTGTTGATACCATTTTGCCTCAAAACTAGTCTGCTTTTCTGGAAAGAAGGCAGTGGCAGGGCACAGAAATGGCCACTATAAGAATGCAGGTCACACTCTCTGCCACAGAGATGCCCTGGTACCCTCCTGAACCTGTTCAAGTATACCACAGCCTCCTGGCGCCTGCACCACACATGTGGCATCTGTGCTACAGGTTGGCTACAACTGAATCCCCAATTTGGTCTGCTAATAGACAAGGTCCTTCGGAAAAAGCACACATTTCTTCAATTAGATGGCACAGGAGGTGAGTTCACATTACCCGCTTCAAAGACAGGTTGTTCTTTTTCTCAATTTCAATGAGTTTTCTTACTTGTTAATTTTCACATTTTATGTGATATTTCACACGACGTAAAAGCCATTTCTGGAAATCCAGCTGAATCTAGCAGAAGTTTAGCGCTCGTTTCCATGTTGTTTGCAGAAAGAAATCTGCTTGCAGATCCTTTAACCAAGAAAATCATGCGAGTTCTGCGTTGTAATTTTCCCGTGGTTCTCATGATCACACCACCACTGTTGATGTGATGACATTTGGGGTGGTATCCTGGCACACAGTTCCTTCCCACCATTTAAAATTTAGCCCAAGATGGCAGTATTTTGATTTTTAAAATGCCACCGTTGCATAACACAACAGTATAAAAGGAATATTAGAAGTCAGGCTAGAAACACTAGCATTATAACCACTAACGCTAACACATTAAACCCCACATCTGAATGCAGACGATTTTGAAAAAAAATGATTTCTAAAACACATTAATTCTGCAAATGGATTTATAGCTACTTTTTCCAACTTCACCAAGAGACAACTCTTGTCATTTTGGAGATCAGGAAAAATAAAGTGGCTTACTCAAAACCACAAAAGGAGGTAAAGACGTGGCATTCGGAGGAATTCTGTACCCTTGGGGCACCTACACAGCAGCAAATACTCAACTGGTTCAGCTTCCTGGCCTGCAAATGCAATGGTGGGGAAGCCCACTGACTTTCTGCATGCCCTGCAGTTGTTTACTATTAAAAAGGCAAATACTTTCTGGTGGAATAATGGTAGCAACGGTAGCAATTCTACTTCATACTCAAAGCCTCATCTACTTCCTTATTCTAAGTGCATTTCAGAAGGAGTTTCAGTTACACCCACCAGAGTGGTGAGGATGTTCAAGGATCGTAGAGGTTCTTAGATAGGGTTAGAACAGGACTGGGGGACCTGTGGCCCTTCAGACGTTACTGGACAATAACTCCCATCACTGCAGACTATTGGCCATTGGGGATGCAGGTGGCGCTGTGGTCTAAACTGTTGAGTCTCTAGGGCTTGCCGATCAGAAGGTTGGCGGTTTGAATCCGCACAATGAGGTGAGCTCCTGTTGTTCTGTCCCAGCTCCTGCCTACGTAGCAGTTCGAAAGCACGCCAGTGCAAGTAGATAAATAGCTACTGCTGTGGTGGGAAGGTAAACGGCGTTTCCGTGCACTCTGGTTTCCGTCACAGTGTTCAGTTGCACCAGAAGCAGTTTAGTCATGCTGGCCACATGACCCGGAAATCTGTCGGTGGACAAACGCCGGCTCCCTCGGCCTGAAAGTGAGATGAGCGCCACAACCCCAGCCTTTGACTGGACTTAACCGTCCAGGGATCCTTTACCTTTCTTTACCTTTTATTGGTCATGCCAGCTAGTCCAATAACATCTGGAGCAGGGCGGCCCAACTTTGCAAACCAAGAATACTTTGACAAGGAACCCGCGAGCTGCTCACTGCCTTGCCATGCAGGGTGGTGGGGAGCAAGGCCAAAATTGGACGCCCTCATGCTGCCTTCCCAAAGTGGCTAAGCAAAGGAGGAGGCGCAAAGCTCTGGCAGGGTCCTAGAGCCCTCCCACCTCCTTCCTAAAGCTAGGAAAGAGCTAACTAGGCTTTGGGAAGGAGGAAGGAGTAGTCTAGGACCTGCTCAAGCCCTCATGCCTGCTTCCCAAAGCCCAGCGCCTTGCTTTGGAAAGGCAGGGTGAGGGCTGCGGTTGGGGGTGGGGAGTGTCAAATGTGGCTGAGGTGTTGAGGGCCACATGCAGCCCTCAGGCCATGCTCTGGGCCACCCTGTTCTGGAGGGTCACAGGTTTGTCATCATTGCATTAGACCGTGATGGGATTATCCTCTTCCATTAATCCTTTAAAAAAAGGATATTAAACGTTGCACTGTATGTTCAAACTTTAGCCCTGTGCAGTACGCTTCTCTGTCTTTCCAGTAAAGGGTGCGACAATGGAAACTTTACTGAGAGTTGCAGACTGCATGTTTTCTTAGGCCCACACTAGGGGAAGTCTGAATGGAACAGATCCCAGACAGCTGTTAAGAAAATACTCACAGAGGGAGTGTAAAAGGGAAGTGAAGCAATGCTGAACTCCGTCCAAACAACCCGCATGGCAAAAGTATTACATTAACCCCTTTTTTGCAGGCAGGTCTGCTCCTGTGACCCATTGTGGGGGTGGGGTAATGCTGATGGTTCCTGGCTGAATTGAAGAGGAGGAAGAGGAAAATGAGGTGGATGCAGGCAGCATGGTACAATTAAGAATGATTTAAAGCGATACCTCTCCACCCCCGAGATGGATGCAGGCGTTGGAAGATAATTATTAGCTTTGGAAAGAAAATAGGGTATTGCAACAGCAGTCGCGTATGTGGGCCCTAGAAGATGCATCGAGGCCAATTCATTTTCTCAGATGTAAATGTCAGGGTGAGAGAGTCCAGGGAGGCAAAAAGGAGGAAATATCCTCACCCAGGATTAGAAACCACGGATCAAAACCAAGATTTAGGAAGAAAACAGACATGGTAGACATCAGGGTCAGCAGCAACACTCCGAATCTTTACCCCACGCTGGGCCCACAACTGAGGCTTCTCCCATTCACATGTACCGTTAAGCAGGCTAGTAGTACACCTGCATGAGCCAATTACTGGTATGCTGCTAAGTGTGAATGGGCCAACTCATGTAGTACCGGTAAGTACATTTATATGTGACAGTGTTCCCAAAGAATGTGTACACAGCCAAGGATTTATCAATGGCAGCTGCTGGAGCACTCACTATGTCCCCATCAAAGGTGTCTCAGGCTTAATGATGTCCTATGTTTGTTGAGTTGGCTTGTTCTTGCTCTTGTTTTAGTATGCATTTTGTGTTCTCATTTTGCATTTTTATGTTGTCGACTGCTGTGATCTCCGCATGAAGGGTGGTATACAAATTTAATAACTAATAAAAAACAACTACAAGGAATTCACCCTTTGCACAGCTGCTCTACACTGGGCTGACATCTTCATCTAGCTACCCACCATGAGCCCAAGATCTCATTTGCGGTCATTCAGTGCCTGTTTAGACCCTTTTAGCATATTTGTGAAATTGGGATTTACCCTAATGTGAAACACTTTACACTTACATTAAATTGCATTTGCCATTTTGATGCCCATTCACTCAGTTTAGATTTTTCAAGCGTTTCACAATTCCCTTTAATAATAAATAAATGAAAATGCCCCTAAACAATTTAGTATTGTCACTAAACTTGGCTACCTCACTGCTTACCCCCAACCAAAATAGACTTAATAACCAGTCTATAATTTCAAGATCCCCTTTTAAGAATTGTTACATTGGCCATTCTCTAGTCCTCCAATATGTAGCTATTTTACATGAGCAATTTCACATTCGAGTTCTTAAAGAATGGTCAGGTGGGTGCCATCTGCATCTGGCAATTTGTCAGTTTTTCATTTAGCAGTAAGGCCTGGAACTTCGTTGCCTGTCATCGCTTTTTGCCTCAGTTCCTCAGATTCCCTTCTTGAGACAGTTCAGGCACAAGGAGTGCTTTATATTCTTCTGTGGGGATCGGTGCAAATAATTCATTCACCTTCTCTGCTATTTCCTTTCCCTCCATTAGCCCACCTTTGACTCAAAGGTCTATATAACCTTCCTAAGCTGAGGGCCTGTAACTAATGTATTTAAAGAATTGTTCGCTGTTGGGCTTTGTTTTAGGAATTTGGTCTGGATAGTCTTTTTTTTTTTTTTTTGAACCGTTTTGTATTCTTCTTTTACTAAAGTTTGTGTTCTTTTTTATCCTCATTTGGACAATAATTCCATTTTCTAAGGGGAGCCTTCTTACCATTCAGATTTTCTTGACTCCACTCAGGAAACCATGCTGACATCATCTTGCCCCTGGGAGCAACTTTCCTGAAATACAACATACATTCTAGCTACACTTCTACTACTGTGGTTTTGAGGAACCCCCCAAGAATTCTGGAGAGATTTGACTCTCTTGACTTTCCCTTCCAGTTGCCTTTTTGCCAATCTCCTCCAGTTCCCTGTTCTGAAATAAAAACTGAATGTGATAAATTTTCTTGGCCATAGAGCCACTGTTATAGAGCAGCTACCAAGATCAGACTTCCTCAGCCTCGGGCCTCCAGATGTTTTTGGCCTACAACTCCCATGATCCCTAGCTAGCAGGACCAGTGGTCAGGGATGATGGGAATTGTAGTCTCAAAACATCTGGAGGGCCGAGGTTGAGGAAGCCTGACCTACATCTAGAAGTTGTACCCTTGATGATATTATATATATGCTATAAATGTGATAAAGGGTCTTTTTAGTTATTTTTTTCCTCTTCTTTTTTCTCTATAATTGTGTTTTGCAAGGATTATGAGTATTCTATATTATCTTTTTCTGTATTCTTTTTCAATATATTTTTTTATTATCTTTTTATAAATGTGTTTGGATTCTAGTGCTTAATATGTTAGAAACCTTCAACAAAATTGTCAAAAAGAGGGGGTAGTGTGGGATCAGTACTAAATTACAGAAGAATTGAATTCATGCTTGCCTGCTTCCCCAATGCTGTCTGCTATAAACAAAACTGAATTATCCGTTGACAAGGTAGGAGTGACAGAATGTGTGTGCCTAACCCACAAACATTATTTGATACATTTGAAAAATAGGAGAAAGCTTCCTATATGCTGGAGTTTCAGAATAGCCTGGGAAAGCTCCGCTATCTCGTAATCAGTTGTGAATGAGATCATGTCAGTGAATAACACATGATAAAAAACGTTTGTCCATTTCAGAGGTTAATTAAAAGCAAAAATAAGATGTACAACTATCAATATTAAAAACTGTGGGTACGTTCTACAGACTCAGGCTGCAAACCTATCCCTGGCTACTCAAAAGTCCTTTCGGATTCAGTGGGCTTATTCCCACTTAAGTGGGGTTAGGATTGGTCTTAACAAACATAGTCACTGTGAAAGAAGCCAATTTGTGCTGGACAGCTGACCTATATATAGCGCTACAGTCACTCTCATAGTGCTGCACCTTTCTGCCAATATAATTATGAATTAACCGTGATGTTGCTTTAATTTAAACTCCCAGACAGGAAGAAAAGTGGGCATTGCTTAGAGACTGCTATTTTTCACAGTGTCAGAGTATGTTTTAACATGTTCCATGCCCGTAACAGCCAAAAATTCCCTTTGCTTCAGCCCTCTGGCATATGTAGCTTCCCCAGGGACCAATCTGAATAAAAAGAGCTGTTACTAAAATTTTAGTGAGGTCATATGTTTGGCAAACCTAATAGCAACATATTAAACTGCTTTTTTTAGGAACTTGGCTTAGTGATTGCCTCGCAGATCCTTAACCCTTTGTCAGCTCCTCCCGGACCAGCCACCCAGAGCAATTCCCTTAAACGATCCGCTCTCAACTCTTGGAACGTTTAACCCTGGAATTTGCAACATACACCCCCTCAACCATCTATTCCATTGCTTCCTGCACCAGCCGTTTTCTGCAAGATGATCACAACAGATGTTTCATTGTCAGGAAGAAGAGCTAAATACAAGGAGTGAGAGTGTATTTATAGCTCCCCTGGATAAGAACATTCTGTTTAAAAGTTCTTCCGCAGTACATACTTGCTCTCTCTCTCCCCTACTAAACAAGGATCCCAGGCACACAGGACTGCATTGCAAAAAGGTGTTTCCATACAGGGAACTCCAGAGGGAAAGATGTGAAAACCACTCCTGCAAGAAAGGCGGCTTTTTGCACATTATGCAAATGGCAAAGGAGAAAGCCTAACTCACTTTCCCCATCGTCGTTATAAACGTACAGAGGACAAAACGCATTTGCCATGGGAAGATGCCAAGTTATTCTCACATCTGGAACTCATGCAGTCCCAAACCACCCCTGCTTCCTCCTTGACCCGCTTCCCGTAATGGGCAAGAAACCCCTGGGTAAAGTGTTTCCAAAACAACACAACAACAAAAATGACTTTCAAAAACCAAGCAGGGAACAAATCTTCTCCCTCCCCTTTTTTATTTCAAGCCAGGAAGCAAAATAACCTGTAGTTTCTTAACAGACTTTCTGAGATGGTGGGAATACAGTTTAATGAAAGGAGGTGTGGGGGTTTTTTTTAATGGAATTGGATTTTTAAAAAATCCTCCCACGTGCAAATGGTAAGGTCCAAAGAAAGACTTTGAAGGTTTCAGCAAAACACAGACCGATGCAGGCTTCCATGGAAAGGGGTGTGGAGAAGAGATATGGTTCTAGGAAATATAAAGAGTGTGAGTGGGAGATTTGAATTTCTATCCACAAGATCAGGTGGGGGTTGGGATAAAATGAGCACAATCAGTGCAGCTCAGTCTTTGAAACCGGCAACACTAAAGGTCCCAAAGCTAAGATGAGGGGCAAATAACCCTACATAGATTACCTTTATAGTAACAGTGAAACGGCTGACTAGGTCCCTTCCTGTTCTGCTTAGGTAACCATCAGACACCAAGGATCACATGAATGAAATTCACCATCAGGCTCCTTCCTATGCCAGCTTTGCCCCAACTTCTAGGAGGGGCAACAATAATCTGGCAGGGAGCCACGTCTTGGGACTCCTTTCACATGACCCAGGGCTTTTGTGTCATCCTTGCACTATGCGAAAAAGCTGCACTGCTAGGTCTCCCACGCCACAGTTCCAATGTATGCAAAGGTGATGGGGGGGTATCCACCAGGAATATAAGCATACTCATGGCAAAAGAAATCTATGATCATGAACATGCATGCAGAGCAGGCACGGACTACACAAATACACATGTAGAAAAACAGACAAGGCATCTGACATTACTTAGCTAATGTTCCAAAAAAATGGAAACCATTCAGGATCTGACTCTGAGTGCTTCATGTGTTATTTTCTGCTTCAATGAACTGTAAGAGATGTATAAATATCCTACATAGCAGGACTGCTTTGTGCAGGTAACATTCAAATTTTAAGAGGAAGCTTTTTAGCAGTATCTCCCAGAAGTGAGTCACATTTCTGCTTGAAATGCTTGCAGAACATTTGCAGCGGAGTCCTCTTCCTCCTCTTCCTCTAGTGCTTTGGGAAATCTGTGTCTGAAGGGAAACTCCCACAGTTCTCAGATGCGCGCGCGCACGCGTGCACACACACACACACACTATTTCAAGAAGTCTACGACACAGGTTCCAGAAGCTTGTCATTTCCAAAACGAGGCTGTCTTAATTCTTAACAGAGCTGCTCTGAGAAGCAAAGCCAGTGTTACTTTAAAAATGAACAACTCCTCAACACCTGGAAATGCGAATCGGGGTAGTAAAGCCAAGCATCACAAATGACCGTCGTTAGTAAGAAAGTTTAATATGAAAAAAGTACATATTTACAGACACTATTAAGCTGTACAATTCATTCTAATAAAATAGGAAATGTTTTCACTTTACAAATCAGTCACACAATATATGCTGAGAATGCGTGCATGCGTGCGTGCACACACACACGCACACACGTGCACAGACACACACACAATGATGGCTGCCGTCAGTTCCCCAGCAAACTCAGTTGGATTTACTTTGAGCAATCTTCTGCTGATTCTCAAGGCACTCCTTCAGCTTGTCTTCAGTTAATGTTAATCTTTGTTCTAGAATGGAAACAGTCTGCGAAAGGAGAAAGGCAACAGCTGAAAGGTGTTGAAAGACCTTAGCATGCAAACCTACCACCTGGGACAAAGCTGAACTCGGTGGGACTTCACTCTGAGCAAATATGCCCAGGATGAGGGTGTGTAGCACATCTTCTATTTATGCATTGTGGGCTGTTTTGCTGCCTTACCAAACAGCCTTCCAAAGAGAATAATAACAATCACACAAAGTTACAACAGAACTTAAAATGTCTATTTTTGAGATGTAGGATGCTGACACAACATGGGAGCAAAGCAGCTTGTTATTTTCGATTTTAGATGCAGACCTTTGGGGGGGGGTGATCAGGGGGAGGGAATTATTTCGCTGCAGATCATTTCCCTACTGCTCTCCACTATTTCATGCCACAATTAATTTCCAACCGAAAAAAAATAACCTGAATTAAAAGGATTTGCCATAATATTGTCCTGCTGAGAAAAGTCACTGTGTGAAAGAATATCTGGCTTTTACTGTACACTTTACACTGTACACTAAATAAAGGACCACTGGGTCTGAGCCACAGTCAAGGTAGGGTTCAGGCCAGTGGATCTTAATTTAAAAACAAATTCTATCCTGTCATCCTGGTGCACAGCTCACAACACAAAAACATCACAATTAAACACACAATAAACATGAACTGAGTTCATTTTTTTAAGAACTGTGCATTCTATGTTTTGAGTATTGAACAGACCTCCCCAGATGCAGAATTCAAATAAAGCAGCGGAATTAGAATGAAGCTAGCTGCATACCAATGACAACTAGAGGGGGAGAGTCTTTGTCTGCCAAAGAGAGAAACTATTCTGAGCACAATATCCCATTTTATAATTTAGAGGAAGCTGGTGATACTACGAATCCATGCCTCGCAACCTTCCAAATGGGGCCAACCACACATGACTTTTTTTCCTTTACTAAGATAATGCCCTTATAGGAGGAAACACACAAGCTTGTGAAGTTCAGTACAAATGTTTGTTTTGCCATGAACACTGTTCCTAGGGTCTCATGGGCCATGCCTCACCATTTGTCCCCAATGCTAAATCAAATAAAACTTGGGCTGATAGAAGCACATGCTGGATTATAAGATACAACATTTCCTCTCTTTACTTGTGGACTAGACAAGTAGAAAAGGACTTAAAACACATAAAAGAAGAATCGGTTGAGAATATATTATGGGATATACCATTTCAAGGCATCCATTTCAAGGAAAAGTCTCAAGTAGTAATTCCTTTTAATACCTGCTCTATCAACAAATAATGGGAGGAAATGCAAAGTTTTATGACCCTATTCAAGGTTTCATAGAGACTCCTGAAAGTATTGCATACCTGAGTGAGAACATCCAGCTGTCCCACAATATGCTGGAGGGTGCTGGCAAGACCAGCCTCGTCAATTTGTTCATGCTGTCTTCTGGCGGATTCTGCCGTTTCAGTTCCTTGAATATGTTTATCTGGAACTTCTGCAAAATCCATCTCTGATTGCTAAAGGATGAAAAAAATATTGCTTACTATATTCAATGAAAATTGGAGGAGTGGGTAGGTGGAGACTAGTGGAGAGAGACATCAGCTCAAATGAAATACACAGTTAAGGATCATGTGCATCAGAAATTCAGAGAAGCGAGGCTGCTCAAATCACTGTACTGCATCTGTACTGCTGAAACCCTCCAATTTGTGCATCGTGGCCATGAATGCTACTTAGTAGTGATCAGCAACACAGACATTCTGCCCGTAAGCCATCCCCACCCCCCCTTTCCCAGTGCAGCATTATCTTTTAATTAAAGTAAGTATAGTGGTACCTCTAGTTATGGACTTGATCCATTCCGGGGTGCCGTTTGCACCCCGAAAAGTCCATAACTAGAGGGCCACTTCTGCATGCACAGCATGATAGAACGCTTCTGCGACTACGTGGCAAAACCCAAAAGTATACACTTCTGGGTTTGCCGCGTTCGCAAGCCGAAAAGACGCAACATGAACCTAATGCAACACAAGGTATGACTGTATAAAAGTGAAATATAACCAGAGAATCAAAAGGAAGAGCAGACAACTGATATTTTTATACTCATCAAGAAATTTAGAAGCCCTTGGCTCCTCAATTTGATGTCAGGGGAGAAACATTTCTCACACCCAAAGGCACTTCAGTTTATATTTTGCACCTTTAGATGAATATAACTCAAAATACAATTCTTCAGTGTTTCTTGTCAGGTGCACAGGTCAGGAGAGTCCATCTACAACGAATGTGGAATTTGGAAAAATGCAGGTTCAAATCCTAGCATAGGGCTATTTCCCACAAAAGGGAAGAAGAGCATCTGCACTGTTTCCACCATAACAGGAGATTTTATTAATCACACTTGCAGACAGAAGCCTGCCCTTCAAGTATTCCAATGTTCACTACAAGCAAACATAGGTCCGTAACTCACTGAAGGCTAAGTCATACTTCAGCTACATGCATGGGCTACAAAGACTCATGTGCTGCCTCAGTCTTGCACAATCCCCTCTTCTCTCTTTTCTCCAATGCTAGGGGAAGATTTTGACAGTGTTTACTTTCAGTTTCCACAAATCCCTGCTTCTTGTTGCATATGAAGCAAAGATGATAGTTCAAAACCAACTCATGGAAGTTTCAATACAAGCTAACTTCAAGCCATGGGTTATAATGTTGTTGATGAGCAGAGTTTGCTTTAAACCACTATCTCTAGGTCATAGACAATGATAGTATTTGTGGAAGCTGAAAAAAGTCTACATAAGTCTTCCTTCTGGCTGTGTAGCAGGATAGAGAGGGGGCCGTATGCAATTTTCAGGCTTTGCTTGATCTCATTCTAGCGTACGTATGTAGCGCTAAAACCATGACTTAGCATTACATGCGAACCAACTCAGAGCGGACATTTTATTATCGTTTTCCACAGCTCACAAAGTGTGTTTCTGTCAAAGTCAATAAGTGAGGCTGTGACAAAGCTCTGTCAAAATACTTGTGAAGGCTTGCCTCTACTCATCACAGTAACAGGAGAAATCCCCTACAGAGATGTTTGGTTTCACTTACCTTTTCTTGTCTGTAAATTCCAGATTTCTGAATCTCTCTACTGCCAGTATCCATTGGTTTCTACAAGCAAGGAATCCAAGAGGGTTGTGTTATTCTGCATTACCTGAGATGTGAAACTCAATGCACCCTAAATATTCCAATCTGTCTCCAACAGATTTTCAAAAGTTACCTGCTACCTGCTGACTTGAGCTGCACAATGACTTGACCTCAATGTCACAGAGCAAAGCAGTGCCCTGATGTCCAATTCGACAGCCCCAAAACTTGGGGTTGTGTCCTGCAAGATTGTTTTAAATAATGCAGTAAAAAAAATGAAGACTAAGTGCTTTCATTCTTATTCTCACGAGTTGTGACATTAGCCACTGCTCCTCAAGATCTACATTAAGTGGCTTTCCCCATAATTTGATCCTGAAGAATAATTTCAGTTGCCTTACTAGAACTGTGGGAAAGAGAATGATAGAACAGCAGGGAGTTTAGTAAGCATTTCTTAGCAAACAGCTGCACTGTGAGTAGAAGGAAAGGTCATCCAGGATTACGGTACTAAATGCAAGGGGCCTGGCTTCTCCAAAATGGGCAACAGCCCCACCATCGCTTCCTTTAGTTCACTTAGGCTTCACATAATCTGTAGCTTAAAGGTAAAGGACCCCTGACAGTTAAGTCCAGTCACAGACAACTCTGGGGTTGTGCCACTCATCTCACTTTACAGGCCAAGGGAGCCAGCGTTTGTCTGCTTCCGCAGACAGTTTTTCCGGGTCATGTGGCCAGCATGACTAAGCCGCTTCTGGCAAAACCAGAGCAGCACACAGAAACGCCGTTTACCTTCCCACTAGAGCAGTACCTATCTACCTACTTGCATTTTTGGAGTGCTTTCAAACTGCTAGGTTGGCAGAAGCTGGGACCGAGCAACGGAAGCTCACCCTGTCACGGGGATTCGAACTGCCAACCTTCTGACTGGCAAGCCCAAGAGACTCAGTGGTTTAGACCACAGCGCCACCCGTGTCCCTTGTAATCTGTAGCTTACTGGACACAAACCTTTAAAAGGTATGACATAAAATAAAAGCAATCATAGATTGTCCAAGTGAAATGGCTCCATTTAAGAATTTTTCAACTTGCTCTGATTAAAAAACAGGATAGAAATAGAACCTTCCAATAAAAAAAATCAAATGGATATTCTGAAGTTCAGCCTGAGAATGATTGCATATTGGAGCATATCACGAGTTTCTCTAGCCCTGTGGTAAAAAACTAAATTTAAAGAAGGGCATGTAAAACTGACTCAAGTTCTTCATTATTACACCTATAGTTTATGAAAGGTTCAAATGGGGCTTTCCCTAGCCTTTTAAGAAGATCAGCCCCCACCCCAGAATCACAGTACCGATGATCAAAGACAAATAATGCTGGCAAACCAATATTTGGTACTATCTAGACAGCATCATAAGATCAGTGCCAATGTCCTTAATTCCTAGCACACACTTAACGTCATTCACAACTTAGTTCTTAACTTTATTTTTCAATGAAGGATGCTGGAGCCTCCAGACACTTTCAGCCAAGCAAACACTCATACATGTGCATGAAGACAATGGCACTCACTCAATGGTTATCAAGCCACAGAAAGAAAAATTAAGAACAAGACACTTTTCAGAGCTTGTTCGCAACAAATATGCAAAATTCTAAACAGGGACTATTTAGAAGGGGTACTGTATAATTACACAAGTGCAGAGAATAATCCTATTTTAGTTCATTGTTCCTGTGCACAATTTGAAGAGCACAACAGAACAAAGGTATTTGATACTAAGTACCTACTTAACAGGTACTGGAAATATTCAAAAGAACAGAACACTTAACGGTAGGAGAGACAAGCCGTTTGTGGGACTATTATTGGCAACAACATAATTGACTAATTTATAGCTTCTACTAGATGAGAGCAGCAACTACTGTGGGTTGGGAAGGAGAATAAAAGGAATCCTCTTTTGAAAATCCCTATCACACTCCCAGGCAGCAGACTAATCTTGCTAACTAAGGGGGTTGTCACAGACTGGTTGGACCCAGAGGAATGGTGGGAAGAACCTGCTGGGGAACCCCCAAGAGAAGAAGGTTCAGAGGGAGAAGACTGGGAGGAAGTGTCGGAAGCTGAAAAGGTAACAGGGCTTAGTGAGCTGGGAGAGTCTGTAGCAGAGAGAAGTCCAGAATTGGGGCAGAAGCTGAAGCAGGAGAGGAGGGAGGCCAAGAAACAGAGATGAGTCTAGCTGGTGAAGAGGCAAGGGAGTCTCCCCCCTCCTGCTGTGACAAGCTCCCCTCCCCAGTGGTCTCCCAGAACCAGGAGAGGAATGAAGAGGGAGGAGAAGTTAGCTTAGTGGGCGGCAAAGTCTCCGATAGCTTGGAGAAAACCCTGACGAAGAGGGGACTTAGGCAGCTGTGGGAAGACAGGAAGCTTCAGTCACAGCAACTGCTTCATGGAGGCAACCTGCCGCAGATGAGTCATTGTCCTGTGCAGATCCTGTTTTTGTGAACAAAGAGTTAACTCCAACTTGCTCAGTGTGATTTACTGCTGGCTCACTCCTGTCAAGTGTTTGGAAAAAAAAAAGGTTGTTTGTCCAGCAACTTATCTGGGCCTGCAGAAGCTGAACTTTATTCACAAGTTGTTTCAATGGTGTCAGTCCATATTTATTGGGTTATAAAGAGCAGCCATCCTTCATAGAAACATAAAATTCAACAATAATTACTTGGCATTTATATATTGCTTTTGAATGTTTTAGTACTTTATACATTATTTTATGACCCTAACAACAACTCCTCTACAAAATCCAGGTTCTAATTTCCATATCACAAATTGGGGAAGATTGAGGCTGAAATCCCTCCTAGCACTACATACTGTAGCAAGTTCATGGGAGAGGCGAGATATGAAGCAGGGACCTTCTGCTTCACAGCTCAAGTTTCTTTTCTCCAGCTAGCATTTCTCAAATACAAACCCATGTAAAATGACAAAGATCAAACATATACGACTCTTCCTTACTGAGTTCTCTGCAGTTTTACATTTAGGGGAATTCCGAACAAGAGAAAGAATGCCATAAATAGAAAGCAAATTGTATTCCTATCCTCCCTAGAATTTGTGTAGCCATGGTACGAACTAGAAAGTCCACTCTCACTCAGAGTAACCAAAGTGATGGAGATTGTATACAACTGAAAGTATATGGCTAGTCTAATGCATCAGATAGTCTAGTTAGGAATAGAAGGAGAAACATTAGATTTTCATTTTTAAACTAAAGAAGTGCTTACATCTCATGACAAAAGTCAGGTCATTATAAAAATATTTTCACCTATCAGACTAGGTATTTTAGATATGGGTAAAGGATTATTTCATCCCTAGCTGCACAGAAAAAAAGAGTAAAGAGTGACACCCAGTAGAAGAACTCTCCTAAGAAAAAGAAAACACTGAGCAGAACCTCTGGGGCATGAGTTTTTGTAGAAAACTGGCAGTTATAAAATGCATGATAAGAAGCAAAAGGTGATAAAGTCAAGGTAACTGGAAGATAATCCAACCAGACAATAAATCTACATTCTTCCAAAAGCTTTCTTGAAACCTGAAAGCCAAACCCATCAACAGTCTGGTTCAGCTCAAAACAAAACGTGTCAAGTATGCCCACAAACATTAGAAAGAAATAATAAGCATCAAAATTAGTAAGGCACTGTACAATCAAAACAAGCTATTTCTTTCGGCAACGATGAAGGACGATGCACAATCTGGTTTTGATTTTGGAAGTGCTGCTTAGTAGAACTAGCAAATTACTTAATGAGGAAGTGAGGACTTCCTTATTCCAACGGACTTTTGGGAACTGACTGCTATTAATGAAAAGGGCAGGTGCTGCAATGTTTTTACTGTAATTATGCGTACATATTTAATAGATTTTATAATTTTTAATTCTATTAGTGCATAATTTTTTAAGGATTAAAAAATATTTTTAGCTGTTCTTACGAGTCAGGGAGAAAGGTGGGATATAAAGATGAGGAGGATGATAAATAGATGGTGACGATGATACTCACAAGCGCTCTGCAAATATAAAATCCTTTTAGGATTATGCCATATTATTCTAATCTAAACTAATTAAAATTGCCTCAAATATTGGAGGAGCCGGGATAAAAAAAACACTTTAAAGAAAAGGGGGGGAAACCACAGCTTTCAATACACACCATGTCACTATTCTCTACTCTAGAGTTATTTGTGCCACCTGATAGTTTTATTTTGTGCCATTTTAAAACTGTTTAGCGTGGGGAAAGAAAAGTTGCATTCTGTCTTTTGGAACTTGGGTCAACCATAAAAATAAAAGAATGCGCACGGCAATAATTCCAAGTTGTATTTAGAAATATAAGCAATTTCATGGTTGCTCAGCAACGTTTTGTTGCAACTTTCTCTGTTGCTCAGTCAATGAATACATACCAGGGTGGTGTTCATTATAAGCAGTGGGGTGGACCCAGAGCTGCTCCCCCCCCCCCCCCCCGCTGCCAAAGAACAGAAGAGACTGCAGTCCAGTGAAGGTTCCCCACTGAAGATAAGGAACCAATTATCATTGATTCCTCCTTCCTCCTCTTTTTAGTCACAGTCTGGGAAAAGTTGAGGGAGGGAGGGAGGAAGTCTAACCACTTTCATTTTTATTTCCCCCAAATCCAAAAGATTCGTTTAATAAAAAAATAAATAAGTTTTTGAAGGTGTCTTTAATATGAAGAACACTTAAATAGTTCGAATGACAGAACACAAAAACGGGTAACAAATCAGAGCCATTCAATTCTGAGGTTATGTAAGGAGCACGGCATGCATTAGACCTCTTGAAGCATCGCAGCTCCTGTGCTGCTCTACATGGGAGCTGGGATGTGCCTGGTATCCCTGTACACAGAACTGGGGTTCCAGGTTGTATGGAATCCTTCACGCATACAAATGTACCTGTGAAGGCACAGGCCAAAGAGGGAAGGGTAGTTGACACTCACCCACACCTGTTTAGAGTGATACAGGCCAGAAGAAGATTGCAAAAGTGAAATCCAGAAAAAAACCTAAATCATGTTCTCAGAGGTATTCAGATCTCTCATGATTACTAACCTGGTTAATTTTTTTGCTTTGTTTTTAAAATAAACCTTTTTATCCTACAGGGGCCACAGAGAAAGGATAAACAGAAAAGATATAGCAGCAAGGGATAGGTGTAGGCTTCTAAGAGGCACAGGGAATAGTAGTCATGAAAAACAAAGGGGAACTCTTACAAAACTCTGGGTTGATTCTTCAAGACATTCTTCCACAAGCCTCGGGTTAGTATTGTTATTTATAAAATTTATATACTGCTCTTCATCCACAAATCACAGGGTGGTTTACAACACAAAACTCAAAATGCATGCAAAAAAAATTAGGTTTGGGCTATGATCCTATAAAGCACCTTAGCTAGGAGTAAGTACTGCTCTACTTAGTGAGGTTAACTTCTGAACAGAGATTTATAAAAGACTGCACTATGTATAGAAATTTGCTCAGGGCTTTTTTGTCAGCCGGAACTTGCCAGAACTCAGTTCCTGCACCTCTCAGGTGGATGCCATTGCCATTATAAGAGAACAAGGCTTATTATGGTGAGCTCTGGCACCCTTTTCTTCTAGAAAAATCGCACTGGAGTTGCTTTTTATGACATAAATACTCAAAGAATTACATTGTGCACAGTGTAAGCCATTTAATTTAATCACTTCTCCAAAGAGAAGTTCCAAAGAAATTGTTTATCCTACTCCCCCTCCCCCCAATCCCCTCAAAATGCATTAAAAATCTGCTGTGGGGGGAGTGAGATGAACCAATGCCCAAATTAGAATGAATTCCTAATTTGAGAGCCACGAGGTCAGAACAGAAAGCACATCTGGCATATGAGCAGTTTGAGAAGAATTTGCTTACATAAAGAATAGCTGGATGAAAAAGAACAAAATGTTATAGTCCGCAACAGAAACAGCCCAAGAGACCACTGACAAAATGCAAGAAGTGGAGTGCCTGACACAGTAACCAGATGGGTAACAATGGGACTATTGGACTGGAATGACAAGCTTAGCTTTCTTTATCATTAACACGCAATGAGAAGCTCAACCAGGATTACAAATAATCTATCCCAGAAAACTCGAACTATGGTAATGGAATTTCTTGAGAGCTATTGGTTCTACCAAAGTGTGGAATAACCAAAGAACTGAAAATCAAGGACATCAACTCACCACACTGTTGGAAGATCCATTCACATTCATACTGGACCTCTGTGTTCTCAGTGCATCACCATAGTCAGCGCCATTCACATTCATATTGCATTTCCGTGTTTTCAGCAGGTCGCCATAATCAGCAGCATCAAAGTTTGTTTTCCACACCATTACCTGTAAAGCCATTTCAAAACAGCTTTCAAACATACAATTTGGGTAATAGTTTGTGTACAATACACAGGATTAAGATTACATCTTCCCCAGAATAAATAATACCATGAAGCTTTTCCAAACTATGTTTAATTAATATTGCCTCCCCAGCAGAGTAGTTTCATTACAAGCTATTAATTTTTTTAAAAAAGCTTTTGAAAGATTGGCCCAGAGAGCACATGATGCTATTAAGTTTTTGAAGCTAGGATTCCATACTGCCAGAGAGCACCGATGCAAAATAAAACTACTTCTTCTTCTTTATTATTATTTGTACCCTGCCACTCTGGGCGGCTTCCAACAAAGATTAAAAATACATTAAAATGTCACATATTAAAAACTTCCCTAAACAGGGCTGCCTTCAGATGATCAAAAGCAACTTTGAGATTAGTAAATAAACTGGCTACTTTTAAAAAAAGTTTTCAAAAGCATGCAGACTGTTTTGGGCTGTATCTAACAAGCCTTCATTGGAAGATCCATTTATTAATGCTTTCCCATTATTTTTTTGTTTGTTTTAACAACACAGAGACAGACAGAGAGAGAGAGAGAGCGTGCACACGCCACTCAGTACAAAAATGAGAAGTTAGGTCCTTAGTAAGTTGCCCCTATATAATAAATAGGTAAGAAGCATAGATTAGATCCTTTGGGCAATGTCTGTGATTCCTATTAGTACCTCTTGGCAAGGGCAGACTACAGGGGAATACTGCTCAGGTGCAAAGACGGCTAACTAATGGTAGGTACTGGAATCCTTAGGCCCAGCACACCTTAGGGAATGCGTTCCCTCATACATATCTCCCTGCTCTTTTAAGATCAGCTGGAAGTGTCAGCTCCGAGTTCCATCACCCCAGTGATGCCAGACATATCAGTACCAGGAGGCCAGGGCTTCCTCTCTAGCAGTGCTGCAACTTCTAGAACAAGCTCATCAAAGAACTTCCTTAATTCTGACACCAATTTGACATATTTCCACTCTTCCAGGCTTCTAAAAGGCTGCTTTTGATATCTTCTTGTTTGTTTCTAGTTGCAATACTCTTTTGTACTCTGCCTTGGGCATTTTTATGAAAAGGTAGCAATTTTTCTTTTCTAAATTGTATTCAGTTGCTTTCAAATAAAAAACAAGATTTTAATACAGTGGTGCCTCGCAAGACGAAAATAATCCGTTCTGCGAGTCTCTTCGTCTAGCGGTTTTTTCGTCTTGCGAAGCAACCCTATTAGCAGCTTAGCGGATTAGCGCTATTAGCTGCTTAACGGCTATTAAAGGCTTAGCGGCTAAAAGGCTATTAGCAGCTTAGCGGCTTAGAAAAAGGGGGGAAGCGAAAAAAACCGCAAGACTGGCAAGACATTTTCGTCTTGCGAAGCAAGCCCATAGGGAAATTCGTCTTGCGAAGTGCATCTAAAAACGGAAAACCCTTTCTTCTAGCGGGTTTTTCGTCTTGTGAGGCATTCGTCTTGCGGGGCACCACTGTATTTTAAGGCAAGTTTGCAGACACAGAGAAGAAAGTAAACAGAAGAACAGCATGGCCATATCTAAAGCTCGCTCTCTCTTTCCCCATTTAGGCCTAGAAAACACCACCAAAATATTTGGTCTTCCAACTGGCCCTAAAATCCCACCGTTGAGACACGACAGGGTTATATTTATCTAACTTATTGAAACTCATTTTCCTCATTTTCAGCTGGTTTATCTTCAACTACCAGTCATGGCTAAACACTGTAACACAGCCCACAATCTTGGACTCTGATGAAAAGGAATGAAAGGGCTGGGCAATATTAACATGCTGGTGGCCTTTTATACTCAATCTCCAAACTCAGGTTGAAAACAGTTTGATGAACAAAAGTTTTCTAAAGAATCAGAGGAGACTCTTATCTATGATGCCTGCCCTTGGCCCACTGCATTTTGTCTGTATATATATTTTTAAATAAAATAAAATATAGGTCGTTATTGTGAAATTGCAATTGTAATTTGTTGTAATCCATCTTGAGTGATGTGTATGAATTAGAAAAAGTAGGATAAAAATTTTTACCTGTGATGCCTGCCCTTGGCCCACTGCATTTTGTCTGTGTATATATATATTTTAAAATAAAATAAAAGATATTTATTGTGAAATTGCAATTGTAATTTGTTGTGATCCATCTTGAGTGATGTGTATGAATTAGGAAAAAGTGGGGGGGGGGTAATAGAAAATAAACATGAAGCAGATACCTGTTCATCGAAGCCTCCAGAAGCAAAGAAATCTCCAGTTCTCGAGAAAGTAACACAGGCAGCTGGTCCCTGTAAGAGAACAACTCGTATAGTATGGATTGAACAGCCAGAAACTATATATTGAAACGGGCAGTGGGAGTGGACCTGCTTTTATCTATTATCTATTGCAATATATTTGTTGCAATCCCCATGTAGTCCAACCACAACTAAGCATTAATGTTGACTGAAAGCATACTTATATCCTGCTTTGCAGCGCCGAGAGGCTATAAAGCAAAGAGGTTCTTGCAGCAGCTTACAAAATATTCTCTGGAGTCAGGAACAGAAATAACATGGTGTCCCCATGATGCCAAGATTATTCAGGTGGCCTTCCCCCTCCCACCTGCATCCCACTGAGGTCCTCTGAGGCTGCAAGGGGGTGAGGCTGAGCAGCTAGATCACACGCAACCCATGATGGCAGCATGTTTTCCCTTGCTGGCAGGCAACAACTCCCACTGACGTCCTCGGAGGCAAGGGAGTGGAGCAGAGAATGTACAGCTATGACACACTAAATAACCTTACCCAGTGATAGTATCTTGAACCTTCAATTATATTTGCACAGAACCACCCACAGCAAGCAGAGAACGGGAAGATACAAAATTTAGAAGTGCCTACTCCCTTTTTTAAAAAAAGATCTCCAAAGTGTACGATAGGTTCCAAACTACTAAAATACTAGATTTAACCTCAAAAAAATTGCTGGCTGATTAAATTATGTGAACAAAGTAATGCCATGCAAACTTTGAGAAGTAGCTGGAATACAACTTGGTTACAATAATGTTATGCTCAACCAGCATAGTCATTGAATCCCGATATTCCAAGGTTAGTGCTTCTCCCAAGGTATTGCCAGAAATTCTCCTGAGTAAAAACTGAATCTACCCACAGATTTGTTCTGCACTCTTCTAGCCACTTAACCTGGGATTAAGCTCCACTGAACTCAATGGGACTTATTTCTGAACTCAATGGGACTTATAACACACATGCACAGGGCCATCTGTGCATCCCCAGATGACAAATCATGGCCACTGAATGTAAACAAGAGACTAACCATTTGTTTAGGACACTTTTGTCACTAGTATGATTAATCTAGAAATAAGTGTGTGGGAAATATAATTCCAAATGTTTATGTCCAGTATCTGCCAGATCTCATTTTGAAGGAGACATGAAATGTGCATTATTGAGCTTTACTATCAGATGATTCCTACCTCAACAGATTATAATCTATGTAAATTTTTCACACAAGGGAGATACTTTATTTGCAATTGTACATTATCTTCTACATTATGCTTAGGGACCTTTTTTATAATAATGAGCAATGCAAATTCCCACAACTATCTTCCTTGATTTGATTAAATTAAAACAAAGAAACCACAGTGGGTATATGGATTCTACCACAAACCTAATCTTAAAACCCTATCTGCGCTATACATCTAAAACGCTATAATACCACTTTAATCAACCATAGGTAAAAGTAAAGGTACCCCTGCCCATACGGGCCAGTCGTGTCCGACTCTAGGGTTGCGTGCTCATCTCGCTCTAGAGGCCGTGAGCCGGCGCCGTCCGAAGACACTTCTGGGTCACGTGGCCAGTGTGAAGAAGCTGCAGCTGGCGAGCCAGCACCAGCGCAGCACACGGAAACGCCGTTTACCTTCCCGCTATAAAGCGGTCCCTATTTATCTACTTGCACTTAAGAGTGCTTTCGAATTGCTAGGTGGGCAGGAGCTGGAAACTTGCAAAGTCTAGTTTGTTAAGGATGCTGAAAGTTGTTATTTGTTATTCCACTCACAGAGCTACCATTTCCATTCTGGGAACCGTAGCTCTATAAGAATAATAGGGATCTCCTAACAACTTTCATCATCCTTAATTCCCAGGATTCTTTGGTGGAAACCACGACCATTTAAAGTGGTCTAAGACTGCTTTTAATATATAGTGCAGATGGGACCTTAATGTGAGAAACCATAAAAAACAGTAGCATTATAGAAGCATTTTAATATTAGTCCAGATTTAATATAGACACATCCACTGGGATAAAACTACTCAATAAATATGCTTATATTTGCTTCTAATTGCATTATACAGTACTCCTGTGTTGTACCCACACCTATTCAGTCTTGTTAATTCTTTGAAACAGACTCTCATTTATGGTCTATACGTTACATTCTATGGCTCCCCACTAAAAAAAAGTTTTTTCTCTAAAGATGATTATAGCTTCGTCTGTATCAAGCCTGGTTTACCTATCCAATTACATGTCCTGAGAATGGGTCTAACCTGCTATCCCAATAACTGTTCCAGCCTTCCCCAAGCTGGTGCCCCCCAGATGTTGTTGGACTACAATTCCAATCGTCTTTGGACATCAGCCATGCTGGGTGGGGCTAATGGAAGTTGGAGTCCAGTAACATTTGCAGGGCACCAGCTTGGGGAAGGATGAATTATTCTATCGTGTAGGACAAATTAGACAGTAAGTACAGCTTTATCAAAAAGCAAACAAAAATCCCAGAACCCTCCAATTGACACACACACACAGAGAGAGAGAGAGAGAGAGAGAGAGAGAGAGAGAGAGAGACGCTGTACTTCTGCACAGGTTTTAATGACCACCCAAGAATTGCATAGTTCTGAAACGTTCTGTTTCTGTACAAGTAAAATGTCAGCAGTGGGCCTATGTATTCATTCCAAGCCCTGTTTGTACTTCAAGAAGAATGTATTCCATAAACTGAAAGCCTTAAGACGCAATCACAGCAAACCAAATTTTGCAGCTGCAAATATCAGCAGCGAGTTAAAACACCATTTCCCCAATGATCCTTCTGGTATGAAGAGTAAGCACCATTATAATTGAAGACAGCAATGTAAACTTGGCAGCCTTCTCTATGTAAACTAGTACTAATCAGCTAGTAATGAATTCCTGGTAAACCAATAGTTGCGTCAAAGAGCTTCTAAGGAATCTGAGGCTTCTCTCATGAGTAATTGTCCCAGAGCACCAGGCCAGTGTCAGAACAAGAACCAAATCTGAACCAGGCACTAACACACAAATTACAAGAATTTAACAAGCTGTTCATCCAAGTAACAAATATTCCCTGTAGACTAGTCACTTGACTTACTGTCATTTCTATCAAAAGCCATTTAAAGCCTAATTATTAGTCCTATAAGATTCAGAACATCTATGCTATTAGGTCCCACAGAACTCCATCTCATCTCCCACGCTTGTTAGAACCTACATGAAACTGATGAGCAACGTTACCCAGAGATTTTACACTCCCTGCTCTACTTCTGTTTTACATTGGATCCAGGTGAGGCAGCACGGCAAATGAAGAAAGGCATGGTAACGAGAGCAATGGCTTTTCTGTACTGCCAAGCAAGCATCGGTTGAAATGTACTCCATGAAATGGAGTTTCAGACTCTTTGGAAGCCAAAGAGAAGGAGAAATACGGAGAAGAATTCTCAGTGAACAACTCAAAGCAAAGGCAGGAACATAAGAGAGGAGACCCAAAAAGACTTTTGAGACAACTGTACTCCTGCCTTTGAGAGGAGAGGGGAGGCAAATCTACTTGAGTCCATTATAATATCACAGGAGAAGGTGTAGTGAACACAAACATGCGTGCGGAGCTTTGAAAGGTCTACAGTAATAAACGACTCATGTCTAAAGAAGTTCTCCTCACCTGGTGGCCATGAAGTGTATATAGCAGTCTCCCCTCTAGTAAATCCAGTATTTTTAGAGTTGAATCGTTGGAAGCAGTAATGAGGTAGTTTCCAGAGGAGTGAAAAGACAGGCAGTTCACTGAAGCACTGTGAACTAAGAAAGAAAGAAAGAAAGAGAGAGAGAGAGAAAGAGAGAGAGAGAGAGAGAGAGAGAGAGCGCATAAGTTACCAATACAGTGGGACATTAAAAAATACAAACTGAAATAGAAAGGTGGATAAGGTCCATATATCCATACAAAAAATGGCTGAATGGCATTTTCCCCCTTCTTATGATTTTCATCCTATATCTATGTAAGTTTTCAAGGACTCTCAGAAAAATCTAGTCCTATGAAAACTGGCACTGCCTCAGAAGCTCAAGGTCTGCCATAAATGCAAGTTAAAACACATACACACTTCTTTTCCTCCAAATTTTAATTTTTAACGGAATAAACACATTAGTCCCAGTTGTAGCAATAAGCAACTCTTCAAAGATTTCTGACCACTACACCCATCTTGAGCCCCTCTGGTTAGCTGCACTGATGTCAGCTAGGGCGTGGGAAGCCATGAGAGGGCAACTACCGTATTTTTCACTCTATAGGACGCACCGGACCATAGGAGGCACCAGACCATAGGAGGGGGAGAACGGGGGGGTGTTTATTGTTCTCCCCCTCTAAAACAAGGTGCGTTCAAGGTGCATTCACCCGAGCCTGTGGGGCTGGCGGTGGGGGGAAGCACTGCATTCCCCCACCCCCAGCCTCAAAGATCCCTGAAGCCTTTGGAGCGCAGCGCCCCGCTGCTCTGCAGAGGCTTTGCGTGCAGCCATCCCCAAGCTAGAAGAGCGAGACGGAGCCCTCCGTCTCGCTGTTCTGGCTTTGGGCTTCGCTGTGCAGCCTGCATTTACTCTATACGACGCACACACATTTCCCCTTAATTTTTGGAGGGGAAAAAGTGCGTCCTATAGAGCGAAAAATACGGTAAGTAGTAAGGGGGAGTTGTGGAGACAGACATCAGACCTGGAAATCCAAAGTTCATCAGCATCATCTATTAAATTAAACAGTATGTATGGCCCAGATACCATAAGCAAAGTGTAATTCAAAAGACCATGGTATGTGAAATATCTTTGGATTAAAAGCAACCTAAACCAGCTTCTGTATATTTGAAAAGGAGGAGAGAAACTGGAGTCTTCAATCCAATTTGTTTACGCAGAGGAATTCCCTACAGCTGCAGTAGCATTTTATTATGAATATTAAGCTTTATACACAAAATACCTTATTAAAACAAAAATGTCATTCCTGAAGTTTAACTAAAAACTAGTACTCTCTCTGTATAATGGTGTGATCACATTTTATTTAATTTGGTACTGTGGTACTGTGCGTTTTAGAAAAATTATCTTCTTTTAAGCCAGGTGTGGGGAGCCTTTGGCCCTCCAGATGTTGCTGAACTATAACTTGCATCAGCCTAAGCAAACATGGTCAATGGCTAAGGATGATGGGAATTGTAGTACAGCAACAGCTGGAGCGTCAAGCTTCCCCATGCCTGTCCTAAGCCAATGGCTCTAATTCAAAATTCTGCATGCAGCTCTTTCTGATGCTTGGAAGCTATGATGGCAAAACTACCTTTTTTGTTTAATTATCCACTTCAAGAATCAAGCTACAAGTTTAGCAATGAAGACTTCTGACAGCGCATTGCTTACCTTGGTAATGCTGCAGAAGCCTATTCATCCTAACATCCCATACTTTCACCGTGTTGTCTGTGCCAGCTGCAGCAATACATGTACCACTAGGGTGAAAGTCCACGTGAGGCACAAAGCTGCAAAAAGAAGGAAAGACAAGATCAAATCTCTCTTCTATTTTGAAGGAAGAAAAAAAACATTTTCATCTAAGCAAGTAGCAAAAAATACTAGCTCCTCAAAAGTTGTTCTTACAAAACATTGTGCAACTTCATAGTAAGTTTCCCCAAAAATGTGTAAGATGGATATTAAATGTTTTTATCAGCCAGTGTTTGCTTTCCCACATGGTAAAGTCACCATGAGACTTTGCTCAGCCCATTGTATTGCCTATTTCACTGCAACATTGGCTCTCTGTGCAGCAAAGAAAGCCACAGAATGGTGAACTGCACTGTCTTTCCCATGGTTTGGGGATTAGAGAAACTTCCATTAGGACACTTATCTCTTTGAATGTGATTATGAGAAGCCCTACAGAACACTGCTCACTCCAGAGAGGTCTTGTCCTCTCGGCACAAAACTACTGAAAGCTGTAACATACAATCTCACAGGTAACACAATATTCTCTTGATTTAGAGCCTTTAATGATGTTATATAACATTAATAAATAAAATTAGCCTAACATGTTGAAATCAGTGGATTATGAAATTACCGATTCCTGCTAAAATACTGAGGACTTAAAAAATGGAACAACATTCAGTCTCCTATAGTCTCCTGAAACATCTGAGCTGTCAGACATGGAAAAATGAACAGGAGTAATTCAAAGCTGAGAACTGCTGAGACTATTAATGGTGCAACTATTTTGACTATTAATGTCAATAAATGAATTTGATAGCTTATTGAAATTTGCATCTTCATGTTACGTTAGATAGAACTTTGTTTTTGTAACTGGGTTTGTTTTGTTGTCGAATTTTTAAAACAGACATTAAAAAAAAAAGCAACATCACCCCGAAGATTACATATTCCTTTCTCCAATTAAGGTCCAGATGCAAGTGACTGCTGAGCCCTTGGCTGACAATCAATATTTATTATATTTTGCCCAGTCTTCCACTGGGGGTCTCAAGGTTACACTTCTCCCCTCTTATCCTGTTTTACCTTAGCCAACAACCCTGTGAGATGAAATAGGCTGGCTGAAAGACAGTGAAAGGCCAATGGTCACCCAAATAACTTCAGGGCTGAGAAGGAATCACAAAGAACCTTGCATTGCCACAGCAGAGCCTAAAAAAGAGAAGTACAGCCATACCTTGGAAGTCAAACGGAATCCGTTCCGGAAGTCCATTCGACTTCCAAAACATTTGGAAACCAAAACACAGCTTCTAATTGGCTGCAGGAAGTTCCTGCAGCCAATCGGAAGCCACAGAAGCCCTGTCGGACATTCGGGTGACATTCGCAAACCGGAACACTCACTTCCGGGCTTGCAGCATCCGGGAGCCAAAACGTCCGAGTACCAAGGCATCCAGGATCTAAGGTACAACTGTATCTGCTATTCCCCAGTACTCTAAGAAAGCTAGAACACTAAGACAGGTTCATGCATGACCCACTTGAATCCAACACCCTCTGTGGTAAGTCCTCAAGTTCCCCCATCGGGGACAAAAGTGAGCTGTATCCCAAATCCCGGGTGGGACTAACTTTCATTGTTTTATTTCTATGCATTCCGTATTATATTATGTTGTTAGCCACCTGGGGCTCAAGGAAAGGTGTGATAGAAATGTTTGAGATAAATAGGAGCTATCCTAAGGGGCATGGCTGAGCCAAGCGAAAACAACGTCCAGAACACAGACACGTTTTAAGCATAGACTACAAATAATATTTATGGCACTAGTCTTCAACAAGACTCCCTCACAATATAAATTTCTATCACACATGGGTACATTCAAATGGGCACGGTCACCATGCAAAACCAACATTGTTTTTAAAGAAACTGTGACAACTTTAGCACTAGTGTGACTCAGGCTTAAAACGCATATAATAAATGCTTGCGAGTCTATAAAAAACCCCCACAAAACCTATGCACAAATGCAATTGTTATTATCTGGCTTCTAAGCTTAGTGTGGTGTAAAACGTTATATTAAAAATTTAGAGAATGTGACCAAATTAAAGAGAATGTTCACAGAATGAAACATACAGCACATAAGGAGATACGTTCTTGTACATCAATATAGCAAAGCTCTAATTGAGGTTCCACAAGCTGAAGGCCAGTCCCCTGAAGCCCCAAGGAATTGCACCAATACTTGCCCACCATGTTCACAGAAAGAATGTATACATTCTCTGCTTGTTTTATCCCAAAGCTTGACAGTTTTGTCATCACTGGATGATACTATCAATCTTCCGTCAGGAGAAAACCTAAAATAAATACATTCATTAAAGCAAGATTAGGAGCAATATAAGCTAGATCTGGATTGTCCTCAGTGACAACAAGATCATTATTTCAAAAGTCAATGGCTAAGAGACACTTGTGCTAAGCAAAGAGGGTGTTATTCAACTAAGTTTTACTCAAAATAGACTTACCTTTGTCATGTTCATTAATTGCAATGGGTCTACTCTGAGTTAAAACGTAGTTGAATACCACCCATAGGGCCTTTTTCAAGGACTCTTCTGATTGTAATTTGTTTTAACCAATTGTAATGTTTACTTATAGTTGGTAAGTTGCCCTGGGACTGTAAAATGATGGGCAGTTAAGAAATTCAATAAATAATAAATACTGCTATTGATTTACTCTTGGGAGTTTCCTCTTTGACAATCTATCTCAACAAGATTCCATCAAATATGCATATAGTCAGAACAATGGACTTTACCATACATGGACAATCCTTTTGAGATATTACAGTAACCAACAAAAACCCATAGCATTAAAATGTAAGCTTTTCTATTAAACAATCCTATTGGACCAGTAATTAATGAAATACTGTATTAATGAAATACTGTGCAGGTAAGTCTTATTTTTCCTTACGATTATTTTCCCTTTTCCCCTCTTTTTCTTATCTAAAATTTAAGCCTCTTTGGAAGTAACAGTAATTATTAGAAACTATTTAAAGAACAGTGGTCATAGTCAGTAGACATTGAAAACACGTGGAGAAACAGATGGGGAAGATCAGAAACCAAGAAGACCAAGTATTTGTTAGAGATTGGAATAAATCCATAGTTTATCTAAAAAACCACAGTAAGCAGTTAAAATCATTGGTAGCATTGTAATGAAATTTGTAACGTGAAACAGATTATGATAAATTAGGGATACAGAATAGCTGGAAAAATTACAATATGCAAGATTTTTTTAAATTTAAGAACCCATGGAAGGGAGGGGAGGAAATCGGAAGGTTCACACAACCTTGTAATTGGATATATGTGAGAGATATTAGAGTATGTATAAAACTGTGAAAAAATAATAAAAAATTATTACAAAAAAAGAAACCAAAGCACTTATTGAAATCTATGGATTTCTGAAAGTGCACTCAGTAGGATGACTTAGATAATGCTGCTTAGTTATATCCAACTGACTGCTTCTTCTAACAATGACAGTTCCCTTCCAAGAAGACAGGAATTAGTTAGAAACACAACTGAAGCTCTGAAAGGTGGCTAACTCCTAAAGTATATTGATAGCCAGGTTAAAAGATGAGTGGGTTTATAAGTGAGTTAAGCAGAATTTCAGATCTTCCTACAGTTGTGTCCTTTTGCTATACAAACTGGTTTTATGATTAATAATAATAATAATAATAATAATAATTTTTATTTATACCCCGCCCTCCCCAGCCAAGGCTGGGCTCAGGGCAGCTTACAAGCAATAATAAAAACAAGTTGAATGATTACAACTTAAAAACAAAATTAAAATACAACATTAAAATATTGAAACATTAAAATATTAAAATGCAGCCTCATCACAGGGGGGGAGAGAGAGAGGGAGGGAGGGAATCAAATTGGCTCCAAGCCAAAGGCCAGGCGGAACAACTCTGCCTTACAGGCCCTGTGGAAAGAAATCAGATCCTGCAGGGCCCTGGTCTCATGAGGCAGAGCGTTCCACCAGGCTGGAGCCAGAGTTGAAAAGGCCCTGGCTCGGGTTGAAGCCAATCTAACTTCCTTAGGGCCCGGGACCTATATATATATATATATATATATATATATATATATATTTGCTTTCGTAGATTTTCACGGGTACAGGAATGCAGGTTTTGGTGTCCTCGGGTGTCTTCCCGTGTAAAAGTTGGGGTGTCTAGGCGACGTTTCGACGAGGTCTCACTCGTCATCTTCAGGCTGGTGCTTTCGGCTTCTTGTTACTGGAACAGAGCAGGATCTCAGTGTTTGAGTTCCTATAAATACTGTTGAGGGGGTGTGGTGTATAGCCTCCAATGTTCTGGGCAGAGAGGAAGTTCCCAGGCTAGTGTGCCTTTTCTTTTCTGAAAGAAGAAAAGGCACACTAGCCTGGGAACTTCCTCTCTGCCCAGAACATTGGAGGCTATACACCACACCCCCTCAACAGTATTTATAGGAACTCAAACACTGAGATCTTGCTCTGTTCCAGTAACAAGAAGCCGAAAGCACCAGCCTGAAGATGACGAGTGAGACCTCGTCGAAACGTCGCCTAGACACCCCAACTTTTACACGGGAAGACACCCGAGGACACCAAAACCTGCATATATATATATATATATGTATGTGTGTGTGTGTGTGTGTGTGTGTATCACAACAATGTCAACAAAAAAAGGGGGGAGAGTTTTACTTACTTCGCACAGCGAACCCAGTTTATGTGTTGACTTAGTGAAAATAAGAATTTTTGTCTGTGGACAGCCCAAACTTTAACTGTTTTGTCATCAGAGGCTGTAACCAATGATTGGCCATCATTAGAAAAGTGAACACTTCTGACGGTTCCTGTATGAGCCTTGAAGGTAGTCGATTCTCCCTTGCTAAGTTTAGGGGAGGAAACACAAAAGATTAACATACTGCATTCCACACAGTATGAAGCTTATGCACATTTGCCTACTGGCTTCTAATATATATATTTACATTAGGAGAAAGCTGTTGGTTTAGGCCTCTGGAGCATACCAAATACAGGAAGAAAACTGTTTTACTTATATCTAGTTACTGGAATGGCTCCTAACGCAGACAGCCTGCGTTTGTATCTTTTACGCAGAATTTTTTTTAAAAAAATGTTTAAAGTAGTAAACGTCAAACAGACTCATTCCAATGATGCAATTTAAAGAATAATCATGTAAGAACGTCACATCATAGGTCTTGAGGCAAAAAGGAGAAAGACGTCTAAACACAAGGGCTGTACTGTCAGTTTGAAAACTTTACAAGAGTAATTCACATTTAATTATACACATACATCATTCCACCCTGAACTTTTTTGCACAAATAAGTGACGAGCTACAAGCATATTTGTGTATTCTTGTATATGATTCTACTGCTTACATGAAAGTACAGAACATCAAGCTAGGAAAGGTCAGAGCCAGGGTTTTAAAAAGAAGAAAGGGCATTGAGTTCCCTCTTCTAAATATATTTCATAAAACTTATACACCACTTGATTGCTAAAAAAAAACCCTGAAATGTGTGTGAAACATAGGAACTGCCTTGTAGCAAGTCAGACTGCCCATCCATCGGGCTCAATATTGTCTGCAATGCCTGGCAGTGGCTCTCCAGGATTGCAAACACAAATATGCCCAGCTCTACCTAGACATGCAAGGATTTGAACTCACGACCTCCTGCATGGAAGCTCTTCCACTGAGCTACAGTCCTTCCCCAAAGCTCTGCCAACTGACACGTGCAGTGGTACCTCAGGTTAAAGACGCTTCAGGTTATAGACTCTGCTGACCCAGAAATAGTACCTCGGGTTAAGAACTTTGCTTCAGGATGAGAACAGAAATCGTGCAGCGGCGGCTAAGCAGCGGGAGGCCCCATTAGCTAAAGTGGTACCTCATGTTAAGAACAGACCTCCAGAACGAATTAAGTTCTTAACCCGAGGTGCCACTGTATTTTCTTCTCAAATAGTGTGTGGCTACTTTTTAAAAACGCATCTTAAAAAGCAGAGACATCACCTTGCCAACAAAGGTCCATATAGTTAAAGCCATGGTTTTCCCAGTAGTGATGTATGGATGTGAGAGCTGGACCATAAAGAAGGCTGATCGCCGAATAATTGATGCTTTTGAATTATGGTGCTGGAGGAGACTCTTGAGAGTCCCGTGGACTGCAAGAAGATCAAACACATCCATTCTTAAGGAAATCAGCCCTGACTGCTCACTGGAAGGACATATCCTGAAGCTGAGGCTCCAATACTTTGGCCACCTCATGAGAAGAGAAGACTCCCTGGAAAAGAACCTGATATTGGGAAAGATGGAGGGCACAAGGAGAAGGGGACGACAGAGGACAAGATGGTTGGACAGTGTTCTCGAAGCTACGAACATGAGTCTGACCAAACTGCGGGAGGCAGTGGAAGACAGGAGTGCCTGGCGTGCACTGGTCCAGGGGATCACGAAGAGTCGGACATGACTAAACGACTAAACAACAACAACTTTTTAAAAACTGGAGTGAAAAGCTCTTTGCCATACACGGAACAACCATAAAAAACTTCTAATTCAGCATGTTTCCAAAAAAACTGAATATCGCAATAGGAACATTTACAATATCCATATAGTTAACCTTTCCTCAAGGAAAGTGTACACCAAGGCCTTCCAATGCAACACAAACTAGATGGGATGAAGCAGTAGCTTTTTCTTGTTGAAGCAATATGCTGATCGTCAACTCATTTTTAACAGGGACCATACAGTCATACCTCGGAAGTCAAACGCAATCCGCTCTGGAAGTCCGTTCGACTTCCAAAACGTTTGGAGACCAAGGAGCGGCTTCCGATTGGCTGCAGGAAGCTCCTGCAGCCAATCAGATGCTGTTGAAGCCCCGTCGGACATTCGGGTTCCAAAGAACGTTTGCAAACCGAAACACTCACTTCTGGGTTTGCAGTGTTCAGGAGCCAAAACGTTTGACTCACAAGGCGTTCAAAAACCAAGGTATGGCTGTAATTGGAATCAATCTACAACTAGAGGTCAGTAACGTGAGTTCCGTCCAATAAGTGTACCCACATGAGCTGACACACGAAGGGCTTCTTAACCTTGTCTTTAGTGTGAACAGCAACAGTGTCTTTGCCATTGTTCTTCCCTTATATACACCTGTTTTACACTTTATCCAGAAAAATAATGTCTGCCTTCATCGTTAATAAGCTGTCATATTCACCGTAACTGAACTTGGTTAAAACAAAAAGCCAAATTCAAAACTTCGAAGACTTTGGAGAGAGCGGCTGTAACTCAGTGGCAGAGCTCAGGCTTCACCTACTTTAGATCCCAGATTCAATTCCTGACGAGGATCCCCACACAAGGATAGAAATAATATCCTGCTCTGAAATGCTGGAGAACCACTGACAGTCAGTGCAATGCTGAGTAAGATCAGCAAATGGTCTGGCTCTGTGCAAGCAGCTTTCTGTGTTCCTAATAAGAGAAATAACACACACACATACAAAGTGCTCAGATAGCATATACTTACACACTTGGAACCCACAAGCGAACGGTTTTGTCTCTAGAACCTGAAGCAATCAGATGGCCGGATGGTGAAAAATGCACACTCAGGACTGCATCTTTGTGACCCACAAAGCGGTAGGCTCTCATTTGCGGTTTCATACTCCAGATCATCAGGCATGAATCCATAGAGCCACTTACTGACAAAAAGAATATACTACCTTTCAAAATTATACTCAAAGGAGAGATCATATACATACACACCTGGCAGGAATTTCAGTCACTAGTTTCAATTTCTCTCTTCCTTTCCTTGAATGAAAGTACAGTAGTACCTTGTTTTGAGTCTGGGATCTGTTCCGGAGCCCCGGAAGCTCAGCGAAAGGGACGCTCGACAAAGCGCCACTCTGCGCACACACGCAGAGCAGTTTGCGCTTCTGCGCATGTGTGAGTGGCAAACCCAGAAGTAACCTGTTCCGGTACTTCCGGGTTTGCCACAGACGTTTGCCGAAATGGACGCTCAACGGGGCGGACATTCACGGAGGTATTACTGTATTCACTAATCACAGAACTGAAAGCAAGCACACAAGCTTTCCAGTTCATCCCCCTAATTGAGAGAAATACCTCTTGAAGTATATGCAGTCTCACCTTAAAAACAGGCAAGGAAGGAACCCAAAGAATTACAAGCAACCATTTAGAGAATTTAGTACAAATGTCCTTTATTATAACATCATTTTAGCTGCCCCCACCAAGCTATTTGTTTTCAAATATTTATATACTATCCAACAAAAAAAGTTCAAGGGGAATATCAACTAAAAAATAAGATAATACATAAATATATGTAATTTTTTAAAAAATAATAATCAAAAACCAAATAAAACTTAACAGATCTGCATGGTTGAACCAGCCTTTCATCTTATGACTCAGTTGCTCTGCTGTACAATCTCGGTTTGTTGCTACTTTTCTTAATATCTGATAGCTAAAACCAAGGAAGGTACTTTAGTATGCTGGTAAGTCCAAACAATTTGGGACAACTGCTAAAAGCAGACTGATGCTATTTTGCTCTCTGAAAGAAAACTATACTAAAGAAAATTCTGCTTAGCTGACAACTTACCTAGCTGTTTATTATTTAGACTGAAATCCACACTAGTTACAGCATCACGGTGCCCTTTGAAATGCCTCTCCAATGTTGGATCTTCCTGCAGGAAGAAAGAAGTTGATATTGAACTAAATTTTTGTATGGCTACAGACAGTATTTCCGAAGCAAGAAGCACACTTTATATGTTTCTGGATACTGCACATATGCCATAGCAGGCATCGTTTTTATTGTGATTTCTTACTGGTTTAACAGTTTCATTTTCTAATTTGCTCAATCTAGTTTCAGATTGATAGCACAGCCTTTTACTGTGACTCGCCTGCTTGGAACAGGCAACAAGGGGTTCCAAGCAGCTCAGGATGCATGCGAGCAGAGAAGGGACAGACCACTCAGTTCCTCATCCGCCCGCCCACTGCATTTCCGCAATGGCCATAAGGGAAGGCAAGTCCTGTCCTCCACAGCCAGTGTAGAAACCAAGTGGGCTGGAACTGGAAGGCAGACAAGGGTTGGCGAGATCCATCTGTTCTCCACTGGCTCACTTGGTAGAAGCCAAGTAAGACAATCCTTTGGGTCAGTGGTTCTCCAAGGGTGTGGCACACCACATCGGTGTGGCAGGAGAAGATGGCAAGCGTGGCAGAAAGATTCAATGACAATAAAAAAACAATTTAACATTTCAGTGTAGCATAGTATAGTATATTACCAAAATATTTCTTTTTTAAAAGATTAAAAACATTTATTCAAATGTTACAATACATTTTCAATCAATTCATTTCTTTTATTTGCATAATATGGATAGATATCTTTTCAAAATGAGAGCAAGAGTGCCAAGTGATACTGAGGACAAAATCCTAGTTGTGATCCAGAATCGCTGTGCAAAACATCATACTTTCTGGATGTCCAATGATTATATTATAAAGTAAGATTGGAAGATTGGAAGAAATTCAAAGACTATTTACAGAAATATTGCAAAATTAATGAATGTTAGAATGATGTCGGACAGAAATTAAGTGGTTTCCAGCTGTAATGCTTTAAGAGAATATGGGGGGGAGGGGTTAGAAATAGGTTAAAATTTATTGATAAGGATTTGCTGAAATAACAATTTGAATTGGAATACAAAAAAGGGAGGTACGAGGAGGTCTGGGAAATAAGTTAATGAAAAATAAGAAATGGAAACTTTATGTGTTTTTAATTATTTTTATTTTGTATTTTTGTTATTTTTTCTTTTTTCTTTTTGATTTTTTATTGTATTACTATTGAAAACTTTAATAAATATTCTTTTAAAAAAAAGTAATTTTGTTCTATGTTATAAATCAAGCACTGCGAGTTGTTGTTTCTTTTTGTTTTCCAATGCATTTCTTATCAGTTAGAAAGTTAACAATTACAAAACACACAAAGGCAAGGAGAGTAGAGCATAAGGGCAGAATTCATACGGATATTTTTTTATTTCACAAAAATGCTGGAGCCATGTTCTTTAATGTAAGCATTTAAATACTTACCATTTTGCATACTCTGTGGGAAGTGCAATAGCGGCAGAGCCAAATGCCAAGCACCAAACTCACACATGTATATTCTGTACACTGAGCTTTGCAGTATACCTTTCTTCCTGGGATTCTTTTCTTCAGAATCCAGTTTAGGATGCACAAGGCCATTTTAAGCTACAGAGCTCTGCCCAAGGATTATACTTTAATACTCTGATTAGATACTCTCAACATTCAACACACAAATACTTCTTTGGAAGGATCAGTGCAGGGCTGTATATAAACTATAATTCCAAAGAAGCAGTGTTCAGAATTCAGCTTCCTAATAAAGTGTGTACTCATTTTTTAAAAAAGTTTCTATCCCTTGTGACTGTGAAGATATACCATATTTGTCTGTGTGTTCTCAATTCCTGCTAAAACTGCAGAAGCCAGGTTTCTTGCATTTGTTTAGCAGTTTCAAATTGCAAATTGGTTTAACTTGAATACTCCAGCTCATCCTGTTACATAAACTGGATGTTCTTGTGTAAAATTTTATTTTACTAAACACCATACACATAGACCTGGGATAATTTTGGGGAAGAAAGCTATCCAAAATGAATTTTAATATAAAAAAGGAAGATGAAATAGCCTTTAGCCTACAAAAGCCAATACCATCTATTGAGTTTGTTAGTCCTTAAGGTCCCATGACAACAGTTTGATTCTGCTGAATCAGACCAAATGTCTGGATCAGACCAAACCTCTAGTCCAGTATCCTGTTCTCACACTGGCCAACCAGATGACTATGGGAAGCCCACAAACAGGACATGAGTGCAACTGCACCTCTTTGATCATGATCCCCAGCAGCTGGTATTCAAAGGCATACTGTACTGGCCTCTGAAACAGACATCATGGCAAGTAGCCACTGAGATAGCCTTATCCTCCATAAATTTGTCTAATCCTCTTTTAAAGGCATCAAGTTGTGGCCATCACTAAATCTTGTGATAACTTTTTATAGAACAGTTCTAAGAATTACAGTTTATATAACGTGATCACTGATATACAGTGCACATGCAACACCAGATTACATTCATGCATTATTTTCAGCCACAGGTGTACACACCTGTCTCTTTAAAATGCATTGTGAGTAGCAGCTATTACATCACAATCCTAAGTATATTTCCTTGGAAAGTCTCCTAGAATCAACGGAGACTTAGGGAGCTTCCAGGTCATCGCTATTTGGACTAAAATCCAGCAACAGGCAAATTGAGGATCATTTGAAGCTCTCATGCAACAAACCCACTTTCTCCCCACAAACCAGACTTTTTTTTGCTGTCTGTAAGGAAATTGACAGGAAGGTCACTGGAAAGTTTGGAATTCATTTGCTTGATGCAGTGCTGTCTAACACCCACAAACACAAATCAAAACGAATGCTTATTAAATAACCTTCCTGCAAACTTTGTGCAAACAAATCAGAATGAATGCCTAGACGCAACATTACTTCTAAGCAGTTGTTTTCCCCCCTAGAAAAAACAACCATGAAGTTGTTACAGTGCTACACTTTTCAACAACAAAAAAGAGGTGCCAGTTCTGCATACCCCTGAGTACCCCCTGAAAAAGCACTGCTTCTAAGTAACAATAAGGGGTTTGTGGTATTTGATCTAAAAACGTTTTTAGGTTTTTGGCTTTTTTACGGCACCACTAAAATGATATAAAAACTGCAATGCTCCAGAATGCCTATCTCTACACGTTGTTTTTCAGGTAGTTCCTGCAAGTCAGGCAAAACAACCCTGACAAAACCTACTCAAGGAGACCAATGTGAAAAGCAGTAAAATTGCAAAGAAGCAAAAATGGGCAGGGTTAGCCTTAGGAAGTGATCAGAATCATTTAAACGAACTTCAGCCTATCCCAAATCTGACAAACTGTGACAACACATCAGGACCCATAGCCTTCCCCACCCCCGCCTGTGTCTTTATTCATTACAATGATGCCTGGCAGGCATTCAGGTGACGCTTTTCCCAGCAGAGGGATTCTGCAAAGCCGAAATGGTCCCTGACTTACTCTCTTGCAGCTGTTATTTAACGGGGCGGGAGGAGACGGGCGGCAGGACATCCTAGACACAGAAGGGCAAACAGCTCTTCCTGCACCAAGCACAATCCAACCGACTTCAAGCCCAAAGTGCCATTTTTAAGCGTGTTACAGGCAGGAGCGTTTAACATTGCGCCCAAACCACGTACTTCGCTCTCAAACCCTATTTTCTCCGCCCGCCCCACTATATATTTATGAGAAGGAAATGTTACCAAACGTGTTTTGTTTTTGTTTTGAAAAAGCTTGCTGGCTCCTCTCTTTGTGACTTTTTAGACAGCCCCAATAGAGCCATGGTTCCCCACAGGGGAGGCTTCCTCCACGTGAATAGGAGTTCACTTTTTGAACACTGTAATAAGAATGATATGTCGGGGGCGGGCGCTTTAGGATTTTAGAGATGCTTAGATGGGGCTTGGCCCAAAAAAGTTTGGGAACCACTGCAATAGAGAAACGTGTGATGCTGGTCGCCGCCGCCCCCCGACCCCTTTTTGTCTGCTAACAGGGCGCTGCGGCTCTGCAAACTTGTGCCGACCGAGCAGCCGCGGTCTCCATCGCCCGCCCTGCTCCGAGGGGCCTCCCTCTTCCCGCCGCTTCGAAGCCCCGCTTGCCAGGCTGCCCGGCCCCGCTCCACCCCGGCCCCTTACCAAGCAGGCGAACGCCATGGCGCTGCGGAAGCCGGAGCGGAACCGACAGGCCGCCGCTGCTGTTCGCCGCCGGAGCGATTCAGTTTGCCCGCTCCTCGGGCCGCCTTAGTAACGGCGTCGTGCGCTTAAAGGGGAGGCGGGGCAGCGAGCGGGAAAGTGTCCGCCGACTGGAAAGCGGCGTCCTTTGAATGGAGGAAGCGGCGCCTGGTTTTCAAATCGAAGGGGGCGGGGAGCTCACGCTGCACGAGAGACGCTCTCGGCGCCAGAATGTGGCATGCAGGGGTCTCGAATTAATGGATGGATGAATATAACTACTCAGGAATAAGCCTCGTTGAGTTCAGTGGTGCAAAAGTTAAGAGTGTCTTACTCTTGCTTGGGAGATCAGGGTTCATAATCCCAACTCAGCCGTGAAGCTCGCTAGGTGACCTTGGCCCACGCACTCCCTGTCCGCCTTCACCTACAGTGCCGGATAAGCTAAACAAGTTATAGTTTAGGGCCCCACTCTCTTGGGGCCCCCCAAAAAATTAAAGGGAAAAAAACCCCTGGATGTACATTTCCAAAATATAAGATAAAAAACAAATAAAATAAAAACTACATCCAGCAACTGTGGCAAATGGCTTTAGATACCTATTAGGTCCATAAATTGCCATATAGCATATATTCAACACAAAAGACAGTGACAATTTGTTGTTGACAAGGGACAGCTGGATATATAAAGGGCCCCATTACCTGAGCTTAGGGCCTCATCAAACCTAAATCCGGCTCTGCTCACTTACCTCGCAAAGTTGTTGTGAAGATTAAATGGGGAAGAGAAGCACTATGTGCTCCTCCTTGTGCTCCTTGAAGGATATAAATGCAATAAAGGAAGAAAACCTTACTCTGAGGAAAGTGGGTACAAGATTACAGCCTAATACTGGGGGGGGGGGGGAGAGTCAGGTTGGAAATGGCTAGATACTGAGGGCCCTACTATTTACAGTATTTAATCGGTCCAGTATACCTGAAGGAGCGTCTCCACCCCCATTGTTCAGCCCGGACACTGAGGTCCAGCGCCGAGGGCCTTCTGGCAGATCCCTCACTGCGAGAAGCCATGTTACAGGGAACCAGGCAGAGGACCTTCTCAGTAGTGGCACCTGCCTTGTGGAACGCCTCCCATCAAATGTCAAGGAAATAAACAACTACCTGACTTTTAGAAGACATCTGAAGGCAGCCCTGTTTAGGGAAGTTTTTTATGTTTGATGTTTTATCGCTTTTTTATTATTACTAATATCCTGCTGGCAGCCGCTCAGAGTGGGGTATAAATAAATTATTGTTATTATTATTGTTGTTGTTGTTGTTAAAATTCACCAAGCAGTTTACCACAAACATTGCCCAGCACTGAGTTTGTTAGTCCTTAAGGTCCCATGACAACAGTTTGATCCTGCTGAATCAGACCAAATGTCTGGATCAGACCAAACCTCTAGTCCAGTATCCTGTTCTCACACTGGCCAACCAGATAGGAGCTGTAGTCCAGCAACATATGAATGTGATTGTCTTAATGGAAAAGTGAATCAGTCCTACTTCCAGTGCATTTTGATGCAAAAATAATCACCACTGATCCCATCAGTATTTTTTCCCAAGTAAGGGTGCCTAAAAGAACAGACCTATGCATGTTAGCTCAAGAAGTAAGTCTCGCTGAGTGTAGCGAGATTTACTCCCAAGTAATTGTGACTTGGGAAAAGTGCAGAAAGCACTTATTCAGGAGTATGCATCACTGAACAATATAGGAGCTCAGTTGCATTGAGTTGCCTTTTCCTTGGGGTCCCAGGTTCAATCCATAGCAAAGCCCCTGCCAGTCAGTGTGGACAATACTAAGTTAGATGTACCAATGGTTTGGTTTGGTTTGATTTGATTTGATATAATGAAGTTTACTACGTTCCTATGAGCTAGTCTTAACTGTGAAGAAAACTTTCTTCTCTATAAATTACATTAACTCAGGGGCACCCAAACTTTTTTCAAAGAGGGCCAGATTTGATGAAGTGAATATGTGTGAGGGCTGACCAAAGTTCTTGAGCTTTTTTTAGGATTGGAGTTGTTGAGCTTTTTTAGGGATTTTACCCCAGGACATATACTGCTACAGGAACCGGATTAGGCCCCCAAAACAGACTTTGGACCTGCCTGCATTAACTGATCAACCCTCATTTTGGAAAACGCACGTTAACAAGTTAACAAGTTAAGGTGGAAGTTGTTCCATATTGGAGCCACCAGATGGCGACTAAAATCTAGGTGTTAGAAAACTGCAACGTAAAATAGTCTATTGAATACAATGTCTAATCTGAAATATTTGAGGGCTCAGCCACACTTCTGCTTTCCCCGCTTTCCCCTGGGAAAACCTGCTGTTTGCTGATGAATTGTAACAAACGGTCTTTCTGAGTATTGACTCTGTATCGCCTTTGAGTATCGCCTTTGAGTTCTTTGCTAGTTCTGTAAGAAGGGTAGAGAAAATTCCTGTAGTGCAGGTAAGGCTGGTATTTCACCACAGAGAGATGAATGATAAGTGTGCATGTTTTACATCTCTAAGATCCTAGGCTGAATCCCTGACATTGCCATTTTCTCTCTGTATGTGTTTTAAGATCTCAAGTAGTGGTGCTGGGATGGGCCTTTGCTCTTTATTATTTGCATTTCCTGGTCTCTCTCTCTCTCTAAAAAAAAAATGTTTCACTACTGGGTAGGCAATCTTGGGCTAAAAGCATCTGCTCTTCATGCAGATGGACCCAGATTTTATTCCCTGGCATGTCCAAACAGGGCTGGGAGAGATCCTTGCTTGAAATCCTGGAGACCCATTGCCAGTCCGCAAAGGTTGATCAGTGCTTTGGCTCAGTATAAGACTGTGTCCTATATTCCTATGTCTGTCTCAAATTCCAGTTATCTGGGTTAATTTAATGAAATACTGACTCAGCCACTAAGTACTGTAGAAGAAAATAAAATGCCTATCAGTGTCCCCTTCCTCCATCTCTGGACACAACAGATGCAGGGGTTGGGGTGGGGGTGGGAGAAGCAGAGAGAACTGTTTTCACAGTAATGGACTCTTTCCTGTCATAGAAATTCAGAGAGCAAATTAGTTTGATGACCTTTTATGTAAGAAGAGATGGTATCTCTAATTCAGAAAACGTCAAGAGGGAACATATGTATGGCTGAGGCAGCTTTTGTGTGCTTGTGTGGCAAATGCAGAGGAGTGTGTGTGTGTGTAGCTGGGAGAGGGACTGGAAGGTGGATGTTTTAGATCTTCTTAAATTGTTTGAAAATGAATCTGACTCTGTTCCACAATTGTAGCTCTTTAAAAATATGCATCCCTTAATCCAGAATCCTCTGTTGTAAGGGTGGGTCGTTAATGATGAATGTGTCTGTATTCTAATGGTGTGAGGATGTTTCCCTTCCAAGCCAGCCTGGCTTTCAAAACCTTTAGATGAAACCCCTTCTCACAGAAGATACACACAAGATCTACAGGAAATGGAAAGAGGGACTTGCCTCTTCATGGCATTCTGAAGCAGGGCAGGAGAGTAACCAACACTGGCACAAGTAACAACATACCTAAGGAAGAGCAGAAGACCAGCTGAGCAACTGGGCTTGGAGGACATTCTGCCCATCCATCACTTGGAAAGCTCAGGAGGAGTCAAGGTCTTTGAAAGAGGCAGGGATGACTGAGCAAAAACCCGAGAACAAGTGCTCTGAAACGTCTGACGCAGGAGATACTTAGCCTTTTAATAAACATTCCTTTAAAGAAGAGGGGAGAAATCATTACATTCATTTTGCACAAAGTACTGGCCTTGATGTGTACTCATTCTGTTGCTGGACCACCACACACACTCCTTTGGGCTGGCGTTTGCATGCGAAGGTCAACAAAGTTCACAACCTGTGCTGCACTCAGGAACACATTGACACAAATAGGCCGGATGCCAAGATTAGTATCAGGTGAACACCACTGGAGTTCATGGAAGTTCACCTCCTCCCTGCTCCCTCTGATTACCTTCAAGGTCTAACTGCTGAGTCATCCTGAACACCCAAAGGACTGGGAGAATTATAAGTGTGTAGGTAACAGGCACCCCCTTTGCAGCCCATCTGTCGGTAGAGCAAACCCATCACAAGTCAAAGTAGCAATTTCACAACTTTGTCTTCAAAATATAACCCTGTGTATGTATTGCCTATAACTGGAGAATGTTTCATATGGAGGTGGTGTGTAGAAGCTTCTTTGCGAGATTCAGCTAAGTTGTGTGCACAGAACAAGGTTTGCTCACACAGTGGGACCCCCTCCTCAATTCTCCTCCCCCTGGTCCCCCTAAAAGTGCTCTGGATGGGGGTGGAACCCAAAACAGTTTCAGGGAGGTGGATAGAAGAGAGGTGGGAATCTTCTCCTTGCTCAAGCGGACTTCATTCTGTGTACTCAGGTTTCCTACCCCATTTGAATGCTGATTTATTTTGTTATTCCTGGAATGGAAAGAGCTGACCAAGCTGACCAAGCTTTACCACATTTATGAGAACCAGGCCTAACTTTGGCCTATCCTAACTCAAAAGGTGGTTTTGGTGAGATTGAGGCTGACAAACCCATAGCTATTTAGAGCTCCCTGGAGGAAGGGTGAGATGTAGATGAAATAAGTAAGAAGAGAAACAGAACACACAAACACACAGACACACACACACACACACTGCTTATTTCTGCTTTATGCCTTGCCAAGAACCCTGTTGGCAAAGGATGAGTAACACTGATGTACTGTAGCATTGAACGGAATCCAGCACTCTTATCTTTTATCACCAGCCCTTTTTCTGCCCCGCTCTTCTCATTCTGCAGATTTTTTAATCTGAAAGGTTGGCTTCATGACACAGAGCCAGCTGGTTCATACAAGTTCAATGAGAGATTGCCTAGTCTAGATAAAAACTTGCTGAATGCCACATGCAATGATTTGGAATTCTAGAAGCTTCCTGTAGAACTTGGTGTTTACAGCACTGGTGCTTGCCCCAGTCGGAAGGAACCACCTCACTCGCCTTGTTGGGCCAGCAGCAGTAGCAGCAATAAAAAGAAGGGTGGTGGTTGCGGGGAGACTTCAAGATTCACATCTGGGTTCTTCTCCAAGGCAAGCTATACTGTCACTCTTCTGGACAGCTCGGTGTACGCTATACGTTATCACTTGATCCCCACAATTTCGAATTATGTCCTGCATGTCTGAATCTTCACAGACAACTTCAGTGCTTGCTTTGCAGGTACAGCAGTGGGTGGAAGCCTTTGTTCAGAGCCTCCATTCCCACCCCACAGGGCTGCTGTAGTCCTAGCACAATATGGGCAGAATAACTCACACTCTTCCTTTCCCTCCAACAATCATTACTTGATCCCTGCAGGCTGGCGACTGTGTGGAAAAGGCTTGCACAATTGGCCCTGCCCAGTTGGTTCCAAGCCTTAGGACATTACAGGAGTCTTGTGGGTGAATCTCCAGAAAAGCAGCTCTCATACTTCTTTCCCAGCCCACACTGCAGGTGCTGAGAATTGAACCAAGGGCATAGGAACTTGATGCTGATTTCCTTAGAAACTCATTGGGGCTTACTTTTTATCAAGCATGGTCAGCATGCACTCACTTATTTTATTCCTTATTTATTCAGTATTGCCATGCATAGCAATTTTGTTTCAACAAGCATTTGGGCATCTTACGTTGTGTCATTTATTAACTATGGGAAATATGTATGTCACTTTTCTACAACGGGAAGAGGTTGTGCAATTAAATGAATGCAATGGTTCAAAGTACAGAACCCTTGAATTCATTTAATTGCAGCGAGCCTGTGAATCCTTACAGCCCACTGTCTAAATGTATGACTTTTTACTGCTTGCTTATTTATCTGCTCATATCATAATTTTAAAGATTATACATAGCTATGTTTATCGTATTAGATGATATTAACATTTTGTGTCATTCAGGGTGTGGGGGACTAAACTTCTGAGTGGATATGCATAGGATTGTACCGTAAGTGTCTTGAAAGTTGCCATACATTTTATAGAAAAGCATGACTAAAAACTGATAGATGAAGAAACAAACAAACAAATAAGAATATTTAAAGTTCTTATGGGTAATTCAAACCTTACGCAATATCTCCAAGACTGTTGCCCAACGTTCTACTTTTATTGAAACATTAAAGAGCACGTGCCTCTCTATGTGGGAGTCAAGCAGATGACCTGGAAAGTTTGCCATTGCTGTTTTGTTGGCAGCTAATTGGCAGGATGTCTGTAAAGCACTTGAATCTGGATGCAGGACACACAGGCTTATTTATAAATGTGTCTTTACAGAAGGCTCTTGCACTGTACAGGGGAGAACAAAGAAAATCCGGTTGTACCCAGCTTCAATCCTCCTGTTGCACGTTTCCTCTTTATTTCCTTTCTCCATTGCCTGTGATTTGGGAATCTGCTTCTCTGCACTTGTCCAGTTCACTGAGCCATTTATGGCTGCTTTCTCATTACAGTTTATGTTTATGGACTCTGCCATTGAAAGGGAGGGGGGGAGGAATATGGCATCTAGCTTAATCATTTACAAGAGTCCAAGCAGCCTAGGAGAAGAGGTAGAAAGGGGGTTTCCTTGTCTGTGCATTCCCACTGAGAACACAGAAGAGGGAAACACATGAGTGGTGTTCTGTTGTCTTCTGAGAACCAGGCAGAGGGCCTTCTCGGTAGTGGCACCTGCCCTGTGGAACACCCTCCCATCAGATGTCAAAGAGAACAACAACTACCAGACTTTTAGAAGACATCTGAAGGCAGCCCTGTTTAGGGAAGGTTTTAATGTTTGGTGCTTTACTGTATTTTAATATTTTGTTGGAAGCTGCCCAGAGTGGCTGGGGAAGCCCAGCCAGGTGGGTGGGGTAATGATGATGATGATGGTTCCACCATTGTGAATTAAGACACATTGCAAACATCTCAGCTCCTCTGTTGTATTTCTTCATCTCCTCCCACGTTTCTTTGGAGACCAACTCAGCCAGATCTCCACATATAACTGCTGAAAGTTGCCCGATTAGCTTAATGCCAGTCTTAGTAAGCACTGTTATTTGTCTGCAACACTGCTTTTGACCACTGCTTTGCCTCAGTATATCAGTATTGTCTGCTGACTAGCAGCAGCTTTCCAGGAATTTAAAGAGGACCTTTTCCCAGTCCTACTTTGAGATGTCAGAAACTAAACATACTGTATATGCATTGCAGCTGCCCACCCCATCAACATCTGCCACCTGAGGCAGCTGCCACACTCTTTGTAATGGTAGGGCCGGCCCTGTAAATTACAGAGCAGGGATGGATACATTACTAGAGACTTGGGGCTAATCCATCTTCCTGATCTTGCCCTACATAGCCCCTAATTTGAAGGCCTTCCCCATTCTTCCTTGTGCTTGCTAGATTGCTTTTTGTTGTGTGTGTTTTAAGTAACATAATTCCATGTGACACATTTAGCATCATGTCTTGTTTGGCTCAAGAATCACAATCATGTGTGAGCCACCAGTGAAATGCACAAGGATGATTCTATGAGGATTAGAAGGCCAAAGTAGACATAGAATTAATTGTTTAACCTCCCCCCCCCCATGATTCTGGCAAAACTCATGCCGCCATGTCTCCCCTCCCTGCACAAGTTACTATTTGCATTGAGAGCAAAAACTCCAATGGAAAAGCACAGATAAATACAGATAGCAAGGGCTTTGTTTTTAAAACACACACATACAATAAGGGATTTATTCAATAAGACAAGACCTTTCATAAAAATGTAGTTTAGATGTGTATGGAGCATAAGAGAAAAGATGAAGAGCCTGTCAATTTTGTAGATAACAACAGGGATATTGATAGATGGAAGAAATTCACCCACAAGATCATCAAATCAGTCATATCCTTCAGAGAGGAAAAGGCACAAAGCGAAAGCCATGTGACATATTAGATACAACAGGGAACAGAACTGCTCTCAGATGTTTGCACCAAAGTCAGCCAAGTGTCTCGGGACTTACAAGATCATCTAAAGGAAATCAGCACTGAGGAGGCAAAATGTGAAGCCTAATAGTAGGCAAAGTACTTAAACCCTTCTACATTTGTTGAGTAGTGATCTTACAGAGCTGATTGGGAGTGCCTAACTAGAAAGGTGCCAAGTGTACCAACCAAGCAGGTAGCAGAACCTCCTTTGATAAGGCTATTCCAATAGACTAGGAGTTGAATGGTGCCTTAAAATAACAACCCTTTTGGTCACTAGGGTGCAGGTTAGCATGGTATGCAATGAATCCATATGGGTGTTTCCTGAGTGATTCACCATATAGATTGTCATTTTTACCAGGCCATTGTAAACATTCTAAAAGTCAATTAAATGAAGATGTGATGATCATGTGCTCCATATTTGTGGAGAATAAAATTAGCACACTTGTGCAGATTGTGGGCTCAGCCATGTGAACCATAACCTGCATCCATACCAGAGGATCACCATAATTTGGTATTACTCTGGATGTTTCCATGACTTGGTGCTGGTGAACCACACTGGCCATGATAAGTTCATGGCTTCAAACCTGTTTCGGACAATATATTGCCCAGGCCTAACACACATCACTCCAGGGATGCAGGTGGCGCTGTGGGTTAAACCACAGAGCCTAGGACTTGCCTATCAGAAGGTCGGCTGTTAGATTCCCCGTGATGGGAGGTCACGTCAAGTGCAAGTAGATAAATAGGTACCGCTCCGGCCGGAAGGTAAACGGCATTTCCGTGTGCTGCTCTGGTTCACCAGAAGCGGCTTAGTCATGCTGGCCACATGACCTGGAAGCTGTATGCCGGCTCCCTCGGCCAATAAAGTGAGATGAGCGCCACAACCCCAGAGTCGGTCACGACTGGACCTAATGGTCAGGAGCCCTTTACCTTTACCTTTAACACACATCACAATTTCCAATATATTGCCAGGTCAAAAATTATGAAACTAATATCACAATACGGACTTCAAACCAGTTTTGGACAATACATCAATGTATCTCCCAGCCCTAATCTCTACCACGAAACTTCAAGACTGAATGCAAATATGAATGGTACTGTTGGTATCTCTAATCAAGGAGGACTATTATTTGACTAATCAATAGATAATACAAGAGAGCAACTTGCCTGACATGTCTCATGCATGAAAGAATGCTTTTGAGTGTGGAACAGAGCAGCAAGTCTTGGAAGTAGGTGCAAAATAGATGTGCCAAGATTACAGAACAGCTTTTGGCTGTTGTGCAACATTGGGCGGGGGGGGGGGGGAGAGAGAGTTCTGTAAGCACCATCTTTACTTCAAACAAAATTGTGTTTTAGAGACAGTGATTTCACCACCAACTGGCATGTATCTTTATGACTTGTCTACTTCAGTGCCTCAGAAAGGGTAGAAGGAATTACTGTGATGCAAGAGCAGCCCTTGCTTGAGCAGCTTAAAAATATCCATGTGTTTGCTTGCCACATGGCCTTCTTTTAAAAAAAAAACAGCCTGGGCAGACTTTTATCTGTGCCAGGCTTTTGTTGTTGTTGTTGTTTAGCTCAGCTTTATGAGTCATTGTTTTGAATGACTCTTGCCTCCTTGGAGTTGCTTCCGAAAATTAGGGCTACGATCTTATTTGCACTCACCCGGGAGAGAACCCCATTGAAATAAATGAAATGTGCTTAGATGTGCATAAGATTGCACTGTAAATATTCGGAATGTCTGTCTCTTACTAGGGAGGGGCTTGAACTTTGTAGAATAATGTTTTAATAGTCCATATCCTTGCTTCATAATCTGGAGCCTCTGAACCTGTACAAGAATAAGGATGCTTTCTAATGCTTGGGAGGGTATAGTGCATAATACAAACCACAGCAGTTGCAGTCAGTGATGTTATGCAGACCCATGGGAAGGCAGACTTCTGGCTTGAGGGACCTACTTTGCTTTTTACTAGAACCCAGAGTCAAAGAATTATTCTGAGTACCAGAACTAACCGAGCACTCAATCCTTCCATACTAAAAGCCCACCCACTGTTGAGCTTTCATTTCAGCAGCATAATTTAGAGGGGGGAAAGTCGTTTTGTTGTGCCTTTGGGAGTCACAAATCCTCCTTGATCTGCTTTAAACCACCAATAAATCTGCCAGTATATCCCTACCTACAGCCCTAGTGTAAAGGTAAAGGGACCCCTGACCATTAGGTCCAGTCGTGGCCCACTCTGGGGTTGCGGCGCTCATCTTGCTTTATTGGCCGAGAGAGCCGGCGTACAGCTTCCGGGTCATGTGGCCAGCATGACTAAGCCGCTTCTGGCGAACCAGAGCAGCGCACGGAAACACCGTTTACCTTCCCACTGGATCGGTACCTATTTATCTACTTACACTTTGACGTGCTTTCAGACTCCTAGGTTGGCAGGAGCAGGGACCGAGCAACGGGAGCTCACCCCGTCGCGGGGATTCGAACTGCCGACCTTCTGATTGGCAATCCCTAGGCTCAGTGGTTTAACCCACAGCACCACTATCCTATTTATTCTTTTTTAAGTAATTGACTTCATCAACATATTATTCTAAATTATAATGAAATATAATTACATGTTTGATTCTGGTAGCACCTGAGGTGTAAGACTCAGGGATATCTTCTCTCTCTCTCTCTCTCTGGCTGTCTCAAGGGAGGGTACGAGCCCCTATCAATATGATGCTGAGCAATCAGTAGTAACTACCTGCGCTTGCTTTCTTGGTACAGGGGAGGCCTGGCAAAGATGAGATTTTGTGAGGACAGTCAGCTGCGTAAGAACTGCCATGTGCCTTTAATACTCACCCACAGCAATTATTAAGAGTCCACTGTAGAGTGCATCAGCTTTCACTCGCCACATGAGCCTCATTATAGCCCGCCACACAAAGAAGTCAAGCTGTTTTGTCTCCTCGCTGCGGCTGCCGAAGTCTTTGCCGCAGGAGTTCGGTATTATATAAATCTCAGAGGCACATGTGCACGAAGCCCACAACATCCATTGTGCTCTGGCATTTAGAAGGTTTTTATTTGATTTTCTGGCCAGCGCTACCTCACATGCCTGTCTGTTAGCAGTTACAGGTGTCTGTGTTTGTGTTTGATTGTGCTTTCCCTCTTTTTCATACAGCAGCTTTGAAATAAATATTTGTTTATATTTATTTATTTAAGCAATTTATGTACCACTTAACTGCAACTGTCGCTAAGCAGTATACAGAAAATATTACGTACACAGAAAAGTTAAAAACCGGTTAGAACTATGAAACCAGATATTCAACAGGGAGGGGTGCTTATCTGATCTCAACTGTAAGGGTCCTTCAAGGGCAAAAACTGGAGCACCATGTTCTGGGATGCCAAACCCTTATATATAGTGGGAAGGACCCTATATATAAGGATCTGGTGACTTCTGGTGTATAAGTGTGCACGCACACGAAAGCTTATACCCAGAACAAACTTAGTTGGTCTCTAAGGTGCTACTGGACAATTTTTTTATTTTTATTTTTTTTTATTTTGTCTGTGTCAGACCAACACGGCTACCTACCTGATGCAAGAAGTGAGGTTACAGGGAACTAGGCAGAGGGCCTTATCGGTAGTGGCGCCCACCCTGTGGAATGCCCTCCCATCAGATGTCAAGGAAATAAACAACTATCTGACTTCTAGAAGACATCTGAAGGCAGCCCTGTTTAGGGAAGTTTTTAATGTTTGGTGTTTTTAATATTCTGTTGGGAGCCGCCCAGAGTGGCTGGGGAAACGCAGCCAGATGGGTGGGGTAAAAATAATAAAATTATTATTATTATTATTATTATTATTATTATTATTATTATTATGGCATTGTAAATTGATACACGAGCCTTGAAGCTTGCTCAGCAGCGTATGGGCAGCTAGCACATGCTTTTGAGCACTGGAGTTATATGTTGGCAATCATCTGCCCCGTCAACAGTCTAGCTGCTGCATTTTGCACTAGCTGGAACTTCTAGACCAGACCCAAGACCATGCTTAAATAATCAAGTCTTAAGGTTACCGATGTAGGGCTCTATCCCTGTCCAAGAACAGCTGTAGTTGATGTACTGACCATAGCTAGTAAAGGACGCTCCTAGCCACTGAGGCTACCTGAGCTTCTAGCAGCAAAAGTGGATCCACAAGCACCCAGTAAATCCCAGCCTGTTCTTTCAGAGGGAACATACCCATCTTGACTCAAGAACAGCTGTGTCCTTACTCATCACTCTCTTGTTCTGTTGCAAGAGTCAGATATGACATGCAGGGAGTCAAGTGACACATATGAAAGCAGACTTTAGACCAGAAGTGGCATAGCACTTTCTCTAAAGTCAGGGTCCAGTTTGTGTTTTAAAAGAAAGATCCCAATCACTGATAAAGAACACAACAAATTAGCTGCTTTTGAAGCATGGTCTAAAAAGAGAGAGAGAACTGAGTCACATTCTGCAAGTTGGATTTATTTCTCAATGACAGAATTTCCCAAGTCTTCCCTCAAGAGGTTTGCTTCCTTTGTACAAAACTTTGAAGTCATTGTGGTGTTCTATCGCATGCTTCCCTATCAGTCTGTGGACACAGATGTGCGTTTTGCTCCTAGCCTTCAATTCGGCATCAGACCATTTCTCAGCCTGGGTGACAGAACAGAAACAAGCACTTTCAGAACAAGAACATTCATGACGGCTTATCACCCTGCCTTGATCCCCTTGCACAGCACTGTATTTTAAAATACAGCACTGGAGGAGACTCAGCTGAAACCCCAGAGCCTTGAGAGGTGGGAGACAGCGTGCTGCTAATTTCCACAGGAACATCAAAGCCAATTTTAAACATTTAAATGCTATGTGACGCAACCAGCCCACAGAACCTTGAGCAGCTTCAGAGGCAGCAACTGCAGATGATGGAAAGCGACATTGCTAAATAAAAATATCCCTCAAGTCACAAATGGAGGGCTAGGTTCACTTGGCTGGGACGTGGCCTTGCTCTTTATCTACCTATTATGGCACATGTTCAGGCAAATTAATGGAGCAAACATACTTTTTTAGTCAGAGCAAAGTCGTTTTCTTTCCAGAAATAGTAAACAACAAGGCAACAAGAGAGTCAGTGTGACTGGAATAACAGTTAGGGTGTTGGACTAGGACCTTGGAGACCAGGGTTCAATTCCTCACTTTGTCGTGAAGCTCACTGGGTGACTTGGGGCCTATCACTGCCTCTCAGCCTAATCTACCTCACAGGGTTGTTATGGGGATTAAATGAGGAGGGGAAGACCTTGAACTTCTTGGAGGAAAAGGTGAGATGCAATAACTATAAATAAATAAATACAGGGTAATGTCCAGATTACATCCTCCCAAAGTTCACAGAGCGTCACAGTATTGGACAGCGTTAACACTTTGGCCACACCTACCAGAAACAGATTATTGTTTAGCATTACATGATGTAATTTTACAAATGTTATAAATCATCATCATAACATTAAACAACTACAACCAATGTATACACTGTGTACATCATATTCAGATAGCATAACTAATCATTTTATTGGTGTAGGGTTTCGGTTATCTTTGTGTAGTTAATAATGATGGTGGTTTAGCATGTAGATTAGTACCAGCAAGCAGATAATTAAAATATCTCTTTTAAAAGTGCTGACTGAAACTTCAGCCCATCTCACCCTTAGGTCTTGAAGAGAGGTTTGACCCAGAAGGAAAAATGTGCCGTACAATCCAACTGATCCCAATGAATTGGCTTCTAAATGGCATATTAGAAATAAACACCCCCAGAAAGAATGAAATGCACACCCAGCAGATTTCATTTCATCCCACATGATGCTGCCACCTGAGGAAAATTTAGCATTTAGAAGCAAACGTGCTTCAGGATGATGGGCACTTGAGGTAAAATCTTGGCGTGTAACCAAAGGGATGTCAAAACCATGAGTTGTTGATAGCACAAGGAGTGTATTCTGAAAGAAACACAACAAAACGCACTTGTCAAGAACAGTGAGCTGAGGGATGATGGGTGAGTCTTTTCAGAGCACAACCAGGATGTGCCGTGCAGCAGCCATGCGAAAGGGAACATAAACCACTTAAAGCATAAATAATTGCAGAACGACCACATTGGCCTATTATGAGTTGTTGTGGTGTTGTATTGCAGCATTATTATGCTGTTCCTTTCCTCTTCTGTGGAAAAAGGCCCTGAATCACCCAAGATGAAGAGAGCTGGATAATGATTATGACAGAAAAATACAAGTTGCTGCAACCTCCATATCTCTGGCTCAATCAGCCTATTCTAAATGCATAATGTCTGTTTAACATTTTTATCATGTCCTTCCTCCAATAGCCCTATAGAATATATGGGATTATTGCATTTCACCTTCACAACAACCCTGCAAAGCAGCCTGAGGCATCAGAGTCATAAACATATTGTTAAATGTGTCCGCCCCCCCCAAAAACCTTGAGGTCCACCAGTGGTAGTCATGCACAAAACAGTAACTTGGGTCAGCTGTGTGGGGAGCCAGATGCAATATGCTCAGGGGACAATAATAATCACCTACAACTTTTACTCAAGTGAAACTACCATGTCGCAACACAGCACATGACCGGTAGTCATATGCTTCACTCTCCATCTTATTGTTGCCAGAGGCCATGCCTGCACTGCAGTATTTCCTGCTAATACTATGCATGATTTTGTTTCACAGCGCATAGAGCACATTTGGTTTGTCATCGTCTGATCTCTCTCTGATCCCAGATACTGCACACATTTCGGTTACATGATACCCTGTGTGCTTATGCTTTTGTTGGTGTTTTTAATGTGATGCTGTTGCATCATTGTTCATTTACTGCATTTTGTGGATTTTTTTATTGCTTTATATTGTGGTATTGTATATTATTTTACTGTTTTACAGTTTCCTGTTTGAATTCAGACTATAAGCTGTCTGTGGAACTCCCCGTTCTTCCCGCTATTGAAAGCATGTGGTATCCAGTACAGTATTTAAATAATATGTAAATCAACAGTCAAATAAATGGAAAAATTGCCTTCACACATTTTCAAGGCATGGGTTAATCATACTGGGTACTGTACTGAACAGTGCCAAGCACCACACAACTCTGACATACATTCTCACTTCCGTGTGCTAACACAAATAACTGCATGAGCTCACACTCAGTGGGGGGAAAGGAAATTATTTTTCTAGTGATGGAGACAATACATGCTAGGTAAAGGCTTCAAAACAGGATCTGTCCTGTGGACTTATGAACAGTGGAAAGAATTTCCCACAGGCCAAGTTAACACAACACGTGAGGAGGAAGGGTGACTACAAAGCTCATCTGTGGTGCTGCTGCAGTCCATCTGATCCCTGCAGTCCACCCAGCATAGGCTTCCTGGATAGCTTCCCATTTGAGGAAAAAGAGCCTGAAAGGGAGAAAGTCTGAAATTTCCAGAGTTCTAGCTCTTCCTGGTTCCTGGAGAGAATGAGGAAGCGGCAAGCAGAAATAACTAAAGGAGTGCCTCAACCGCAACCTGAGAGGGGCCATTTCATGACTCTGAAACAGCATGGAATAATTCACAGCTGAATTATTATTCTACGCCACTTCTTTCTTTCAAAAACAACAAAGAGTTTTGAGTACTTTGAGGACAACTTATGGTGCCTCAAAATTCTTTGCTGTTTTTGCTGCAACCATGACTATGTATGTATTACCAACTCAAAATGCGGCCAGGTCTTTCTCTTTCTCGATTTGGATCAATGCTGATTGAGGAGGGAGACTCGGTACTGTATTTCATAAGAAACACAAGGATATATAAGGATTGTAGCTAATATTGTGTGTACACCACTTCCCAATGCACCAGTGAGAACACACAGAATGTAGAGTGAATGGAAGTGTGTACACATAGCCAGACTAGCATGTCTACCCCTCTGGAAATCCTTCCAATCACACTAACATTTATGTTTCCCCCCAGGACATCTGCCCTGCTGCCAGAAGCATAAACAGCTGCCGCCTGGATATGCATTCTCTCATAGCTGGATCATGTGAGTTTATCTTTTGCTCTTTGTTCCATCCCCACAGGGCCTTCTGGTTTAGTTGGAGTATGAGTGCTTCCAGACTGTTCAGGTGGGATTCACATACCCACAAACATTCACAGTGGTTCCTCTCTCTCTCTCTCTCTCTCTCTCTCTCTCTCTCTCTCTCTCTCTCTCTCTCTCTCTAAATAATTTTTATTAACTGACCAATCAAATCAAATCACATCACATAAATTCCGAATTACAAAGCCAAATTTTAAATTTTTTGTTGGGGGGACCCATATTTCAAGTTCCGAAGGGGATTCCAATCATCTTCTTGCTGCTGCGTTAATATCCACAAATCTGTCCAGATAATGTTCATAATTCTATCCAGTCCCATCTTGCTGTTCCCACATCTCATCTTATTCATATATTTTTCTTTTTTCTTTATGATCTCTTCTGATAATCTCCTTAAGCAAGTAAACACCAGTTATAATCTTGTGTGAATTTTTCCGTTCGTCCAATCACCATATCAAGATGGATTCCATATATCATCACTTCCATAAATTAAAGCACTCTTTCCATCATTAATCTTAGCAAATCTGTCGCCTTCAGTAGTCCCTCTGAGGAAGCTCGCCCACAATATGAAAACAGATCCATTCCTCCTCTCAGACATAAGTCTTTTGACAGAACTTGCCAAAATGGCGACGCTTTTTTTTACTGCGTCACCCCAAAGCTCTTATACTTTCCACGATCTTCTTAAAACATGCTTTTGGTTAGAAAATTATCTCCACACAGTCTTAAATCATCAGCTTAGGTCATTTAAACGGCATTTCTGACTTGGGGGGGGGGGATACTTGGTTAATCAGATAGAGAAAAGAAAGGAAAGTTCTCCCCCATCCAGTCCCGTTGCCGACATACCGAGCCTTGGTGTGTCTTCTCATGATATATTCCTGTTTATCCGACCCGTCTTTTTTCTCAGAGATCTCTTCAATTAGCAGTCTTTACTCCCCCTTCTTCCTTGAAATATGTGCATTAGCTTCCTCCTAATTGTTTCTTTTGAAGTTGCTGCAGCTAGAGGCGCAAATCAGAGACAGCGTCCAGGAGCGCCGAAGTCCACACAAGGGCTTTCTGCCTAGTGCCCCCACCCCCTCAAATTCAGGGGTGGTATAGGGCACAGCAGGCAAGGGCAGTCCCCCCCCCACTTGCTTGGGGGGGCGGGAGGCTGTTTACTCCCATCACAGCCTCTTAATTACCTCGTGTGGGTCGGAGAGATGTTATTGTCAGCCATCTTCCAATGCGCCCCTAGTGGCCCCCCCAGTGGTTCCACTCTCATCTCTAGTTCATCAGATGAAACCCCCTCTCCCCAGCCTGATGTTGGTCTCTCATCAACATCCACCATCCCTAGCCGGCATTAGGAAAAATGCGGTCATTGCTGCTTCTCTCAACACCCTAGACAAATTCATGCTTGCCGTAGGAAATCAGCCATGTCCTGCTGGTCCTGATTGTGGAGATAGAGCTGTTCATGGCACAATAACCTTCCCCCCCCCATGCCATCCTGTTCCCATTACCTGGAAATAAGCCCCATTAAACACAAAGAGACTCACTTCTGAGTTGACATTGTACTATAAGGTAACTAACTACACAGTGAATTTTTATTGAGTGTCTGGCTCTAGGTCCTGCCAAAACATCTGTGCATAATTTTCACATCTTGCACCTGTCATTTGGGGAGGGGATTCTTCAGCATCCACCTTCACTTATCACATAACAGCATTTACAAAATATAACTTCTAGGGAGCACCTGATAAACACACCCAGGAAAGATGCATTCTGGTTGCAAGGGGGGAAGGAAGGGCGAATGCTGGAGATTCCAAGGACTACTGGACAAAAGCAGGAAAAGTGCTATAAATGGAAGAGGAAAAATAAAACTTTAGGACTCCAGGGATTCCTACTTACTGGTGTCCAAACAATGCACTTATCAATCAAAACTCATTATCTAAAAATCCTGACATGCTGGCTTTTTTTCGCAGAAATGGCTTAGAAGGGTACCTGCACATTTTGCTTCTTAACTTTCTTTCTCGGTGGGCTAGAGACTTACTTCTTTCTTTAAATATAAGCTCAGAGTCAAAGTTGCCTGACTGGGAGTGCCAATAGAGGCCTTTAGCAACACAGTATGGCTCAGATACAGACGCGGGTGGCGCTGTGGGTAAAACCTCAGTGCCTAGGACTTGCCGATCGTATGGTCAGCGGTTCGAATCCCCACGGCGGGGTGAGCTCCCGTCGTTCGGTCCCAGCTCCTGCCCACCTAGCAGTTCGAAAGCACGTCAAAGTGCAAGTAGATAAATAGGGATCGCTTTATAGCGGGAAGGTAAACGGCGTTTCCGTGTGCTGCGCTGGTGCTGGCTCGCCAGCTGCAGCTTCTTCACGCTGGCCACGTGACCCAGAAGTGTCTTCGGACGGCGCCGGCTCACGGCCTCTAGAGCGAGATGAGCACGCAACCCTAGAGTCGGACACGACTGATCCGTATGGGCAGGGTGTTACCTTTACCTATGGCTCAGATGCTTCATAAGTCAATATAGAATCAGTACAGTGTGGTTCCAGGCACTCCACCCTCCGCATATGGATTTGGGTGCATGGCACTTAAGTTGTAAGCAAACACAGTTTATGACATTGCAAATCATTTCTGATCATGGGACACATCTGTTATGTAATTAGCCTTAGCTTCCAATTTCCTGGCTTTATGGCATTTGAGCCTACATGAAGTAGTTTTAACTCTGGTCTTAAACTGGCAGATTTTTAAAATCAATGAATCTTTTAGATTTTTGAACATAGCTGTCAACGTTTCCCTTTTTTAAAGGGAAATTCCCTTATTCCGAATAGGATTCCTCACAAGAAAAGGGAAAAGCTGACAGCTATGTTTTTGAAATGTTAGCAATCTGACCTTTTCCCATCCAATTAATCTGCAGCCATTAAGGAAACAACTTACACGATTCTCCTCCTTTCCCTGTATATCCTCATAATGACCCTGTAGCAGAGGCTCAGAGAAAAAGACTGGCCCAAAGTCACCCAATGAGCTTCACAGCTGAGCAGGGATTTGAACTCTAGTCTGCCTCTCCCCACTCTCTACCACACTAGCTCTTTTAAGATTTGTTCTTTTTCACCCACCTCCCTCTCTTCAGCAGCAGCAACGGTGTCATTTAATTAGCCATCTGTTCTAATGTTTAGGTAATTTGAAAGGGTTTTTAACATTCTTCGAAAGCTGCTCAATCCCCTGCAAAGCTCACTACTGCAAAAGCAGATTTAGCATTGTTGTTTTTTCCAAAGGGAGAGGGAAGGAAGAAATAGCAGCATAACTGCTCCTTTACAACAAGGCTCTCTGACCCTTAGCTAAATATCTGCCCCATAAATAATCCGCCTGCATTTTTCACTGGCAAAATGTTGGAGGGGGGACAGAGTATGATGCAAGGGCTAAGCTGCACTTTAACTTGTTGGGAGGGACATGCTTTCCGTGGCCATGCCAAAAGGCCCTTTCAGTGCTTATCACTTTGTTTGCTTAATATCCTGCGGCTGCTTATTTTAAAAAAAATCTTTAAAAGAGGGGAAGGAAAGGGAGGTGACCATACTCTTTCCAAAAATCAGTTAAGTTTGTGAAGCAGTTTCAGAAAACATACTTTCTAATTGTGCTTGTCCTCAGCTTTCATATGACCTACATACAATGTCACTGAAGCACAGTTGGTGTTTTTCTTCCCTCCCCTGTGGCACAGGAGAAAAAAAGCACCAAAGACTTTTTCTACTGCACTGTTCTGAGAACAATCAAAACAATCTTGTTTCTGCAGTCCCACCCTGTGCAGTCTGTAAACAGCTCTCCTGGATACGAATGGGAGCGATGGCCCCATGAGGAGAAAGCACTCAGCATTCTGAGGTTCTGACAGAAAAGAGAACAAACACGAATTCAAGAACCTTCGGCTGCAATTTCCGCCCTCTGAAGAATTACAAAATGGCGTTCACGTGGCTGCAGGTTCTGTCAGGAATCACAGGGCTCTGGTTAACCTTTCCTCTGGCTGGCTGGCAGCTCTCTGCAATGGTGCTCCATCACTTGAATCTAATTACAATGGCAAGTTCCACCACCATAGCATTTCATCGCCTTATCATGCAGTAAGAGAGGAAAGGAAAAATCAAGAGTCTTTTACGAAGAAACGTTAAACTGTCCTACTTCTGGATCCTTTGCTGTCGCTTGAGGCTCAGGTGGCCTCAGTGGTGGAGAGTGGCTTCCATCAGCTTTGGTTGGTGGCCCAGTTCAGCTCCTATCTGTACAAGTATAGCCTAATTTCTGTCGTCAATGCTCTGGTAGCTTCTAGGTTAGATTACTACAATACGTTATATGTGGGGCTGCCTCTGAAGGTGGTTTGGAAACTTCAGCTGGTGCAGAATTCGGCAGCTAGGTTGCTGACTGCGGCAAGACGGTTTGAGCATATTACATTAATGTTACACTGATCCTGGCCCGACTACACTAGCTGTCAATTAGTTTCCAGGCCCAATTCAATGTGCTGATTTCGACCTATAAAACCTTAAATGGCTCAGGACCGCAGTATCTCAAGGACTGCCTCCCTCCATATTAATTGACCTGGACCCTACAATCACCACCTGAGGCCCTTCTTCTACATGAGGTCCAGAGGATGGCAATACGAGAATGGGCCTTTTCTGGCGCCTTTATGTGCCAGATGAAAACGTTTCTCTATAGCCAGGCTTTTGGCTGATTGATATGGCCTTTGAAATGTTTTTGTAGGAAGGGGTTATTGGTTTGTTCCTGTTTTGTTTTGTTTTTAGTATGAATTTTGTGTTCTCATTTTGCATTGTTCCAGGCCACACCAATCTCTGCTGACCGGTTGCAAGATTCCAGGGGTCTTGGCATTTAACCAGGGTTTGTGTTCCTTTAAGAAACATGTTTTATTCACACATATTTACACCTGAGTTTTATGGAGAGAGTTCACGGTGTTTGCATCGCAAGAGGGGCTTGTCCTTCCTAGGAGCACCATTCTCGTGTCTCTCTGTAATAGCCTGATCCAGCCAGCCAGCATGCAGTTCTGCCTACATCCTCCTTCTCCTTCCCAGCATCACTTGCAGAAACCACTCCTGTTTCAAATGGACACCTTTCTTCCTGTGGTGACATCATGTTGTTGTTTAGTGGTTTAGTTGTATCCGACTCTTCATGACCCCATGGACCAGGGACTCCTGTCTTCCACTGCCTCCCGCAGTTTGGTCAAACTCATGCTGGTAGCTTCGAGAACACTGTCCAACCATCTCATCCTCTGTCGTCCCCTTCTTCTTGTGCCCTCCATCTTTCCCAACATCAGGGTCTTTTCCAGGGAGTCTTCTCTTCTCATGAGGTGGCCAAAGTATTGGAGCCTCAGCTTCACGATCTGTCCTTCCAGGGAGCACTCAGGGCTGATTTCCTTAAGAATGGATATGTTTGATCTTCTTGCAGTCCATGGGACTCTCACCTTGTTACTCCTGGCAACCTCCTCCTCTCAGTTCTTTTCTTGCTGAATCATCCACATATGGGGGCATCCAGGGAGATTTCTACTGCAATGGGAGTAATATTTTTGGCCCTGGACGAGACCTTAGAACATATGGTGGCGTGTCATTTTAACTTTCCTGAGACCAAGACCCTGGGAACAAAGAAGCAATTTATTGAGGGGGAAGCTAAAACAAAACAAGTATCTCATATACCTTTTGAGTTCTCTGAAAGAATTCTGGGTACTGTAGTTTAGGGAAGCTTTTAACGTTTAATAGATTATTGTATTTTAATATCCTGTTGGAAGCCGCCCAAAGTGGCTGGGGAAACCCAGCCAGATGGGCGGAGTATGAATAAATAAATTATTATTATTATTACACTATAGCTGACCTACCTCCCCTTGCAATATTTTTTTTGTTGGAACTCCTGCATGTGTGCTCTGTCTCTTTCACAAATGTGTGCGCACAAACATCAGCCTCAGATTATTGGTGAGTGTTCTTGAGTGAATTAGAAGATCTATTCCAGACTCGCATTATCCTTTCCAGTGTTTTGGCAGAGTGGAATAAAAACATTGTGTTCTTTTCTAAAACCCAGCGGAGCAAAACCCTTCGGTTCTGCCCAACCTTAGAAACAAATAAAAATGTTTCAGTTCACTGCAAAAGAGCAAAGCGGAAGAGCTGTCACTGGCTCAGCAGAAGCAGGCCAACCCTGCTTGATGATTGCCAGAGACAAGAATTTGATAAAATTACTGTAACCAGATCACGGAAAGGTGAAGTCTTGGGGTATTTATAGAAAGCTGATTTGCAAATGGTTGCCAATGTCATGTTTCCCATTTACAGACTTTTTCTGTGGAAGTGGAATTTGTGCTATTGTCTATTTTGCCTGTTTTTAACTTGTACCACTCTTCGAAATTTCTTTTGTAATTACCCATGATAAATACAATAAAGTCCAGCTTACCCATAGCACTTAGCCATACCACAGCTAATCACGAAGAAGCAAGTGTGTGGATACACAGAGCAAAAAATCACTGCTACTTCACTCCCCCCACCCCATTCTGTTTCTGCTGGGGAAGCAAACCATAAGCCTGGATTCACAAGTAAATAATGCGCTAAGGCACACCATGCTGGAGGTTGTATGCAGTGCTTTTTTTCTGGGGGAATGCAGGGGTACACATATCCCTAAACATTTTGTGAATCTTTGTATTTTTGTCCATTTACTGTATTTATTTTTCCAGATTGGAACTATAAAATGTTGATTTTCTTGAGTCAAAATGAGAAGATCCCTAAACATTTTTTTAAAGAAAAAAAGCACTGGTTGTATGGATAATATTTCATCACTTGTGGCATGGATTTAAGAATTCTAGACATTCAGATGGGACACACATGGACAAAAGTGTGCAGAGGGACAGAGGCATACATGCTAGCCCCATTCTCAATGTCGCTGGACCAACAGCCCTTTGTCATCTTGTTCTTCCTGCAAGATGGGTGTATGAGCAACTTCCCAGTGGTCCTGGGTCCCTTGCCTGATGGCAGAGGCCAGAATATGCATCCCATCTTTTCTACAGTCAGGATCCATAACATACTTGAACCCAGTTCTCCCAAGTTAAGGTCAGTATTTATCACAGAGCACTTCCAGGAAATTTTCTGGTGGGGTACAATACCAGCAAATGCAGCTTTTGTGGCTTCAGTTGTACAACTGTTGTTCTTGTACCACAAACCCCTCCCCAAATCAGAGTGTTTGCAATATTTATTTATCTACCTTTATCTATTTATTACATTTGTATACCACCCTCTATCTCGTGGTAGTTCACAGCATAAAAATACAAGATAAAAACACAAAACACATAATATAAACAAAACAGTAACACCCCCTCCGCCAAACACATTAACAAGGATGTTAGTCAGCCAAAGGCCTGGTTGAAGAGGAACATTTTCGCCTGGTGCCTAAATGTGCCAGGTGTAGGATAACATTTACCTGATGCAGCATTGTGTAACTTCCCCTCAAACAAGTCAGAATGAATGCTTTATAAACAGGTATTAAGTATATGCAAGAAACAGTTTCTAAAGTAGGCCGCTCACAAAAGAAATGAATGTAACATGATACAGCAAGAAGCTTGGTAATCATGTGTGTGTGTGTGTGTGTGTGTGTGTGTGTGTGTGTGTGTGTGGCAACAACACTAAGCCAACGTAACAAGTTAACTTACTTCAGCAGAAGCTTAGATACAATCCACATGCAAAGCTTAGATAAGATCCACATATGAAGCATATAATTAATTAGGCCACAGCCAAAATAAGGCCATAGACTGAGGCAGGGGAGATACATCATCTGATCTATGTGTCACCAGATAGTTAACAGGAAGAATTTTCAAGGCACTGAAAAAACCAGTTACTGTACAAAATGTGTCATGGGCAGGGGCACTGAAGCAAAGCAGCATACACCAATGTACAGTGGTACCTCGGGTTAAGTACTTAATTCGTTCCGGAGGTCCATACTTAACCTGAAGCACCACTTTAGCTAATGGGGCCTCCTGCTGCTGCTGTGCCGCTGGAGCACGATTTCTGTTCTCAACCTGAAGCAAAGTTCTTAACCTGAAGCACTATTTCTGGGTTAGCGGAGTATGTAACCTGAAGCATATGTAACCTGAGGTACCACTGTGCTCTGAAATGTACCAAGCTGCTAACCAATGCCATAAGCCCATCTCCTTCTCCAGAGGTAAGAACAAGCAAGAGCAAGAGGGAAATGGCATTCTTGGAGGTTCAAGAGGTATTGGTGTACAGGCTCAGATTATGAAACTGATTCATCCAGAATATCTGTTGACGCAAATCTTATCTAGAATGAAGGGGAGTAGCTGGAGGACGGAGTCTTGAGCAACTCCATTCATTTCAGTGCGGCTTCTTCAGGAGACAGTGCCAAAGTCTAGATTCTAATCTGCTTTGCAACGTGATCGCCTTGTACAGTTTGATCTGCTTAATGTGCTGTTCTTCTAGCGACAGGCAAGTGGCCAGTTGTGGTGATGAAAAACAATTCAAATTAAATTTCCTCAGGAGGCACCTGGTCAGCTAATTAAATGTGTGAATAACATATAATAAAAGGCAAGCATGTCATAAAACAATCGAACAAATGGAAAAAAGCATGTGAAGACATCAACACATGCCTGCTTCTGGTTCAGCTCCCCTGGACTTCACCATGTGTGGGAGCTTTATTCTGGCTTATTTTGGGGGGTTTCTGTTTTTGTGATTTCCCCCCTCCTGTTTTTGTGATTTATCTTTTAGTTTGGTGTTTTTACACTGGTTTTCAATCTGTTTTCTTCTCTCTCAATCCCTGCTTCGGATACCCTTTACTCACGAAAGCATTTTTTTCATTCTTTTAATATTTAAAGTGTGAGATTTTTAATGGAATGGTTCTGTCTACTGAACACTGCAAGCTGTTGTGGGGACTCAAGTCAAAAAGTAGCATATTGTTAATTAATTAAACAAAACACTGCAAGGAAAGGTTAATTTCAATGTTTTTAAAGGAAAGCAGCTGAAAACAAAAACCATCCCAAATCACATCTGAAATTGTGTCCTTAAAGAAGTTAACATTTAAAATCTATATCAAATTCAATGAGCTGTATTCAAAAGTAATATGTATACAGTACTCAGATGTAGTAGTCCTTTTTGAGTCAGAGTGAAATGTAGGAATCAATTCTGAGATTTTGATGTTTGGTTTTAATACCAGTATTTGACTTTTAAATTGATACAGTATTTGTATTTCAACACAAAAATTGTTACAATAAAAAGAGCAAATAATCTATGGTTACATTCAAGTAATTAGGACATAATTTACTTCAGTGGAAGAGCCTTTCACTTCCCTCACTGATGAACCTCAAATCAATAATTCCCTGGTACCATCATCAAAGCTGCCTTTAAAGTTGCAAATCTATTTTGTTTACAGAGAAATCTGAGGGCTCCCTTGGACAAAAAAACAAGGACACCAGCCAGGAATACCAGAGCAAAACAGCAGCCATTAGGCTTGAAGGCTTGGTCTTTATTGAAGACTATCGTGACAGAACTCCCACCTGCCACCAGGTGAAACAAGATGGAAGCCCCATACAAAACAGAATCCAAACTTTTATTTAGCTGCTAATCCCCATGTTGCGGGATGCGGGTGGCGCTGTGGGTTAAACCACAGAGCCTAGGACTTGCTGATCAGAAGGTCGGTGGTTCAAATCCCCGCGACAGGGTGAGCTCTCGTTGTTTGGTCCCTGCTCCTGCCAACCTAGCAGTTTGAAGGCACGTCAAAGTGCAAGTAGATAAACAGATACCGCTCCAGCGGGAAGGTAAACGGCATTTCTGTGTGCTGCTCTGGTTCACCAGAAATGGCTTAGGGATGCTGGCCACATGACCCGGAAGCTGTATGCCGGCTCCCTTGGCCAATAAAGCGAGATGAGCGCCGCAACCTCAGAGTCGGTCACAACTGGACCTAATGGTCAGGGGCCCCTTTACCTTTACCTTTAATCCCCATGTTACACCCCCCAAACTATATCACTAATACATCATGGTTACATCATGAAAGGGGAGGTCTAGAGGCAGTAATCTGAGCATGCTGGACCCTGCATCATGCCTCCCCTTGCCCTCACCAAGCACCTATCAAGTGTAACAAAAGAGATATTTACATTTCCCTGTTTCCCTGCCAAGTTGTTGTTGTTTAGTCATTTAGTTGTGTCCCACTCTTCGTGACCCCATGAACCAATCACACCCTTTTGTCTTCATCTGGGTTTCTTATTTCTGGAATGGCTACCTATCTGGCAATCAGGTATCAGGATGCCAGGGATAATCACTCAGGCAGAGGGGCTGCTGAGTAGCTGAGCTCACATGTCTATATGAATTTCTGAAGTTTTCCCAGTGAGCCAGTACAGAGATACATTTATCAGTGAATTGTTACATTTGGTATTGTGCAGCAGAGGTCCTTTGAATAGATAGGAGGAAACTGTGATGAAGTGTTTTGTGGGGACAAATCACAAAAGTCACAAAAGTGTTTGTGCTGATTTTGGTAGTGGGCTGCATGTGCATGATATTTGCTGGAGGGGCAACGCCCCCCCCCCAACCTATACATAAATTGCTGCAACAATTTCACCACAAGAAAGTATGCATGACAGCAGCCCATGACTGCAAATTCAGTCAGAATAACGCTGACCAAATGAAGTGCTGTTCCAAACCAAACACCTTACCTAGGCTCTGCATATAATGCAGCCAATTTCTGGAGACCACAGTGGGGGGAGAGTGCTCTAATGTTTGGGTCCTGCTTGTGGGTTTTCCACAGGCATTTGCTTGGCTGCTGTGTGAGGACAGGATGCTGAATTAGATGGGCCATTGGCCTGATCCAGTATTGTTATACTCAATGTCAGCTCCAGGTTTTGGAGGATCCTTGGGCAACACCCCCTCCATGCCCGCCACCGGTGAGTCTACTTCCTCATTGTGGCTGGTCCAAGGAGCTCTTGGCTGTGGGCTCCCTAATGAGGTGCAGGTTCTCTGCGTGTTCCCACCTATGCTAACCCTCGATCCCAGCCCTGAATGGGTCAAAGAGTAGTGTGCATTTGTGCACATTGCCTTTTGTTCACCAGAAGACCAAACTGAGGCACCCTCAGCATAAATACTGAATACACAGCTGTGTACTGCAAGGGCCCACACTTATTTTTCTTGGTATGTTGACCACCTTATATTTGTTACTTTCTATATATTGTGTTGGGACGCGGGTGGCACTGTAGGTAAAACCTCAGCACCTAGGACTTGCCGATCGTCAGGTCGGCAGTTCGAATCCCCGCAGCGGGGTGCTCTCCCGTTGCTTGGTCCCAGCGCCTGCCAACCTAGCAGTTCGAAAGCACTCTCGGGTGCAAGTAGATAAATAGGAACCACTTACTAGTGGGAAGGTAAACGGTGTTTCCGTGTGCTGCGCTGGCTCGCCAGATGCAGCTTGTCACGCTGGCCATGTGACCCGGAAGTGTCTGCGGACAGCGCTGGCTCCTGGCCTATAGAGTGAGATGAGCACACAACCCTAGAGTCTGTCAAGACTGGCCCGTACGGGCAGGGGTACCTTTACCTTTACCTTATATATTGTGTATACACGCCACCAGACTGTACAACAAATCCTAACATGTACACACACCATTCTTCCCTCCATCTTTGCCCTGCCATTCAAGATTTCTCAGTTTAAGGCAGAGTCTGTTTTGTAATAAAGTGCTGTAGAAATATTAAGCCACACCCCCTCCCTTGCAGTTGCACACACTAATGAACATTAGCACATGTACCTTTGAAATGAAACGCTTAGCCTGCAGCCTAACTCAACTCAGCTCCGGCTACAACAGCCATGAGAAGTGTCTAAAATCCTCTGAGAAATGTCTGGATGTGTATTTTAAGCACAACAGCCTACCAGCCTGCTTCAGGGAGGCATGTGACTGGAAAAAACAGGTGATGCTTATCAGCACTGCCATCTCACACCTCTGCTGCTCCTTATGGGATCAAAGCACTGAGAACTTCAGCAAGGAAGTTTTTAATGGGACTACAGCTCAGCCAGCCAAACCCCAATAGCTTCTAATATTACAGGCGTTTCCCCCCCCCCCATACACTTATGCAATGGTTACATTTTGGGGCCCCATGTGCATAAATGAAATTGCATAAAGTGGGGAGCACCCTCTAAACACCTTTAAATGCCCTCTCTGCTGCTCTCTCTTCAAACTGTACCAAAAATACTGTGTCCAAAAATATCCACAACTAGACTTGATGCTCTGGAGCTGGCAAGAGACTGGAGGACATGAAGGAAAGTGGCGGCTGCGCTACCCCACACATCAGCTGTTAGGCGGGGTCACTGTACCTACAGTCTCTTCAGGGCTTCCTCTGCCCTCACTGATGTCCTCTTCGGGCTCCGGGGAGAGTCTCCTCGCAAGCCAGAAGGACTCTCCAGCTCTCTCCCACCATTTCCAGGTTTGAACTGAATTCGTTAATTATTCCCCGGCGCCACGCAAATACGCTGTCGCGCACGAGTGGATTGCGTATGAGCTGGGGAACGCCTGTACTGAAAATGCTAACGCTTTTACTTATCCCCATATAAAAGAGGTTTGGGTGACTTCCAGCATAAAAACATAATACAACCATAAACCTTAAAAAGCTTCCCTATACAGGGCTGCCTTCAGATGTTTCCTAAATGTTATATAATTACTCATTTCCCTAACATCTGATGGGAAGGCATTCCACAGGGTGGGAGCCACTACCAAGATATATGAATATATAGGTATTGTAGCATTGGGTAGGATGGGATAGTAAAGCAATCCAAGTAAATCAGGGTCACCTTAGAGTTCTGATGTCATAATGTTTGTTATAAATCTCTAAACATAGTATCATGGATACACATAACTGAGAAGCCTGTCTGAGCTTTTATTTTTTCCAGGAGGCATTTGAGGTTGGCTATTTGCTTGTTATTGTTACCTCTTGAAAGTGCTGCTGTTGGTGGTGTTATGCCTCTTTATTACCTGCTCTTTTTGCTCTCTAAAGGAAAAAAAAGTTTCTCTGGATATATCGAGTTGGCCTCAAGTGACAAGGGAGACTGACACAAATACAGTACCGTTCTCTCATACTGTACTTGTGATTTCTCTCCAGATAAGCAACATAATTGGTCTACTGTTTTTATCGATTGTTGCTCAGCAAGGCTGCCTTTCTTAGAAACAGACTTCAGGTAGACTTCAAACATGAACACCTTTATTTAAGTACAGTCCAGCTTATTCCTCACTCTCAAGGCCTGCAGTGGTTTCTGCCTTCCCCTCACCTCTACAGGCATTTCCAGGAGGGAGCAGGTGGCGCTGTGGTCTAAACCATTGAGCCTCTTCGGCTTGCTGATCGAAAGGTTGGCAGTTCGAATCGCCGCAACAGGGTGAGCTCCCGTTGCTCTGTCCCAACTCCTGCTAACCTAACAATTTGAAAGCACACCAGTGCAAGTAGATAAATAGGTACCGCTGCAGCAGGAAGGTGTTTCCGTGCGCTCTGGCTTCCATCACAGTGTCCTGTTGCGCCAGTAGTGGTTTAGTCATGCTGGCCACATGACCCAGAAACCTGTTTGTGAACAAATGCTGGCTCCCTCGGCCTGAAAGCGAGATGAGCGCCACAACCCCAGAGTCTTTGACTGGACTTAAACGTCCAGGGGTCCTTTACTTTTTACCTTTTACAGGCACTTCCCTCCTCAAGTGATTTTCTTTGACCCCATAATTAACTATATATACACCTTTCATCAATAGAAGTGTGATACTGGCAAGTGAGGGTGGGGTGGGTAGAGCATGCTCCACCCCATCCCTCAGCTATCTAGAGAGAAAATGTCTTCCACTTATGTATATGAACATACCTGATGGTACAAGGGTGGACCCTCTGTTTTTATCTCATGATGTTTGAGTATTGTTTTAAATTTTGTAAGGTGTCTTGGGGGATTCTGCCCCAAAGATACAAAATTTGAGATATAAATTAGTTCACATTAAAAATAAAATAAAATAAAGGGTATAAACACCCTTGTTCAGAGCTTGTGTACCTCTGAAGCCCAGATGCTCAGCACAAACAACATGGGAGGGCTGTGGCCTTCATGACCTGCTTATGGACATTTAGCTGCCACTGTTCGAAACAGAATACTGGGTTTTGATGGACCTTTGGTCTGACCCAATAGGCTTCCGATGTTCACATTTCCCAGGCAAGAACCTGGCACTGTGTGATGTTTTGTCCCAGCTCACGTATATGTGGCAAATTTTCCAGTTACTTCATTTGGTCTGTGGGTTAAAAGTAATATTACAAATGTGAGGAAGTGTAGCTTTAATACTGGGTTGCATCTTGTTGGTAGTTTGTGGGTTGTATCCTGTTATTTGTTTTTAAGCTGTTACCTGAACTGTACCATTAGAGAGGATTGGGTAAAAATATAATCCTGTTATTTATTTATTTTTTAGAGGGCTCTTTGCCCCAATTATGTATCAACGTTGATTATATGCCTTCAAATGAATTTGTGAAAAGCAACCGAATTAAGTTGCTGAATCATCTATGTCCACTAGGTCAGTCCAATGTCAAATGAGAAAATGAGAATACTGCTATATGAAGTACTGTATCACAGCAGAGGAACCATAGAAGAGTAAAATAATAACATCTATGAAGCACTTAAGAGACTATCTCTTTAGGTCCGGTGCAGAAAGGGATCTAACCGTGATTGCTTCTACCAAGAGCTCACCATGGTTCCCACTTATCAAAAGGGACCGTGCCCGGGCCAGATACCTGACAAAGCTCCCACTTGCCATATTAAGAATCACTTTTACAGAACTACGATTCCAATTGATGCCCTTGGCAGTGTTGGATGGACGATATGGCAAAGTACATTACAAAGAGAGACTCTGTCTGTGTGGACAACCCTGTGTTGAGGACCTGTGCCATTATTTATTGCAGTGCCCATTATATATAGACCCAAGAGACCGATTTATAAAACCTGTTTACAAATGGAACACATTTGAATAGGGTGGAAAGGGTGAAATGGCTGCTGAGCGACACCGACGACTTTGTTACTTATAAAGTAGCACTCTATGCGCTGGCAGCTAAGAAGATCAGGAGGAAGGAACTAGACAAAACAGCGGTCAACTGAAATAGGGATTCGGAAATTTAATTTGGCACATCTTACCTGAGATTCTTCTGCTATTCTGTTCTATTTAATGCAACAAATAATTTTAATAGCCATGACCATGGTTTTATTGTATATCTGTGCCGGATGATTTTTATGGTTATTGTTTTGTTTGTTTGTTTGTTTTTGTTCTCCTTCTGAATGATGCCATAGCTAGTGCAATAAAAAGTTTAATTGGAATTGGAATAACGTTTATGTAGAGACGGATGGTTCTTAAGGGGCTGCAGGCTCATGGACTACTGATTTAAGAGACTTCAGTGGGGTCCATTGGCTCCAATGTCTCTGACTGATAAGTTCCACCTCAGGTCTGGTCACGATGCTAGATGAGGGACTGCACTCAACATCTCTGTCTGCAATGCTGACCAATCAACTGAACTGATTGGTCCCAGGTGGTTGCTCAGGATGGTGACATACGTATACGCATTATATTTTATGACAGTAATGTTTACTCCCATAATTCAGATTAATGAACTCCATTAAATAGCCTCAATGACAGCAGCAGTATGCCATTTAACTTTTACAGAGGCAATAAAGACGACACCCTTAAACCTCATAGGCATCACCTTTCTCCAAGATTATTGGCACTACTTGCAAAGACATTTTGCTGGGTGGTGATATAAAAGAGAGATTTTTAAAAGGCACTATCCTGTCAAAGTTAAGCAGTTTTTAAGTCCAACAAATACTCAACACAGGGTACTTATAAGTAAACATGTATAAAACTGAGCTGCATATTAAGAAGGATTCATTCCCAAATAAATGTGTTTAGAATTTTAGCTGAACTGCTCACCTCCTGTTAGACCGTGCCCTATATTTCTGTGCAAAGTCAGCTTCCATTTCAGTGGAGGGGTGGGAGGAGACAGGCAATTTTAGGAGAAACCACTTTAATGATAAGAACAGAAGATGCAACAAAGATCCTCCCAACAAAATATAGGCTAATCTAGTGTGTGCACTAAGGTCTCCTATTTCATAATTCTGTTGTACTCAAATTACATCAGGGCTGGAGCTAGAGCCAACGTAGATAAAAGCATGACTGTTAAGTCCATGGCTGAGAATCTAGGACATGGTTTAGTTACTCTCACAAGTCTCTTAAACAAGGTTAGCTTGTTATTTTATTGTTCATCCCTTCAGCAGTCTGCTTACACTCATGACCCTTTATTTCTGAGTACCAAAAGTAGTATTTTTATGCATGAAACAAGTACAATGAAACCTATTATTAGACCAATTTGGTTAGAATCCACCAGCTTTTGATCACTGAAGTTCATTAAGTAGAAAATAGAAGGCTTGGCCTAGGGTCTGTTTCTTTATGAATAAGAGTTCTGTGTATCTGAAGTTTGAACACATTAATAGCATTATATCCAATGAAATAAAGAAAAGGGTCTTTTCTTTTCTTTTTACCCTGCCTGCTGTTGCCTGGTATGTTATTAATGTTTCTTTCTTGCTGATGACATACTATATCAGATTTTCTAAGTGGTCGGCAAAGTGAGCTGTTTGGCATCTTATACTGTTTGGTTGAGGATGTAGAGATGCACATAATAAAACTATTGTACTGTACTGTACTCAACAATATTTACTGTAGTGCACTGTATCTTTACTTCAGGAATTCAGTTACAGAGCCATTCATCTTTAAGCCAGTATGGTGTAGTGGTTAAGAGCGGTAGTCTTGTAATCTGGGGAACCGGGTTCAAGTCTCCGCTCCTCCACATGCAGCTGCTGGGTGACCTTGGGCCAGTCACACTTCTCTGAAGTCTCTCAGCCCCACTCACCTCACAGAGTGTTTGTTGTGGGGGAGGAAGGGAAAGGAGAATGTTAGCCGCTTTGAGACTCCTGAAGGGGAGTGAAAGGCGGGATATCAAATCCAAACTCTTCTTCTTCTAAAATGTTATCAGTTTTGCTTATGTCCTCTAAGTCGATTTAACTCTGTAAGATATGCATCACAACTACATTTCAATTTTTTGCTAGCTATTCTTTTGTTATTGGTGGTGGCCTGTTTCTCCATTTTTGTGCCCCTAGCATGTGAGCAGCAACCATTAAATTCCATATTAACACCTTATGCTTGATTTGTTTCCCCAAATTCCCTAATAAAACTGTCATAGAAACATAGGGTTGGATGGGACCACGAGGGTCATCTAGTCCAACCCCCTGCAATGCAGGAATATTTTGCCCAGTGTGGGGCTCAAACCCATGATCCTGAGATTAAGAGCCTTAGGCTTCATCAGCTGAGCTATCCCAGGACAATGACTCTAAGGATAATAGGTCAGCTTGTTATCATCGAAACAGTTTTAACCACTTTCACCCACAATTTTTTTGATTAATGGATATGTCCACCACTTATGCTTCATGACTGCCCTTAGGATATATAGATTGCCATGTTGGTCCATGGGGTGTGGGGGGGAGGCCAAATATTGCAGTATAGCAACACCTTTATTAGAACCCACCAAAAGGTCATGAGCAAGCTTTTGAGTTCTCCGGAACTCCACATCAGCCTGGATTTTAAACAAAAGAAGGAGTAGGGGAGAAAAAGCTGGACACGATATTCTCGCTCCAAAATCTGCAGTTTGTGTAACACTCCTAAAATGGAATTCAAGAAGAGCTGTGCAGAAATAATTGGATTAGGCGTACAAAGAGCACAACACATTCCAGGATTCACCCAGGGCTACTTGGGATAAGTAAGCAATAATGGCCACTTCCACATTTTTAAAAAACAGAACACCACACCAAGTAGTTACCCAGTTTTGTCTCTAGTTAACTACAAATCTATTAACAGTGCAATCCTAACCATGTCTATTCAAAAGTCATATTGAATTCAGTCAGGCTTACGCAAAGTAACTACCTGCATACCTGTAGGGACATCTCCATCCCCAATGTTCAGCCTGAATATTGAGGTCCAGCTCTGAGGGCCTTCTGGCAGTTCATTCACTGCGAGAAGTGAAGTTACAGGGAACCAGGTAAAGGGCCTTTTCGGTGGTGGTGCCTGCCCAGTTGAATGCCCTCCTGCCAGATGTCAAAGAGATAAACGACTATATGACTTTCCGAAGACATCTAAAGGCAGCCCTGTATCGAGAAGCTTTTAATGTTTGATGTTTTGCTGTGTTTTTATGATGTTAGAAGCCTCCCAGAGTGACTGGGGCAACCCAGCCAGCTGGGCGGGATATAAGTATTAAAATTATTATTATTATTATCATCATCATCATCATCATCATCATCAACATCATCAAATCGAGTTAGGATTGCCGCTTGTTCTACTAGATGTTATATTGCCTCTTACAAACTGCAACCTGCGACTTTCCCCTCCAACCCCGCCCCCAGTTTTGTTTTAATAACCAACATGTTGAAGAACTCAAAAGGTTTGCTTATTACTTTGTGATTTTTTGTTTCATTGTAATGAAGTGTTACTATATTGCGGCTTTTGGAAATTGTTGTGTTATTTATTCGTTTCTTCTGTTTCTACCCTGCCTTGTTGCCAAAACCTCTGGGTGGCTTACCACAGTATAACAAGCCAGAGAATTAAACACAAAAAGCTGAAGCATAAAAACAAAAACAATACAAGCATGTGTAATGTGCTTGTTTACATCACTGAGGTTGAAAAAGGCTTGTGTGGAATTACAGTCAAGGAATATGGAAACCAGGACTCTCCCATGCTTCCTGGGTCTCCTGAACCATCGCATTTTCATTGCTCAGATGTGTTTTGGTTAAGTTTTGTAACTTGGATCTGCTGACTCACAGTGCTGAGATCACAGGGAAATTTCACACGCAAAGACCAGGAAATAAGTCCCACATCCTTTCCAGTTACTTCCCTGCCTACTTTCTCTTACTAGAGGGAAGCAGGCTTCATCTTAGCCATACTCATACTGTACTCGTTTGAACAGAAGAGAGCTTGGAGCAGGGACCTGACCACTCAAATAATATAAAGCACTGAGTGCAGATGTTCCCATATATAGAATACTGTAATGAAATTAGTTTCTCTCCTGGCTTGAAGATGCTGTGCTTTTGACCCTTAAGATTGCCTGTTCCACCGATCCAGAGACAACCAGTTTATTTGTATGCTGTTGCTGTTTTAAACCTCTTCTTGGGCTTCTGCTTTTGCAATACTTTGCAGCAAGAAGCAGCACAAGTATCTTCAATCAGAGTTTGCTCACTTTTCATTTCTGTTTCACTCCCCACTTCCCCGAGGGCATGAGGTAACAACATTTTGAGGGAAACACAACATGTTTTCCAGTTAAATAAATTAAATGGATCTCCCCCTTCAGCTTTGTTTGTTAAATCCAGCACGAGCAGAAAAGGTATTTAGGCTTTGTCCTTTCATGTTTGTCTAGTTCCCCAACTGACACACACAGCTCCTCTCTAAGATGTGCCCTTGATGTTTGAACCTGGTGTACAGACGCACTTGGCTGACATTTAAAGGCCATGCCTGAAGAAATTAGAAAAGGCAGGCCTCTGAGATATACAGAGCCCAAGCCATTAAGGGATTTATTCACCAGTACAAGCACTCTGAATTGTTATCAGACAGTAAAGGAGCCAATACATATGCTTAAGCACTGGAGCAAGATGCTCTTCACAGCTCATCCCTCTCAGTAAACAAGCTTTTGCAGTATAACAATGAAGATTTCAGCAGCCTTCAAGGACTGCTCCATTTGCAGCATCAGACCAACTCTGGAATGGGCAAAGCCATAATTAAGAGAATGTTCCCTATAAATTGATGCAGAGTGCCTTTCCTTCTCCACTGAACCGAAGCTCAGTTAAGCAAAATCTGACAATATCCAATTCAGTGGGCAAGATTGGATTGATTCCTGGGGGAATTAATCGGTACACAGTATGATCAAAATACAGGTCAAATGAAAGTGTGGATGTGCCCGTAGCACACAATTCCCACAACTTTGGCCCTGATATTAGAGAGCAACTTTGGCCCTGATATTAGTATTTCAGACTACAGAAGGTGGGAACTTCCCAACATCACTCTACATGCTAATGATTATTTAGTTAAATGTGTTAAGCTAATTGGAAATAGCTTCCAGATATTTAATGGACTTAGGATTGTATTTATGTTAACTGATAAAATAATGTGTTTAATACTATAAGGAGAAGATTTAAAGATGTTAATGTTCAATTTAAAGTGTATGAAAATTGGGTTTTGGAAAACTGTTATAAGGATTTGCAATGAAATTCTACTAAGGGGAAATGAGGAAGTCGCTTTACAAAGTTAATAACTGTTATTTTTAATAAGGTTATGATTTATGTTTGTTGTTTTGTGTTTTTGTTTGTCGTTAATATTGTAAAAATCAATAATTTTTTGAAAAAAAACCAAAAACAAAAACATCGCTCTACATGCTGGTTTCAAGCAGCCACCATGCCAAACAGGAGTCCCTTGCCTGTTCCTAATAGGCACAGAAAGGGCTTCGCTACACTTTCCTCTGCTCTTTCCAGGCACTGCCCCTGCTTTAAAACTCTGTGTCTGATGATCTCCCCCCCCCCACTCCAAAGCTTTCCTTGTGAAAACCTGTTCTTTAAAGCTGAATTGGAGCAAACAACAATCTGTGGAAAACCCAGCTGACATTTGATCTGATTGAGTGCTAAAGAGCAGGTTTTTGCAGGGAAAGAGGTTAAAGTGCCTGTAAAGAGAAAGAGTGGGGTAAAAGGTAAGTATGGCTAAATACTAGGGCAGCAATCACAGGTGGAGTTGGACAGCATGTTTGTGTGTGTCCTTTTATCTCTCTTAAGGAAAAACACTTTCCACACATAACTGGGTCATAAAGTAGAAACTGAAGGTGGGTGGGAGAGATGGTCCTTTCGAGTTCTGTGATTCTATGCAATTAAAACAAGGCACTTCTCCGCAGCCGGGAGACATAGAACTATCTCGACTCTCTCCCTCCCCGCAAATAAACCCGGGAAAGGAACAGACGAGCGCGACGATTATTTAAGCGGCTGAGGGACAGACTACGCCCCCTCGCGAGGAGGGCGAGTTGCCAAGCCCGGCGCATGCGCGGCGGCCGGGCTCTTGTGGCGGCGGCGGGAGGGGGGGTTGCCGCGGGAGAGGCGTCTTCGGGTGCGCGTGCGCGGTGGTGCCCCTTTGCTTTCGACTATATAGGCGGCGGCGGCCGGAGCTGGGTTGACACAGAGCGGAAAGAGCTGGAAGACGAGGGTTGGAGGGACGCTAATTGACGGGTAAGGGACCAGTCGGGGGGAGGGAGGGAGGCGGATAGGATGGCGGCGGGGGGCGCGTGAGGGAAGGAGGCCCGGTTTCCTTCGGAAGCGGCGCTTAGCCCTCGCTTGCTCGTGTCCGAGGCGGCGGCGGCGGCCCAGCCGGCACTTCTTCGCTCCTGACCTTGTCCGGCCTCGGATGGACGGAGCTGTCCGGGGCGGGGGAAGCGGGTGGCCGCTCGGGGCGCCCTTGGGCGAGATGCGGAGGGGCTTCTCCTCCCGCTGCAACGCACGGATGCTGCCCCTGGGCGAGAGGGGCCGGGAGGGGAGAGGGAAAGCGGGGGGTGGTCCTCGTCCCCCTCTTCTTCTTCCTCGCCCCTGATCCCTCTGTGCCCATCGCTTCGTTTCCTCCGTGCGCCAGGAGAGAGACACGGCCCTCCTTCACTTGCGATCGGCCACAGAGGAGTCTTCACTTCGGTCCCCCGCAAAAGAATCCGAGACGAGGAGGAAGAAGTGGCCGGGTTGGGGCGATCTCGTTCAGCCCTCGGGGATGGAGCCTCCCTAGATCTGCCGGTGTCAGTTTTCTTAGGAGACTTGGATGAGGGTTTCCGACAAGTTCCGCGTCCTCACACCAATAAATTTCCCTGGTTTTTAAACGCCTTGCAAACAGAAGTGTTGGCGGGGTGGGGCGAGGTCTTGCAGGTTAGCGAGTACATTGTGGCATATTCTTAGGTGGGCTAAAGCTCGCTTCACTGAACCCATGAAATATTGCCTGTCCAGATACTGGCATCTAGCGTTATCTGTCATTTTGGGCAAGCACTCAAGGCTGGCTGTAGTCCACAATGTGCTATGCCGTAATAAGTCTTTGTAAGTTTTAACATGCTGCAAGACTCTTTGCACACAACGTTGCAACAGATCCGTAGGCTACCCTTCTGGAACTGGTGAGTCAAGATTCTTTGGACTGCCTATCCTCCCAGTTTTTCTTTCTTCCTTTTGTCAGTCAAGGGGTCATATGTGAAATTATCCACTGCTGAATTACTATGCCAGTGGTTCTGGTATTTTGGCTTGTAGCTCAATGCATGTGCAGCTATTTAATCTTTGGTGGCGCTATGTTTTTGTTTTCTGTTGTTTGCTTTTGCTTAAAGGTTGCTTCATGTAAACATCTTGAACTGGAGGGCTGTCCTTTGTAGGACTGAACCTGCAACTGTGTGTGTAGATCGTAGTATGTTAACAATCTTGTGTGCATCTAAAAGCTGCAAACACATCCAAAAGTCAGTAACCTATGTATGCTGGTCATCTATATGTTTGTCATATGTGAAGTGACCCCAGTAGTTCTTGAAGAAGTCTTGTATACAGACTGTCTCTCTTGCATCTTTGTATGAGGTTAAACTACATTGTTTTGTTATTTTCAGCAAGACTTTTGAAAACTCTTGAAAAATGGAAGCTGTTGTTCGCCGCTGCCCATTCCTGTCAAGGGTATCCCAGGCTTTCCTGCAAAAGGCTGGCAAATCCCTTCTTTTCTATGCCCAAAACTGCCCTAAAATGATGGAAGTTGCGACTAAGCCTGCTTCACGTGCCCTGAGTACTTCATCTGCTCACTGTCAGCAAACTGAAGAAACCACTTCAACTAGTGAGAGTAAGGCTCAACTTTGCGATTTTGCTATTTAATACTGCATAACTTGAAACTTTCTTGAAATGTTGTCCTTACTAAATTGAAATACAGCAGTGAGCATACTTCTGAAACCCAATGGAGTTGCAATACCATTGGCCTGATCTTATTCATCCACAAGTTTTTCAAAATACTGATAGTTAAACCTCCTAGAATTGCCTGCTTGTTTGTACCTGTTCAGCAATTTAATTTATTCTACAGTACTCTGACGCGGGTGGCGCTGTGGGTAAAACCTCGGTGCCTAGGACTTGCCGATCGTATGGCCGGCGGTTCGAATCCCCGCGGTGGGGTGAGCTCCTGTCTTTCGGTCCCAGCTCCTGCCCACCTAGCAGTTCGAAAGCACCCCTAAGTGCAAGTAGATAAATAGGTACCGCTTTATAGCGGGAAGATAAATGGTGTTTCCGTGTGCTGCGCTGGTGCTGGCTCGCCAGAGCAGCTTCGTCACACTGGCCACGTGACCTGGAAGTGTCTGCGGACAGCGCTGGCTCCCGGCCTCTTAAGTGAGATGAGCGCACAACCCTAGAGTCGGACACGACTGGCCTGTACGGGCAGGGGTACCTTTACAGTACTCTGAAATGTAGGGTGAGATCTAGTAATGGCAGCCTGTGAGTGCAACAGCCATACAATTGGGGAAGGTGGGGGGACATTCTTAATGTAGTGCAATGGCCAAATCCAGTGAGTGGGCAGCTTAGGGCAATAGAAATGTCAAACAGAATTAACCTGTGATACCCTGTTTTGTACTGTTATACAACTTCTGCTTGAGTAGCAAATAGCTTGCACAACAGTGCCAACTCTCCTTGATATGGGATCTTGTCCATAGTGATTATAATAGAACTGATGCATTACATTTTAAAATTAACTTTTTATTGGCAGTATGATTGGAAATGGTTTATTATTTCAAGGCAATATGATGTTAGCCAAGTTCACTTTTGAGAAAGTGGTAGGCTGACTGAACTTTGAACGTCCTTTTCCCAGTTACAGAGGCCAAAGTATATTGTAACTCGCTCTCTGTACAATCTAAGAACAAGGGTGAAGAACAGTATAAAAATTATTGCATACGGTGGGTGACACTGATGAAGCTTTTGCAGGGCAACCTTTCAGGGCCCACATGCCAGCAGTAGGGGGGGGGCAGAGACAGAACTGGGCAAAGCAACAAATGGAAATGTTACCTTTGAACAGTACCCTAGTTTCCACACACACACACACACACTGTCTAGGCAAGCAAAAAGCATTATCAAAGTTCACGTTCCAGCCATGCAGTAGTGTATGAAGTGGGACCGGTGAGGAGAATGGCTAGTGTGGCTGGTCACGGGGTGTGTTTTGCAAAGAGATTCAGGGGCCAGATAGGTTTGCGAGGCTGCATTTGCCCCTGAGCCTCAGGTTCCTCATTCCTGATTTAGGGGCATCTTAAATGGCAAATGACCTGGCACCACAGTTTTGCCTTTTTTGAACTTTGCTTTTGTTGCTTAAAATATCTTTAATCACAGGCTTTCTACATGCTGTTGAAATATGTTTTCATCACTGCATCAGGAAGTGCTAACTAAAGGCAAGAGCCTGGCAGGAGAAACTTCAGGAAGCAAGAACTTAGGAAATACTAACTGTACAAATCTATGTTTTTCATTAGAAGAAAATCCCACTTAATTAAATGAGGTGTACAACCCTTCAAAGTGTGCGTAGGACTGCAGTCTAAGGCTTTTATCCTATATACTGCAACTTAGAAGTAAATCCCATGGATTCAGCTGGATTTCCTTTTAAGTAAATGTACATAAGAGTGTGCTGCTGGTTCTCTTGAACACTTGTCAGTTAAAACTATATGTTATACACTGTTATTGTGAGGCATAGCCCTGATTTATAAAATGCTTCTACAAAAGCAGACTTCTCATTAATGAAAGAAAACTGTTGTGTGTTCAAATATACTTTATGTCAAAACTAATAATGGGACTGATGTAACGATTCATCCATTGCACAATACTGGTCCGTTTTTTAGTGTTCCCCTCTGAGTATAGCGTTCCCTTTTAGTTTTAGTGTTCCCCTTTAGTTTTCTGAGTATAGTTTGATATGTTGCTGGGCAGGGGGGAGAGTGTAGTGTTTCCGCTCTCTGAGTATTTTTTTAGTTTGGTTAGTTAAACAGCGCTTCTGAATGAAAATGTTTTCAATCCTTACAGTATCTGGATAATATTTAAGGTATTACACATAAAATATATTTTAAGACACATACAACTAGCACCCCTATCAAAATGAGTACCTCAGATACCTTTGTTGCATACTAAACACTTTATTCTTTTATTCAAGAGGCCAAAAATTCACCAGATGTGGCCCAACGAAACATAAGCAGATCCCAACTTCCATTGAGCCACCCACCTGCCGCTAGCCAGAGTGCTAGCCAAGCCACTGTGACTAAATGCCCATTCTTGGCAGCTCAGATGAACGAAGGGAACAGCAGTGTTTTCCGCAAAGCTAGCCTGGAACTCCAGGAGGATGTGGAAGAAATGCAAGCAGTAAGAAAAGGTATCACCTCTTTGGAGGTTTAATAAAATTTGGTTCTAATCGTGCTAGGTAGATTTTAAAGAGAGGAGACAAAACTGAAGAAAGTTTAGTCCAAGTTTCTCAAGCTCTTTAAATTGTGTAGCTCTTGCAGAATCCACATGTTGCACATCCATTGGCTTGGGTTTTTCTGTCTGCTTTATTTACAGTTAGTTGTTGGTGTAATAATAATGATCATAGTTCTGAAACCTGTCTGAGCCAAAGATCTCTCTTTCTAATGGTGGTGTTTCCTGTAAGTACAGTTATGAAATAGAGGAAAACACTTTGGGACAGTTAATTCACATTCTGCTTTAAATGCACTGTAAAATAACAGACTTTCACTTGCCTCTGCTCTGAAAGCATGGCTACTTTTAGGGAAACACTAATTGATTCTCAGTGACTTGGACTTTGAATAGGCCACAATACAAGGAAGAAAGCAAGTGGACACCAGTGTAGTGCTAAGCAGTTGTTCATGTATAACTATGAACTTTTGTTGTCTAGTTAACTAGAGTAGATTCATGCAGCTGTGTTTTATTGGTTGGATTTTTTGGGGGGAAATGTGGGATAGTCCTGAGTTTGAAAATAACTAACACACATAAAACTGGGAAGATACCTATCATGAAATGAATGGTAGAGGGCTGAGAAACAGTTATCCCCTATGTGAATCCCCAGCACTGCCAGGACTTATTCTGAAGAAAAAAAGTACTTGTAATCATTAAATATACTACTTCATTCAGTTACAGTAACATTTTTTAAAAAACAACTGCATTGTTTACACATGAAATTTAATTTGAGCTGTCCAAACACTACTTTAATTTTCTTATGCCACCTTGCTATGTAGAATTTGCCAAAACACCAGAAAGTACTATTGCGGTAAACACTAAGATGGATGGGGAAAATCCAAATGATGGCTTGTTGAAGAAATTCCAAGATATGATGTTGAAACAGAGACCAGAAAGGGTGTCTCATCTGCTTCAGGAGAACTTACCGAAATGTGAGGCACAGTCTTGTTTAACTTGATGGAAATCAAAAGCTTGTATAAACTTTGTTGGCTCTTCTAGCTGCTTACATGTGCTAATGCCTTCCTCTTCTAGCTGTTTCTACTTTCCAGTATGATCAGTTCTTTGAGAAAAAAATTGATGAGAAAAGAAAAGATCATACATACCGTGTGTTCAAAACTGTGAACCGAAGAGCCCAGGTTTTTCCCATGGCAGATGACTATTCAGAATCCCATAGCAGCAAGAAAGAGGTGTCTGTCTGGTGCAGCAATGATTATCTTGGGATGAGTCGTCATCCTAGAGTTTGTGGAGCTGTTATGTAAGTGGTTTTTAATTGACAGTAAAATGTTGGCTAATTACATTGTGTCTTTTAGAAGCCTACCCAACACCATTGTTGGTACAAGCAAATTATTAAGTTATAGGTCCTCTTTAGTTATTAGGGGACCTTTTGTCACTGTCTTTTCTTTGCAATGACACCAAACTGGTTTTAAAAGATTAAATGGAGTTCCACTGTATTTCTTAATACAGAATGCTTCTCCTCTAATTACCGCAAGTAGTTTGCTTATAATGAAGAATGTTTTTTAAGAAATCTCAAGCTGGTAACCTATGAAATTCCCCCCAAAATTATCCTAGTTTGTGCTTGGCTTTATCACTCAGGCCAACTATCCCCTACATGAATGGGAATGCAACTTATTTGCGAATGTGAGATTGCTTCAAGTTGTGTTTAATGACCCTGTTGGAACCTTCCTCACAGGGAAACACTGAAACAGCATGGTGCGGGAGCAGGAGGCACCAGGAATATATCAGGAACCAGTAAATTCCATGTTGATCTTGAGAAAGAATTGGCTGATCTCCATGGAAAAGATGCTGCTCTGTTGTTCTCTTCTTGCTTTGTAGCAAATGATTCAACACTCTTCACACTAGCCAAAATGTTGCCAGGTAAATCTAACATGAATATGCTGTTCTACTGTACCTTGAAGGAATTGCTAAAAAAAATATATTCCGTGGTACATTCATTTCAAATACTGTAAAACACCAAATTGCATCAAGATTGCCCCATATTAATTCAATACAAACACTTAAACTAGCTTGGAGTTGAATGTGGCTAGCAGTTTTATCAATCCAGCCAGGTTAAGTGCATGTTTTTGCCACCTCATGGAAATTGTATCAAAAGCTTTGAACTGAAAAAACCCAAACTAGATGTGTGAAGACAAAATGCAAGTACAATGCAAGCGCATAGCGTCTAGGGTTTTGTTCCAAGGATTCTGTGTATACATGAAAATTGCTTATACCCAAACCCTTGGAGCCGCCCCGGCGGCTAGCAGGTGAGGAGGAGAGAGAATCCCCGATACTTCCATAGCCTGTGCACTGGGCAGTCTTTGCCTCCCAAGTAAAAGCAGAAAACGTAGAAGTTCTTTTTATGCCATGTAGCCCCAAGTGGACCCAGTGCAAAAAGAGCTTGCTGGGCACATCCTGCTTGGCACACTGCCTCTGGGAGGCTAGGGATGCTCATGTGAGATCTTGCAGGAACTTGGATGGCCCCACAAGATGGTGTGCAAAAATCCCAAAGCTGGTGCTCTGAGCACGCATTTTCCCCCCGCAGACAAGACAGGAAACTTAAAAGCTCTTTACGCACTGGGTAACCCCAAGCAGACCCAGCAAAAACATAACTTTTAACCTCTCCACCAGGCTTGGATTTAACTTGTACAGTTCCAGCCAGCTTGTTGAAACTGCGCAAGTTAAATGGGTATAAGATGCGGCTGTATGGTAGCTGAATTTGAAGGTACCACTTTGGTTTTTTGTTTCTTTACATATTTTCCCTATGTTCTGGGTATCTAATGACACTTCCTACATAATGTGTGGCCACAGCAGTACCAAGGCAACACTGGATCATTCCTGCCCTGCTCACTCACTAGATTTCCTGCTTAAAAGACTACTCTGTTCAGTGATGTTGCTTCCCTTCTAACAATTCTGGATTTGAGCAATAGTTGCCAGGAAAATGCCAAGAACAGAATTTGAAAATTGAGGTGACTTGCAAAAGGCAGGACCAGCTGGGTAATATCTGGGTTCAAGGTTTGAACCCGCTGCCTCCTTTCCCCCAGATACAGTATCTTGTTTGACAGGTTCCCACAAGAATCTTATTGCTCTAGGTTTCTTTACATTCAGGTTGGGATAACCCGATCTCTCTCTAGCTGGATTAGTGAGTTGTCCTAATCCTATCCAGTTACAGATGATCAAGCTGCAATGTAGTATTTGATTGGCCTTCTCTCTCTCTCTTTCCCTCCTCAGGTTGTGAAATCTACTCGGATGCAGGAAACCACGCTTCTATGATTCAGGGGATTCGAAACAGCAGAGTGCCAAAGCACATTTTTCGCCATAACGATGTTGGCCATCTCCGAGAACTGTTGAAAAAATCGGATCCATCTATTCCCAAAATTGTTGCATTTGAAACTGTTCACTCAATGGATGGTACGCTTGCTATATCATGCTCCAGGTCCTGATAACTGGGAAGACATGGGTTCTGAAATGCAAGAACTTGATATATTACTATTACCTTGTTTTAGGTGCAGTCTGCCCGTTGGAAGAGCTTTGTGATGTGGCTCATGAACATGGGGCAATCACCTTTGTAGATGAAGTACATGCCGTTGGGCTGTATGGAACTCACGGTGGAGGCATTGGAGACAGAGATGGGGTCATGAATAAAATGGATATCATCTCTGGAACGCTGGGTATGTGCACACTGGTGCTGTTCATTCTAATTTTGAGTAAGAGTGACTAAGAATGAGTCATAAAACAGAATGATCATACCCTTGTAATTCCATTTGCAAGGATAATTTGTATTTGTGATAGATCCTCCATTCCTGCATTAAATCAATGTATGTGAAAATCTTAGTTGTTTTACAGAGTCCTCCTATCTTTACCTTGAACTTAACTCTGTAAAGTAGAACATTCTTAATCCTGAAACCTGACGTGGGAGTTGTGTAAGGAGATTTGGTAGGAACAGAAGTAGTAAATCTATGTCATAGCAACAAGTTTTACCAGTTAAGGCTATGCTTATTGCAATTTCAAAAGCTGCAGTAAAAACAATGTACCAGTGGAAGCAATTTACCTCCATAAATTTTAAGGAACTATGAACTGGCAGTTGGTGTTACATAACAACTGCAAAGTTGTACCCACCCCAGACTGCTTGCTCTTGTTATGCAAGTGATATATAGGAGTACCTCCCTTTGGAGGTATTGGTTTACACAAGGTATGCTTTCTCTGTAGATAGTAAGACGCTGTTAACACAAAGTAGCAAAACTAGTAGAGAGGACTGAATATTGTGCTAATCCTTCCTAATTTTTTTGGTCCTAGAAGTCCTCTTGGTGGGCCAGTTAGAAAACTGCTCCTGCCACTGAAACCTGTTTGACAGTTGTTTTTAAGCATCGCCATGTGATGTCAAAATGTACTGATTCCCCAAAGATGGCTTCATGTCAGCCTTTTCAGATGTGGTCAGGGGTTTTCTTTATGTACTTTCCCTGTATACATGTGTTTGTGTGTGCACACCTTTAAGCAGCTTATTTAAAACTGGGGTGGTAGTTCTGTATTGAACATACCACCTTACTCTGTTGTATGAAGACTTAAAACAGCTCTCTTCTGTAGAAGAGGGATCAAAATACTGCATTGCTTGTTAAACATCTGCTTTTTACCAAAATTAGTGGTTAGGTATCAAAAGAACTGTAAGCCAAGGATAAAATAACCTTTTGCTTGTTTTTCCTGCAGGCAAAGCTTTTGGCTGTGTAGGGGGCTACGTGGCCAGTACAAGTTCTCTGATAGACACTGTCCGTTCCTATGCTGCTGGCTTTATTTTTACAACGTCCCTGCCCCCCATGCTCTTAGCTGGCGCTCTCGAGTCTGTGAGAATCCTCAAAAGTGCAGAGGGGCAAGTCCTTCGCCGCCAACATCAACGCAATGTTAAACTCATGAGACAGATGCTGATGGATACTGGCTTCCCTGTAGTGCACTGTCCCAGTCACATCATTCCTATCAGGGTAAATATTTAAAGACTTAATCCAGTACATAAAAACTCCAATGTTCTTTTATGTCCCACAGAAATTTCATAATTAAGTCTGTATGCATTTACATTCTTTATCTTGTTGAACTCTGTAGAATATGGTATCTTCCCTAGTTCCCCAAGAGGCATCTTAATGGTTATGACTTCAGCAATTCCCCCCCCCCCCCACTGTTTCAGTTTAAATTTATGCATAAAACACAGATTGAGAGAGTAGGAGATTGATGGCAACCTGCATTTCTTTGCTTTCCAGCCCAGGACCCACAGAATACAGCAATCTGACATTGATTAGGGAAGAGATTGTTATGAAGCCCACATGGTCTGTTGAAGGAACCCGGGATGGGGATACCCTGAGGTTTTCCTGGCAAGAGAAGTGGCACAGGAGTATATCACTGGCCTTCTTGGACCACACACATGTGCTTCGTTCTCCCTGCCTTTTCCGCTTCCACCCCACCCCAAAGCACTTGCCTCCTAGTTTTAGCTTGTATCTTACTGGTTAATAGTTCATGCAACTAGCAGTGTCTAAGTACAGGTCTTTGTAACTAAAACTTTTGGAGTCTGGTCATGGGAACACCTAGTTGGTCCTTGGTGGTGCAAATAATGTATTTTTACAGTCTTGGAAATGTGTCTAGAAATAATCTTAATGCCTCAGGTTTCAGATGCTGCTAAAAATACTGAGATCTGTGACAAAATGATGAGCCAGCATAGCATCTACGTCCAAGCGATAAACTACCCCACTGTGCCACGTGGGGAAGAGCTGCTACGTATTGCCCCTACCCCACATCATACACCACAAATGATGAACTATTTTATTGGTGAGTGAACAAAGAGATAAAAGCACAACAACATTTCCTAACACTTTTCTGACTATAGTGCTAAAGAACTATTTGGGCACTTATTGCTTGCACAATTCCAATCGTGTGTGGCAGACAGTAGGGCTGCCATATCCACAACACCCCTTATTCTCATTAAGGTTGAAGGCTGAAGCTATTAGCCCACTCTACACTCAGACTCCCCCATGTGACTTTAAACCCTGATCATGCATGGGGAGCCTTTTATGTGGAGCATGGCCCTGCTGTACCCCCGCATGTAACTGGAATCCCCTAAGTAATTAATGCTCAAATAAGGTTAACCCTACAGAAAAAAATGTGCTTTGTCCCTAAGGCTGAACTATCATAAACATGAGAAGCAGGATGGGTGACTGCAAGTACCACTTCCTAAAATGTACATAAGCTTACACAGTGCAATATATAAAACTGAATTTGAGACCAGTAAAGTTTTTTTTTTGTGATCAGGTTAGATTGCTGGGGTAAAGGTAAAGGAACCCCTGACCATTAGGTCCAGTTGTGGCCAACTCTGGGGTTGTGGCGCTCATCTCGCTTTATTGGCCGAGGGAGCCGGCGTACAGCTTCCGGGTCATTGGCCAGCATGACTAAGCCACTTCTGGCGAACCAGAGCAGCGCCCGGAAACGCCATTTACCTTCCTACTGGAGTGGTACCTATTTATCTACTTGCACTTTGATGTGCTTTCGAACTGCTAGGTTGGCAGGAGCAAGGACCGAGCAACAGGAGCTCACCCCGTCACGGGGATTCGAACCGCCAACCTTCTGATCGGCAAGTCCTAGGCTCTGTGGTTTAATCCACAGCGCCACCTGCGTCCCTCAAGTACTGGGTTAGTGCCAGTAAATCTGCTATTTTTGTCCTAACACACACAAGCTTACTAAACAGTTGTTGGCATTCATCTGTCTCAAGAGACAATGGAGTTCACCTCTGGGGGTGAAATCAAACTGAAGTGACCTCTTTGTGGCGCAAGCCTGGGCTGCCCAGATGACAAAACCCCCTCTTGGCCTCACCGATGTGATCCAAAGGAAGGCTGAGCAATACGTTTGGCACCAGGAGTTGCTGGAAGGAGGCGTACAAGGCTCCATCCAACCGTTTTAGAGACTCCATTTCAGATTTGCGTAGGGTTTTGGAGGCTTCCTCCAAAAGGGAATATTGTCTAGCAGGTAATACAAGAATTGAGATTGTCTCTCCTAGTAAACCTGTAACAGGCAAAGGGACATGAAACCTTTGAACATAACGGGGTCATTAGGGTTTTAAAATTCAAGGCTACTGTGTTAAAGAAAGCTAATAAGGATGAACCTTGTATTACTTGTTTTGTGTCTTCATGCTACAGATTAGCAAGAGTGTTTGCTTTGTCTCTGCAATTACCAGAGTTTCCTTCTCTTGCAGAGAATCTGTTAGCTACTTGGAAGGAAGTTGGCCTGGAGCTGAAGCCACACTCCTCTGCTGAATGCAACTTCTGCAGGCGACCCCTTCACTTTGAAGTAATGAGTGAAAGGGAAAGATCCTACTTCAGTGGAATGAGCAAACTTGTGTCAGCGACTGCATAAAGCAAACTATAGTCCTATCTATGTCTAGTTGTCTAGTGTTCAGATGTTCACTGTAGCCTCTTTCCTGCATATGACATGCATTTTATTCCGTAGCTTAAGAACAGAATTCCTGAAAATAAATTTTCAGATGGTGTATACTAGTTCTGTATTTTATGGTGGTGTTTTCTTTTCCCATCCTCCAATTATAATCATTGCAGATATAACAGATAGCATGTTCAGATAGCAGTAGAAACAAGCTGGGGTCCTGTTAATGAATAACTCATCTAGTCTTTCAGTTGTGCTAACAAATTGCCTTAACAGACTAGGCTAGATGTTACTAAACTGGCAAGGTTCTGAACCTGGGTATTCTTTCTGCCTGTGCCAGGCCCTCTAATGCCAAGAAATTTAAAAGCCAATAGGAAAGAGATGTTATCCTTTATGCAGGTTTAAGATTTTTTGGGGTGTTGGGGAATCAGTAGGTTGCATACTTGTTCTCCAGTGCCATGCATCTACCTAAAATGAAAGACTTTAACCGGTAATTGCTCAAGAAAAAATGCAGACGGGGGGAGGTAAATGCAGAAAGAAATAGCACGCGTGTAATATCACTTGGGGTAGAGAGGAAATTTTATCAGAGCTCGTTGAGTTTGTCCCCAGACTGTTTTCAAGTCCCAGAACTCAAAAAATGGATTTGGGGAAGGAATAATGTATAAACACCCAGGAGTAGAGGGGATAGGATGAAACCGCTTTCCATGCACAAAGGTACCGGGGCCTTGATGAACAAGGTTTTCCTACAGCTTATAGTAATTTATATCTAGTACTTTAGCCTCACCCAAACAGATGTTGTCTCAGCTGGGAAAAAATGCTAGATTTTACATAGGTGTGCACATACCAGCATCTATATAAAAGTGAGGATGTTGGGGTTGTCAAATGCACGAATTGAGTGAATCATAAATTCTGTGAGGCCTTTCTTCAAAGTATAAGAGAGACAGTGGGATAAGTTAGAGAAACTTAGATGATTGTGTTCTTTCACTCTCTCTCTCTCTCTCTCTCTCTCTCTCTCTCTCTCACACACACACACACACACACACACACACTTAACATGGGTGTGATTATTTACAAAAAAAGTTTCCAAAGTAATCAGACCTTGAGAAAGTATGTGGAGTTGCACTTCTCCCCTACTCCTATGTTCAGAATGACTATTCACTTCCTGTTTCAAATAAAGGCAATGGTCTCTAGTGGACTGAGAGAAGCAAACAGCACTCTCAAATTACTGGAGGTAAGAGTTATGAACACAAATCCCTTTCAAGCCAATAGAGACATAGCTAAGGATTTGGTATCTTTGAATAACTAAAAATTGCATAACAGTAGGTGAAAAGGAATTAGTAAAGGGTGTGTCAAAATTATTTAGTAGGAAAAAACATTCCAACCACACATCGTCTACTTGTATGCTGATAATCCATGCATATATTTGACCCAGTGCTCAAGGGTTGGGGGGTGGAATCAATGGGGACATGCAGGTGGAGCTGGCACACACAGCCCCCTCCTACTCTCACACCCTCTCTCTGCCCCCACCTTTATTTCCCCAGGTGTTCTTTTGAGAACCTGGATAAGATTATAGTCAGACTATAAACCCTATTATCCATTGCTTGGCTAATTTCCCAGCTCTATGACTGCTTCAACAGCTCAAGTTTTCAAATGTACTTACCATCCAGAGTCTTTCATTATCTGCATTCCCAAATCAAATTCCTAAGTGGAGGGTGGATATTGGTTAGCAACTATTAGGACTCATATTTCTCCCCCCACCCCCGCGCACATATTTGAATTCAAGTCAAAAAAGATGCTAGCAGCTGTTTTATAAAACCTGGGCGGATTGGTCTGAATCCAATAAACCAGATGTTATTTTAACCTTTTGTGTTTTGCCTTGGAAAAAGGAAAATCCTGTGAGAAATTAAGCTTCTGTGTTCTGAGGGAAGATGATCACATTTCTAATGCCAACTTTCCAGTGAGCGCAGAAATGAGCTTTATAGTGATCCTGTGAGGCAGCTTGTCTGAGGGCCATTGTGCCCTCCACTCACGAAATGTGAGTGATAAATAGCAGGCCAAAGGACACCTGTGCTCCTTTCTTGCATTCAGTTTCCTCTGTGCTTACGAAATATAATTTGGCAATATGTCTGACCGCAGACATCAATGGTGAAAGGCCAGCGACAGCCCTGCCATTAGTGAGGCAGCCCGTTTGGGGTGTCATGAAAGGCCTGCACATTAGTAGTGATTTAACGTATTGCTTTATTCTTACTTCCTAGGCGAGATGCTTGTGGTATTTTTCTAATTCAAGCATCAAAGTAACTTGGTCAGCTTTGGGTACTATGCACCTTGCTTGGGGGAAAAGCTGAGGGGCAACCATTTGCCGTTCCATCTCAGGCAGAAAAATGTCTCGGGCCAGCCCTGTTAAAGGCACTCCTGAATCCAGTTTGGAAACCATGCTGATTTCAAGCATGTGGTCTTGTCAATGGCATAGAGAGGACCCTCTTCAGCTGTGTTGCTCTGCAGCTCAGTACACTAAAGGCAAAAAAGACCACATCAACAAGGCCCCAGGGTAGGTTTGTGTGCAGTATCTTATATTTCAGAGTACTGCAAACACTGGTCTCTATTTGTTTATTGGAGGTGGTAGAGAAACGGAACAATGTTTTGGCCTGACCACCGAGGGTTCTGCATAGGACCCCTATGAATACTATTCTGGCAAACGCTGAACTTAGGAAACCAGGTAACACCCACCCCGAGGGCACACGCCCCAGTATATGTATTGACAGCATGAGCCATATTTTCCTGTTAACAAAAGGAACTACAGTCTCAACTAAACCTCCTCCTGCCAGTGTCAAGCTTTGTGGGAAGAGGGGAACTGAGGGAGCGTGTATTGCGGACCTGCAACTCCCTTTGTGGAAATATTTCTTCAGTCCTGCTCTCTTTAAACTTCTCTTCTGATGAAAAAGAAAAGAGCAGCTAAAACAGTTTAGATTTGTCTTCGCTATATAACCAGGCAGATGAAGGTAGAAATTAGAAGCCATTTTTTTTGGCCTGCTGTTTCTTTCCTAACATGTGTGGTGCTCCTGCCTTGCTTATGGTATATTATTTGCACTGCACCTGCCATTGGAAATTGATTGGTTCCAGAACACAAATCACTTGTCGTTCTTCATTACTAGATAAGGCACTGAACCCTACATTGTTGCAGATTACAATGGACTTTGCATCTCACAGCTGCAATAATAATAATAATAATAATAATAATAATAATAATAATAATAATAATTTTTGTTTGTGTGTTCTTGTTCAGAACAGTCAAACAAAGATGGGAAGGACAGATGACAACTCTGACCCCATTGCCACCCTTGTCCTCCCTCATCTTTCTGTCATAGTAGCACCAGAAGCTGCTTCTCTTCAGGAGAGGGCCTGGAATCTGGACAGCTGCCACGGTCTTCCAACAGGGCTGGCCCAAGGCATCCTCCACATTTCAGATATCAAAGCCAACCAGACTGTCACATGAATCTTACTTCGACGCTGGCAATGGGCAGAATCCTCTGCTGCCCAGCAGTCTCACTTGGGGGCAGATCATGTGACGTACAGTTCCTCCACTCCTCAGCATCTGCTGCCATCTCACTCTGCCTAATAGTAGAGCCGGCCCTGCTCTTCATGGATTTCTCATTTTCTCCTCAGGCAGCACTGACTGCCCACATATCAAGTGATCCTCTCACTCCTAAACTGCTTTAAAAGAGTGAAGAGTCTCACTCCTTTCTGGTCTCTTCACCCAACCCACATTTTCTCTCAAAAATATTTTGTTTTTCTCCTTCCACTCCGCTTCTGCTTCAGCATGGACAGAGGACAGAAACTGCCCACACTCCACCCCTAGATGACAACTGAGGAGAAAAGAAAGGGGAAGGAAGCACCTGCTCTCTCACACTCTGCTGCTGCTACTACTAGGTGGCTGTTCCGGGGAGGTCTGCATTGAGCCCAAAATGTTCTGTTATCCCTTGGTTGGGCAACACCACCAATAAAATAATAAAATCAGAAATGCATCACATTGGCCAGCCTAGCGTATTCTCCCATGTACGATCTTGATTGATTCAGGGCTGACCCTATCATTAGGTCAAATGGCACAGCCATCGCAGGCAGCAGATGCTGAGCAACTTGGAGCAGAATGGGATGTTATGTGCCAGCTAGTTTGCTGAACTCAGGTATGATGGAGGTGCTGCCCATAACCTGTGCCAGAGTAACATTCAGCTGTAGTCTTGTTGACTTCTATACATGGAATAAGGAGAGAATCTTGCCTTTTGCCTCAGGCAGCATAATGTCTTAGCCGGCCTTGCTTGGACTTCTTGTTACCATGCAATGATGTACATTTAGAAGTTGAGGGCTGCAGAAGGGGCTACAGCCCTCCTCAAAATTGGTTGGGAGGTGGCTGAGTGCCCCCAGGAATAATCAGGGAAAAAAGACTGTTGTTTGCAATCAGGGTTTAAGTGATGCTCTGTAATGTTATTTTAGTTGTACTCCAATCAGTTACAAGGAACATGATGCCATTCTTTCCTTCTGCCAATCAGCCCTTTCAAATTGACTCAGAATATTAGTTAGCCATTTATTTGATTTATAACCCCTACTGTCACAGGGACAAGTGACGTGTTTATAATTTTTTTAAGGTAGTGATGAAACCATTCCCATTTCAACCAGAAGGGTTCAACAATCCCTCTTCCCAGGCAGCTCTGGAAAATGTGTGAGGGGAATCGGGGTCTCCTAACAACTCTCAACACTCTGAACAAACTACAGCTCCCAGAATTCTTTGAGGGAAACCATGACTGTTCAAAGTGGTATCATAAGGCTTTAAATGTCTGGTGTAAATGTGGCCCTAAGTTAGTCGTGCTTATTAACCATGTGGGTGCATTGAGGAAGACTGCAACACTATGTTGTAAGAAGTGAGCTTCTCTCTTCATTACATATTTGAAACGTGCAAATGTTTGGGATATTATTACACTGATGAGGCTGTTCCTGCAAGTCACTTATCTGATATAGAAAACACACAAACATACATAAATATATAAATATAAATAAATAAAATAAACAACTGTGTTTACACGAGAGCCTGGATGTTATGCATAGCTGCCTCGAGCTACAGATGTATTATTTTTGACAAAGGTATGATGAACTGGGAACAAAATTTGCAATCTGAAAGGGGGTCCCCCAGATCTGTGTCCCCCCCCCATAATTTGACACTCCATTTCATAAATGAAAATGCCCCTAGTGGTCATTGAGATAGCTTGATTCATCAAGAAACCACTCTTCTATTTTGCTGCTGCTTTCATTCACAGCTTTTGCCAAAATAAAAAATATTTTTAAAGTTCACAAAACTTAAAAGCACAAGCATCATGCGTAATGCATACAATTTCTTGTTTAAAAAAAACAAGAACTGACAATGTTATTCTCTCTCTTGCACATTGAGCAAATACTGTACCCCAACAAAATATATTAGAAAAAATGAACTGCAGTCTAACAACCACAGTAGCACACTTTTGCAGCCTTTCCCCAACACATCAAGCCATTTCCACACATCAGGGCATCACTTTATTTGGCACACATGTTCCGTCATTTGACATACATTTAAGGTGAACAGGACACTGCCCCAGCAACCTCAGTCTGCTCTTTGCCAATCTCACCTGCCAGTCTTCTTACTTAAAACCCATCCTTGGGGGGAGGGGGAGCACTGGCTGTGTGCTTTCTCATTCTCCTTAATCTCAATCCTCCTGTCCTTGTAGAACTCAGCAAGGAAGATGACGAGACAAAGGTAGAATTAGTTGGCTCTGCCTCTCAATGACTCTGGCTCCACCTACTGTTGGTTTCTCTGCCTTGCACCCTGCTAGTCCCAATGGGCTGCAGCCGAACAAATACAGCTGTCTTTTGACTATAAGTCACCTGGCTGCAGTCCTTTCATCAGAGGGATGAAAAGGAAAGCAAGACTATTCAGAAAGTCATTTTTCTGTTCTTTATGCATTTGGACACCTCTTAAGATATCATAACCAGATTCTGTGTGATAGTTCCTGAGCTCAAGAAACAGGTTTTCATCTAATTTTGGGTACAATTGGACACTACAGTGGTACCTCAGGTTACATACACTTCAGGTTAGATGTGCTTCAGGTTACAGACTCCGCTAACCCAGAAATAGTACCTCAGGTTAAGAACTTTGCTTCAAGATGACAACAGAAATCGCACGGCGGCAGCAGGAGGCCCCATTAGCTAAAGTGGTGCTTCAGGTTAAGAACAGTTTCAGGTTAAGAATGGACCTCCGGAATGAATTACGTACGTAACCAGAGGTACCACTGTATTGTGAATCAAGATACTGGACTGAAACTTTCTAAACTGCACTGATTTTGTTGTTTCTTAGAATACCTAAGCAATGCTGGGCCTAAGGCTGCTCATTGCTTATAAAACAATACTGGAGTAAGCTGTTCCACAAAGCACCTTGTTAGTTATTTCACCCAAATTGTCTATTAATTCTCAACAAGGCAAATACTAAGTGCTTAAGGGAAGGGTTGCCCAAATTCCCAAGGCATAAGCGCTTTGGAGAAACTCCCTAAACTGAAGGTCTAAACCTCCCTGTGGTCAGCCCTTGTGGGAAACTGATAACAAGGTACGCTGTCCTTGCATTCCTTTGCCTTTGTCTATTTCTTTGTCTCTACAAAGAAAAAAGAAGCGTTTTCTTGCAAAACATGGGATTATTATTCATTTTAGTAAACTATGGAGAAGCATAATTGCCCTTTTACTCATGGCTGAGGAAATCTTAATAATTTGCATAGCAATTGTGTTGCCATGGCTACACCAGAGTTTCCTGCAGCCAGCCTGTGTAAAGTGGGGAAAGGCAGAGCACATTCCTAAGCTTCCGTTTCCACACTCCTGATATGCAGAGAGGCCTAAGGTTCATTACAGCCTTATTAAAGCAGAGTGGCACAGTGGCTGAACTGCTGAGATGTGGATGGGGGGGCGGGGACTAAGGCTCAAATTTCTGCTCAGCTGTTGAGGCAGAGCAGATGGCTTGGGCAAGTTACTACCACTCAATATAAGCCACCTCACAGGGTCCATTGTGAGGATAAAATACTTCTCACAGCTTTTGTGAGAGAGAATGGAGTATAAATATACCAAGCAAATAACCAATGCTCCTAAATTGTGTTTTTGCGACAATTTATTTCTGATAAAATGATCTGGCCCACAAGAGCCTTAAACCGACTATGTGGACTATGGCATGTGCAAGCTTCTGCCATAATAAATTTGCTAGCCTTTAAGGTGCACCAAGACCTAGTTGTTGCTGTTATTTTTGCTACCACAGGCTAACATGTAGCTACCCTTCTGGAAACTGTCAAGGCAAAGGGACCCCTGACCGTTAGGTCCAGTTGTGGACGACTCTGGGGTTGCACACTCATCTCGCTTTACTGGCCGAGGGAGCCGGCGTACAGCTTCCGGGTCATGTGGCCAGCATAACTAAGCCGCTTCTGGTGAACTAGAGCAGCGCACGGAAACGCGTTTACCTTCCCGCCGGAGCAGTACCTATTTATCTACTTGCACTCCATGCTTTCAAACTGCTAGGTTAACAGGAGCTGGGACCGAGCAACAGGAGCTCACCCTGTCGTGGGGATTCGAACCGTCGACCTTCTGATCGGCAAGCCCTAGGCTCTGTGGTTCAACCCACAGTGCCACCTGCATCCCTGCATGCCAAAGTTCACATTTACCGTAAGATGACTGTCCTGAAAAAAGGGCAACTGTCTTCAGAGCAGTCCTGTCAAAAGTTACTGACCCCGATATAAAATTACAGCATAACGAAATGTTCCATAATTTATAAAGGGCTGTGACATGACACGTCAGCAGGTGGCGCTGCAGAATCACAATATTTAGGACTCTCAAGTCAAGACCATTGATACTTTTCATTTTGAGCAGCTGAAACAAAAGTCCTTGCAGGAGCCTTTGAACTGCTCTAATATTAACCCAGTACTGTCCCTCTACTGTAACTGGTGTTTGCTTCCTGGGGGCTCAGGAAGGGAATCTTTCCCAGTGCTGCTTCTCTTCATTGGATGTGCTATGAGTTGAACCTAGGACCTTGTGAATGAAAAGCTTACACTCTGTCACTGAGCTATGATTCAACAACTGCTTTCATTCATGTTCTTTCTGATACTTCACATTGGTTCAGGTGAGCCTGGGTGTGCGCGGCCCCCCACCCCATTTTCTAGTTTGGGGTTGTTCCCTGGATTCAGGTAAAACACAGGCTGCTCCATCAAGCTAGAATTCCCCCTGCCTCTTCTGTTCTCCTGGTGTCTTAGGAGGGTGCCAAATGCCCTATGGCAGTTCTTGTGGCTGAGTGGCCAGTAAGCAGTTTGGCGGTGTCTGCAGTGTGGGCCCAAATCTCAGGGACTCCATCTCTTTTACCCCTGAGTTGACCTTTCCCCCCAGAGAAGCAAAAGGTGAGTGTTGCCCCCTGCCCAATTCCCCTGGTGGGGCTGAACTGTTTCCCAGACCCGTACCATGCAATGAGTCATGGTGGGGTGTGTCAGGAGACCCAGATTGTCACAACACCGTGGGCTGCTTCTGCATCCATGTGTCATGGCTGTAGTGTCAGCACTGATTCCTGGTTAGTTGGCTATGGAGAAGTTTCTTAAATTCAGTTTTGAAGCTTTCAGTGCACAACTTTCCTGGCAGGCAGCCTCATTTCTTTTAGGAAGCAACCACCCCGGGGAAAAGCCATTGAGGCACCTGCAGTTGCCACCTTATTTTCCCCTTGATCTTCTTCTGTGACTGCCTCCCTCCCTTTCCCCATGTCCCACCCTCGAGTTCACGAGCCTTTTCCTGCTTACTCAGAGATGAGTCACAGGTGAAGACATCGCTGAGCTGCTCCCAGAAGCACCAACTTCTGACGACTCCCGGGCGTGAGCGGGCAGGGTTCGCGGCCAGGTGAGGCGGTGGGCGGGGCCGGTGCTGGGTGGGCGGGGCCAGCAGGTGAGGGGCGGTCCTGTGCCCTCCTCCCCCAGGTAAGCGGCGCCGGGGGATCCGGCGGGACTCAGGCAGCGGTCCAGCCCTGGATGCCTGGACGGGGAGAGATGAGGACGCGGCAAAGGTACGTTTGCGTCGCGGCGTCTGCTAAGCCGGTCCTTCCTATCTGTTGGGAGCGGAAACCTCCCCGCTCCCTTCCTCTCTCGAGTTTCTCAGTGACTCCTTTGTTTGCAAAGACTTCGGGCAATACAAATACCAGCGTCCTCTTGGGAGCTGAGTTCAAATCCAGGGGGTTGCCGTTCTACCTGTTGAAATGGGTCTCGGTGGGCTTCGAGCGTTGCTTCGTGGTGGGTCAACTTTTTGGAGACCTCTTCCTCTTCCTCCGACTGCATTTCCACTTCCTTCCTGCCTTCTCCGGGGCTGCTTTTCCCAAGGAGCCCCTTCTCCCCGTTCCCCGGGTCTTTCCCTTCCTGGGGTGTAGATCCAGGTGTGTAGGTCCGCTAGCGCCGCGCCCTTTGACATTTGCATCTCTTAGCCCTTATCGCCTCTCAAGATCGCATCGACTGAAAGGAGCTGGGGTGAGTGGCGGGAGAGAGAGACGGAGACACGAATGAAGCCCACCCCTCAGTTTGCTTCTGGAATCAACTGGCAAAATCAACGGGGGGGGGGGCATTGCAGCAACCTGTTGAGGCTCTGCCCTGCCCAGCAACTCCACCCTAGGTATTTATTTCATTATCTGTGCTTGATAGTTGGAGAAATTGCCATTCTATAGAGAAAAAAATCACCCCATCTCTTCTGAATATTGATGGTTCCCCTGACCTCAGCACCTGAACCTTGGTGTGTGTGTGTGTTTAAGACTTGTTTTAGTGAAGACACCCTAAAGCTGTTGGGTAGGCTTTGTATGCTAGATGAATTTCAAACATGTACTGGTTGCCTGTGCATCATGTTGTACCCATTACCGAAATGACCAAGCCTACTCAATAATGTCCTGATTCAGTCAAGCAAAGATGGCCCTTGATGTCCCTTCCAACGCTGCAATTCAGTGATTCTAAGATGGGGTTTGCAGGTACCTTCTCTCATCTGGGCATTGGGCAGACCAGACCTCCTTAGTTTCAGCAAAATCGTGACCTCATGTGCCTTGAGCACAGATACCTTGGGGGAAACTTGGATACGTAATACCCATTTCCCTCTCCAGAATTTCTTCTGTGCCAATCCTTACATGCTGTCCTTGTTCAAGTGTCCTCTCTTAAAATACTTCTGTGGAGATTGCCACATATGTGAGCAAATACTCAAGGAGGAGGGGTGGGGGGAAACCTCCCTAAAACCCGGCATTTCTTTTCCTTCATTATGCAACCCCCAGGACTGCAGTTGATCTGCCAATCAGATTTTTATTTGCGGTTTACAAAGGGTTTGCAGCAGCTGTGTGGAGCTTGCTGTGTAGAAGATGCTGTTCATCAGCTGAACGATTTGTGGTGGCTTTTGCCATCACTGAGTGCAGGGCATGGGGCGGAACGGTTTGTCTGCCCCAACACACCATGTACAGAGAGAGTGCCATTTTCAGTGAAGTGCCCAAAGCTGATCGACATGTGACATCCACAGGTATCTTGAGCTCATGCAGCTGGCCAGGAGCTGCCTGAAAAATGCTACTGCTCTAAGCACAAGGTTCTTATGAGCACAGATGTGCACTAAGGATTGTGGACTGTGGAGTTCATGGAGTGTGCTGGACCAGCTTAGACAAAAGTTCCACTTGATCTCTCAGGCATGGTGATAGCTACAGTCAGCTTCTGTTGGATATGAACTTGCTTGTCTGACTTCTCCCCATGATGATCAAAAACCCTTCCAGTGTGGTGTAGTGGTTAAGAGCGGTAGATTCATAATCTGGGGAACCGGGTTCGCGTCTCCACTCCTCCACATGCAGCTGCTGGGTGACCTTGGGCTAGTCACACTTCTTGAAGTCTCTCAGCCCCACTCACCCCACAGAGTGTTTGTTGTGGGGGAGGAAGGGAAAGGAGAATGTTAGCCGCTTTGAGACTCCTTCCGGTAGTGATAAAGCGGGATTTCAAATCAAAACTCTTCTATCAACATAAACAGACCTGCCAACATTCTCTCTAGCTCTTTGGGAAATGGGCTGAAACACATGTTTCATTGGCTAAAAAAGCATTCACTCTAATCTTAGCTATTTATTGCTAGTAGCATTGCCTGGTAGTATACTATAATCAACTGAAAATGGTGAATATAACTGCAACGGTTATGAATGTAGATGGTTATGAACAGAAATGATCCTGCCAAATTGAGCCTTGTTTCCATTTTAGTGCATTGTCAACTGGCAGCAGCTCTCCAGGGTGTTGTAGCAGAAAGGTGGTTTTGTCCTCAACATTCACCCAAATTTCTAGCCAAACTACAGACAGAGGCAGGCGCCACATGTGAGCTTCATGGCTGAAACTGTAGCCATGACACCACACTGGCCGCATTAGTGGCCATAGTCTAAGTATTAAACTACATGTGATGGCAGCAGATCATGTACAGACCCCTTTTACTCTGATTCCCCTCCTCAATTTGGGGCAATTTAACTACAGCTGTAGAAGCGGCCCTGCAAACATGCCCCCTTTCTTCCTCTCCCCATATAAACTCTGTGATTGAGGCAAATCCATGTTTTAAACACATGAATCTATTGCTGCCATGTGTACTTTGAGCCTTAACTGCTCTTTTGATCCATAAATACTCCTTAGCGCAGGAATGCAAGCATTCACAGGCATTTTACAATATACAGTATATATAATGTTATAGTCCTTTAACTACCTCGCTAAGCCAGGTTAATGCAAGCAATTTTATCATGAATGAGAACAGGCTTACAATCTGGGTGTGCATCTGTTGCTTTTCTTGCATTGGTTTAAGAGAGGAAACAAGTTGACTGTTAGATTTGTCTCCCACAAATTGCTGTACCTGTTCTGTTCTGTGAGTAATGAACACATCATTGTTTATGTTTTAAAAGAAGCCTGAAATGATAAAAAATATTTACAACCCGATTAAGAAATTAGTATTTTGGGATATGCTCAAGGAAAAACCTGGTACCTTTTGAGCTTCTGCTGAAAAAATGTTTTGTGCAGTCTTCTGAAATGTAATCGGCCATCTGCCAGATGAGACCCAGACCTGGAAACTGCTAGATAACAGCAAGGCAGGCTGATTGAGCTGAGTGTTTCAACATTTGAGCTTATGAATCCAGCTGTTTAAATCATTGCAGGATTTGTTTAGCTATGAACATGAAATTATGATGTCAGTTTGCTAATCCAGAGTGAGTGCTCTTTCCTGATACATAACCTAAATATATCTGCATGAATTCATTTTCTGGAGAAGTAGGCATGCTTAGGAGAGCTTGATATTTAAGGGAAGATCGGTTAGCAGTACCGCCTCAAGCTGGAGAATATTATTTGGAGATTAGTGTCAGCTGCTACCAAGGGCAAAACTAAACTGACTGTAGCAGCATTGTAGTCTTTGCTACATGGGTGGAAATCTACAGCAAATGAATACTAGGCAGCTATTCCAGACTGAAACCAATTTGACCTGAAATCCAACTGAAATCTGCTGTTGTCATATCTGCTCAGAGTTGCCTCCCCGTTCTGTCCTTTGCCCGGATCCTTTAATGTTCAATGGATTCTATACCGCCTTTTATGGTTTGTTTACTTCCACACATGTCAAAAGTGCCTTGCAGTGCAATTAGAGATGTCAAAACAGTTCAGAGAATGGGGTTCATTATCGTGGTCTCCTGTGGATGGCTGCCTCTGCAACGAAGCCAAAAGAGGAGGAAGAAAGAAAAGGAGCTGTTGTACAGTACAAGCGCAGCCCATTAATTCCTCCGTGATGGTGCTGGCCAACTGAAATGTGGCCATTTTTCTTAATAGGAATTTTTGAACTGGATGCAGGACACAAAGCTACCTCTTCTAGCTGCTCTTTATATGTGGGATGCTTCACTAGAACCTAGTTGTGATGGAAATGTTCACTGCAACTAGGGAGTTCTGCACGCGTTCCTTCGCACGTATCCACATTTTCACCTACAGTTGTTAGTCAGCTCAAGTGTTTGGCAAAGCCTTGGGCTGCTTTTCCCCTATCAACTCACAACAGGTTCTCAGGGCTGGATAGGCCAGTCCTAAACCTGTATACACAGCAGGAAGTTGTAATGAGTTCAGTGGGACGAAGTTTCTAGTAAGCATATGGTTAGGAAGAAGCCAGGGTGGTGGAGTCTCCTTCTTTGGAGGTCTTTAAGCAGAGGCGTGACAACCATATGTCAGGAGTGCTCTGATGGTGTTTCCTGCTTGGCAGGGGGTTGGACTCGATGGCCCTTGTGGTCTCTTCCAACTCTAGGATTCTAGGATTGCAACTTGACTCTATTGGGTAAGGACAAGGAGAAAAACAGGCTAGCTTGGGCTTGTTTATGGATTAGGGTGAAACTTTCCACTTTCTACTAATCTTGCCTTTCTAAGATAAATTAGAGCCAAACTAGACATGCCACATAGCTCGCCCTTTTACAGTTGGTTTTACAAAATAAATAGCAAGTGTGTTTCCTCTCATTGTGAATGGCAGGTGTAGTTTGTGTGTGTGTGTGTGTGTGAGAGAGAGAGAGAGAGAGAGAGAGAGAATCTATTGGATCCCATGAATCTTTGATGTGGATGGTTATCCCATTTCTGCAAGGAGTAGCTGCCAACATGTGACAAAACCTCAACAGGAAATGGTCTAACCCTGACAGCAGACTTATTTTGGCTTGCACTATATGCAGAAACTTTCTCCCACACCTTGAGGCAAAGACAAAATAGAGGATTGTATTCTCCTTTATGCATTGGGCCAGTAACAAATGAGAGGGCCCTATGGTTGTCATGGATGCCATGAAGTCTCAAGTCTGCCCATCTAAGGCAGCCTTGGAGTGAATGTTGAAGACCCACAAGACAAATGTCTTACAGTTCTCCAATATCTCAACTGTTACTTGCTAGTACTCTACCAGTTACGGTATGTTTAGTCAATGCTTGTTGATGTATATTTTGATACATCAGTGTCAGTGGCTGGTAGGCAGGAGGAAAGGCTTTGCAGAGAACCTTGTATAGTAAGGGACACACATAGAAAGCTTTGGTCTTCTGGTGTTGTTTACTTATTCTCTGGGCCATTTCAAAATATTTTTTTTACCAGGGTGTCCACTGTCCACCTACAATGAAGCCATGTTAGCTTGATAGTCAACAGATGTAGGTTCACTCACACTCTGAGGCTGGCAATACAAGGAGTGGAAGCAAGCAGCAGAGCATCATTCAGGGTCTTTTTGAGCTTTTACTGCAGGAAGCAACTGAGCAAGGGGAAGGTTTCTGGGCACTGCACCAGTGGCAGCCTTAGAACACACCTGTGCAGACAGCACCAGTATCCCCGAGGCACAGAAGTCAGTCAGGAATAGCTGCATAGAGAAGAGCTCTCACTTTCAAGTCTCTTCCTACTCCCACCCCACTAAGAACAACTGTGGAGGATTTGGATGAGGGGAAGTACAGCATGTTTCCAATGTCCCCACCAGTTCTCATAAAATCATAATACTTCTTGGTGTGCAGTAGCACCTGGGGCACCTAGCTAATGCCACAGAAACTGTGCCCACAAACAAAGTTACACAGCAAGAAGGTCCAGCGCCAAGGGCCTTCTGGCAGATCCCTCCCTGCAAGAAGTGAGGTTACAGGGAAGCAGGCAGAGGGCCTTCTTGGTAGTGGCGTCTGCCCTGTGGAACACCCTCCTATCAGTTGTCAAGGAAAGAAACAACTATCTGACTTTTAGAAGACATCTGAAGGCAGCCCTGTTTAGGGAAGCTGTACACTGTATTGTGTATTTAATATTCGGTTGGGAGTCACCCAGAGTGGCTAGGGAAACCCAGCCAGATGGGTGGGGTGGAATTGATAAATTACCATTATTATTATTATTATTATTATTATTATTATTATTAACATTACTACTATTAGTGAATCCCACCCTTCCAATTAACATTTAAAGGTTCTCCCTAGACCTGAAATTTTAGCAGGTTTCTTATCTAGGGTACCTTTCTCATGTCTGCTGTTTTCAGACTAGTTTTCTTCACAACAAAAAAGGAGAACCGATTACTCCTTTTTTTAACTAACCTCAAAACTGTAAACACCATCCTCGCAGGAAAACCATGGCAGTTATTCACCACCTTGGAAGGGTCTATGATGCCTGAAAACTCCATCAAATTCTACCAAAAAAAAAAGTACAGATGTGATGCTGATAATACCAAGGTTACAAGTTTAACTCCCCAATATGGGACAGCTCCCTCCCTCCCTCTGTGCATCTGAAGAAGGCCAGATGAGAAAGGAACATGGGAAAGAACCCTCAAGCTGGGCAAACCTCAAGTTGTTTTACAATCTCTCCCTGCAATTGTGTGAAGGAGATTCCCCAGGCAGCTGCATTTCTAGACATTTATTAGCTAGCATTCTGTATCACAAAGGGAATCATCAGGCACACAAAGGTAGTGGGGAAGTCCTTGATTGCAATCTATTTGGAGGAAATTATTCCATTCTTCCATTCTGCTTTGCATGACTGTGCTCTCCAGGGTGGCCTCTTTTAAGAGTTACTGGCCACAAGAAAACCCTCTAGTCCTACCCTTTGGTATTTTTATTTGTCAGGAATCTCTAATCTATGGGAGCTCTGCTCCTTTCCTTCCTGAAGAGAACACCAGTTGCTCCTATTTTGCTGTAGCAGGGCCTGCAAAACAGGGAAGGCTAGTCTTGATTTTCCCCCCATTTAAAAATATTTATTTTATTACTTATTCCATAAAATGTATACACCGCTTGACTGTTAAAAAAGCAGCAACAACCTCAAAGTGGCTTACAAAAATATAAAACCAAAAAAGTTAGGAATTTCCCCCCAGGACATTAAAACATATAAGAAGTTAAAATACTAAAAGCAGATTAAAGTTCACATCAGCATTTCTAAGCATCTGGGTAGGCCTGTCTAAACAGGAATGTTTTTCGCTGTACTCCTGATCATCAGGGTCTAATGATGGAGATCTTGCTATGTTCTGTTCACTTCCCTTGTTTCCCAGCCTGTGTGTGTGTTTGTGTAAGACTCTTAACTGAGACATTCTTCTGGTATACACTCATAGAATCACAGAATTGGAAAAGACCATGGGGGTCATCTAGTCCTGCCCCCTGCAATACAGAAATCTTTTGCCCAACATGGGGGCTTGAACCTATGACCTTGAGATGAAGAGTCTAGCTAATGCCACATTCACAAGATCCAACCTTTGTACTCTGCACAATTAATTAATCTGGAAAAAAGAACTATCCTTGATATTGTATACACTATCAAAAATTGAATTAAAATCTTGATGAACTTTGGGGTCAACCAAATTTCCAAATATTTACTTTTATGCTCGTTTGTTGTTGCATCTTATCTACCATTTCTTTATCCATATTTTTGATTAACATTTTTGTCTTCTTTATATTTAATTTAAAACCTGCTACTTGTCCAAATTCTTCAATTTCCTCTAATCCTTTCTTAGCACTGACTAACGGTTCTTCTGTTGTTAGTACCAAGTCATCGGCAAAGGCTTTAACTTTATGTTCCTTTCTTCCGACTGCAATTTTTTAAAACTTCTTCTGTTTTTCTTATCCTCATCAGGAGGACTTCGAGTACCGATATGAATAGTAGTGGTGACAATGGACACCCTTCAGGGTCATCAAGTTTTAGGAATAGCTTGTCATGGCTTTGTGTATCACACCTGTAATCTGTATTCCAGCAGCAAAGGAAAACGGCTGTGGAAAAGCTGACAAAGAGCCATCACTTTTTCTTATTTTCCAAAAGCTGGCTGTTATTGCTTATTTTGATCACCACATATTTTCTGATTTCCAGAGATGTCTCCCAACTCTTCAAGAGCCCAGCTGGAACAACTGCATATAATTTGAAATTTGCTAGCCAATCGTTGCCAGAGACAATCAGCTTGATTTTCATTTTGCAACTATATTCTAGAACCATCAGGCTAGAACCTCCTTTGGCTTTACTGAAATGATAGTTCAAGATGGTGGGTACCTGAATGAGGAGGAATTGCTCAACTGCCAGCTCTGGGTATGGGACAAATGTTAACATTACAGTTTTCAAGTGGTAACCTGCATGTCAGTGCAAAAATCTATCAAGCGCCAGCTCATCTCCGCTTGGTACATGTTAATGAAAAAGCTGTAGGGGGTATTCCTGCCGCTGAACAACACATTATATGCGTGCCAAGTTAATCAAAGGGAATTGCTTTTGTTCTGATGAAGCTATAAATAAATAACGAATGCACATCTGGCCAAATTTAAATTAGGAATAGTTTTGGATCAAATATAGTTGAGTGCATTTGCCTGGGACTCCTCTGGGATGTCAAGGATTCAGTTAAGGCAGTTTTTATCACGGAGAGCTGGTGAAACGTAAGAAATCGCCTTATACTGCCAGACTGTTGGTCCATTCTAGAGTAAAGGCCAAAGCCCTGAGGTCCACTAATTGGGTGCAAAGCAGTGTATTGAGGAAGGAGGGGGGAATGGCATGACTTGCACTTGGAGTTAAGGAGCAGAATGTTCCTGAGCATATGCTCAGGCACGAAATGTGGCCTTAAGAGCAGAGGCGAGCGCACAGATTCACACAAAAATCCACTCCTGCCCCTCCACCCCAGGTCTGATGTCAGCAACCTAATTGGGGATTGGGAGCCATTTTGTTCCTGCTGTTGTGAAACCATCTGGCAACAGAAGCCCCTGACACCCTCCTTGAATTTGCTACCACAAGATGTAGTGATGGCCACCAACTTGGTTTAAAACAAATTCATGGAGGATTAATCAACCACGCATTACAAATTACGGTGGTTAAATATTGGCTCCCATTACCACTGTCGATATGCCTCTGAATAATGGGGAACGAGAATGGGAGAGGGGCCTATTGCATTCAGGGCAGGCTTTTTGTATCTGGATGGGTTACTAGTCTGGCCTAGATGGGCCTTTGGTCTGATCCAACAGAGTCCTCCTTATATTCTTACTTGCCAATCCTACTGCGAACCACCCAGTCAATCCCAATCTATGTTCTACCCACCCCTGACCAGGGCTGCGACTGAACTTCTTTTCTAGCCATCCTGCCTGAGACTTCTCAATGGAGTGAACCTGGGACATTCAGCATCCATGACATGTGCCTCTGGCCCTGAACTCCAGCCCCTTTGTAAAGCTAGGCGTACTGAGTTAAATCTAAGATCCCTGATTCAAATTGCACTACTGCCGCTAATGATGTGCCAAACCTTGGAAAGCATGATCCACAATGCAGGGTTGCTGCAAACCTACCTTACAGGTAGGTTAGAAGAATAACTGAGCAAATTTATGCGAAGTGTTTAGATTGCTCCAAAATGTAACATAAACACTAAATATTATCATAATCCATTAGCTAAATGAATCATACTGTTTGTATAGCAGGTGGTATTTTCCATTGTGTTTTTAAAAGGGGATAGTGGCACTATTTCCTCCCCCCCTTTTTTTATTCCACTGGAGGAAAAGCAGCAGCCCTGGAGTAGCTTGGATTCTTGCGGCTTCAAACTGCCTCTGCTGAACTTGTACTGTGCATTCCTTCTCTCCCCCACTCCCGCGTCTTCCGCTGTCGAAAATGTTTTGAAGTCTGTTTTGCTTCACGAGAACCGCGAGCAAATCGGGGACCCAAGGGGAAAAACCAAATAGCTACCGTTTCGATCTTGCTGGATTGTGAAACGAACCACAGCAGGTGGGATGGGACTGTATATGCTTCGGGAAATTGCAATTCCCAACGGTTCATGGGGATTCTCATTTAACTCAGCATATTCAAGAGCTGCAAAGCTTTGGAATGAGCACCGTCCCAGCAGAGCCAAATTGTCACCAGCCCTTTAGCCTGAGTCTCGACAGCTGAGGACCAGGGGAAACTGTCTGGTGAAATGAAAGACTTTGGGATTGGCAGCAGCACTTGCTAGCCTCCAGATGTCTGCCTGTCACTTGCCAGTATTTGTGACAGTGAAGCCATCTGCACTGATAACTGCGAGAACTACAGGAAGACAACAGGAATGTAAAATGTTGACAGATCTTGCACGAGATGGGTTCTGTGCCATTTAATTGTTGCATGGGATGGAGTTTTGTAGCAGGCCTGGCTTTTCTGCCATAGTTAAGTTAAGAGAAATTACATCTGTCAAAGTTCTCCTTTGTACACACCTGTTAACAGATACAGGAGCCTTATCATATGTAGAATTGGCAACTTAAAGCGTGCCTCCCCATACATCCGTAGTGAGTCTTCTAACTTGTTAGTATTAATTAGCTGGTTTAACCCAATCAGCCTCACCAACCTAACTGTTTCTGTGTTATATTCTTGGCCCTCAATTTCTTAATACGGTTCAGGAAAAGAGCTGGTCCAAAGTGCAGATTTTTCTATCCTTGCGCACTCATTTTAATAACTCTCTTGATTCACCATGTTGCAATCTCTTGTGATTCTTCTGTAGAGCGTGACTCCTTGTTTTCTGATCAGAATGACCAAGAAGCCGTTTGGGTCAGGTTTCCCCAATTCTCTCATATGCTAGATATCCTTTGGGACTAGCAAACTGAGCAGGACACATCGCAGAAGTGTTGTTTCAGTTATGCCTACGCCTGGGTCCGCACCCACACACTTTTGTCACGCTCACTTTGTTTTGTTACTTGCCGTTCCAGAACAGACCACTTCCTGTTTTTCCTACATCTGCTGGAGTGGCAAGCTTGGGTTTTTAATTAAAGAGTAAATTTGAACAATTGCACGCATATACCAAACCACCGCCACACAAGGATTTGCAGAGTATATACATGCTTTTGGAGAATAGGCACACCAGGCACACATTCACTGTTTAAGCATAAGGAATTCGCCCCTTTGCATTTCCACTGAAGCATTGCACAAATATTGATGCCTAACGGGGCTGGCCCTACCATTAGGCAGAGGAAAGCGGCAGCCTTGAGCAGCTGATTTGGGTTGTGTCAGGAAAAGGCAGCAAATTGTCAGCTATTTAATTTATTATGACTGCACTTTTACTGCCAAGGAGCTTGAGAGGCACTTGTGGGATTCTCTGCCTCAGGTGCCAAAATAACTTGGCCCCTCTTTGGTGATGTGAACCTTGACCAGTGGGGAGGGGTTTCCATTTGTTGCTTCACCTCAGGCAGCAAAATGTCATGGGCTGGCCCTGATCACTAGCTGAGATATGGGCTATCCTTCCTTGCACCAACATGGCAGATTGTAGAAAAATCAGCCATTCTGGAAACTCACACTGATCTGTGTAACAACCTGTGTAACAAGAGAATATTAAACTGAGGGGGAAAGGGGGGTGGGAGAGACCCAATATTTTAAGGAGATTTAGAGATGCATGCTTATGCTCCACTATTTGGCCTGTCAATCTTTCAGCCTGGTGGTGTTTGTTTCACCAATTTCCTGTGTGTAGCCACTAGGTGAAGCAAGGTAGACTAAAATGCTGTCATAATGTATTCATTCATGCTTTGGGTTGCTGTTATGCCTTGAAGAGAGGCAGCAGAGCAGTTAGGTAGCTTTAGACTCTGGACTGTATTGTCTTCCACTCACCCCCTCTGTAAATAGTATGGTATGGTGTATTGATAAACCACCTTTTAGCCCCAAAGAAATATACAATAAAGGTACAATACGTAAAAGACATAAATGAAAACCATATAAAATAGCTGTTGTTCTCACTGAGGTTTTTTATGCATTGTATTTTTCTGTATTATTTTGCTATGGTAATGTGTATTAGTTCAGAATGTCCTAAGCCAGTCCTACGCTCTGTGTGCTTTATTGGGGGGCTACTCATTCTGCAGAGTGAGGCCCTGGATTTCTGCCCCAGAGTCTCTTGCCCAATAGGCACCACTGCAGGGGAGGGATGCGCCTTTCTTCCTGTTGTGGTGGAGCAAACGTATTATGATTTGTCACTAATGGAGTATAACACCATGACATGTGCTGGGAATCTCTGGCAGAGCCGTTTGACCACTCCTCTTCCTCCATGCTGCGCTGTTCTTTCCCTCCAACCAGATGGCACCTGATGCCTCGGGGGACTGGCAATGGGCTAAGGTAGCCTTTAGTCCAAGCACCGTTTCTCTGATCCAGACAGCCAGTTGTGAAATATCTGGCCCTTGTTTCCTGCCAGTTTTGCTTCAGTTGCCTACTTGAAATTCATTGGAAGGTTTGGGCTTGATTCCCACCCTGCACCATTTGGTCCTCCCAGAAATGCTAAGGCATGGAGGCAGTTTTGAAACTGAACTCTGGAAAGACATTCCATTTAAGAAGGTCCCAGGGTCAGAAAGCAATATAAAAGTGGGGTTGTAGTTAGTTTTCGGTGCCAGTCTGGGACATTTTGTTCCCTGAAGCAGCGGGGGTCTTCTCCCTCACCCCCACCGCACCAGGGCCAACACTTAAAAATCTATACCTTGGCTTTCTAGAGCAGAATCAGTAGCCTTTCTTGCTCTGCACCTGTGTTTAGGTGTACCTAAGAAGAGCCCTGCTAAGTCAGACAATCGATCTAGTCCTGCATCCCATTTTGCACAATGGCCAACCAGATACTATTAGGGATCCCACAAGTAGGGCATGAAGGCGACCTCTCTGGTTACCTAATCCTAACATGTGCAGTAGCTCTGACAGAATCTACCTCCAGAATATTCCTCCTTTTGGGACCATCTATGAATGATCTACTGTTTCTGGAGAGGGTAGGGACAACCTATAAAAGACTGTCTGACACATTCCCAAGACAACCTCATTGTCGTGCAGTAGCAGAAGAGCAGTGTAAGCTTGTTTGGGCTCATGAATTCTAGACAAAGATTTTCCTTTAAAAAACATACATTCCAATTCTTATCTTAACTGATCCTGGGACTTAAAGTCTCAGACCTGTTGTCAGAGTTGGCCCACATGAGGCAAGGTGAGGCAATCGCCTAGGGTGGCAGGACCCACAGGGACAGCAGATCCTGATGTAGATCTTTATTCCTTTCTCCGTAGATTCCCACTCACCCCTTCTTCCCTGGCAGGGTGTGTGTATGTGATTATGTAGTTTGCTTCAGGCTCCAGATGCCTAGGCCAGGCATGTCCAACAGGTAGATCTTGATCAGATCACCAGTAGACCCCTGAATGTCCATTGTAGATCACTGGTAGATCACTGGCTTCCCCAAAGAATCTCCTCTCAAAAAAAGCTCAACAACTTTGACCTGAACCCCTCAAAAGGGGGCGTGGGGTAGATCACTGCCTGTTTGAGTAGATCGCAGTCTCTTGGGAGTTGGCCATCCCTGTAATGCCACCCTCTCCAAGGTTTGCAAGTTAAGACGCCGCCTAGCACTCCTGTTCCGAACTGGCAAGCGCAGCCTATTCGGTTTGGAACTTTGGAGCGACTGTCTCTCTTGGCAGCCCGCGGGGTCCCTTTGCACATCACAGCTGCTTGGGGGCTGTAAAATGCATCGGAGCAAAGGAAAACCAGGGAGCTACAAAGGCAAGGCTGCTGCCGTCTGCTCAGAGAGGCTGTGAAGACAGGACAAAAGTGGCTGCCGCCGCCCGCCCGTCCTTTCTCACGGGGTCGAGCGCAGGCGAGCTTTCTGTTTGACTGAATGAGCACACACGGCACTCGAGCACGAGGTTAGCCTGGAGGAGGTGCTCACAATAAACACAGCTGTCCACCGAGCACACAGACATGGGCTGTACCACTTCAGATGCAGGGGGGAGCAGCCACAGGTAGTTCCCCCTCCCTTCCGGGTCCCTTGGTCTAGGGAACCACCTCCTGGGTGTCTCTGAGCACAAAACTGATGTGCAAAGGCATCTGGCAGGGATGCAGGCGAGAGGCACTCAGGCAGCCTGAGAAAATAGAGGGCTTGGTCCTAGCCAGAGGGGACCCACGGAGGGCGCTGGCGTAGCAGGTGCCCTCATCTCCCAGGTCTGAGCCTGACTCTTAGGAGGCAGACAGAGCACTGGAGGGGCCAGGAGGAGGTGGCTGGGTCCCATGGCTGCAAAACTCTTCAGGTAGGTGCCCCTTCCCCTCCCTCCCCACATGTTTTCTTTTGTTTGGCTGAGCAGTTGTTTTTGTATTGTTCTTTGGAAAAGAGGTGGGAAATCCATTAGGGCTGCGCTGGAAATTCACCTGTCAGAGCTAGCAGCAGCCAGAGAGAGGCTAGTCTTTAATCCAACCGCTCACATGGACATTGGGGGTGGGGGAGGTTTGAAGTCATGAGTTGCAGAGATGCAAGTTTGCCACAGGCTCTTTAGTCTTCCGAAAGCCTGCCTTTTAAAATCAGAGTGGGTTCCCATTCTCTTCATTCGTAAAAGTGGCTGATGGAATGAAGACACAGAAGGAGCTTGGCGAATTAATGCTTTCTGCTTCTGATACAAGCAGCCAGGATATCTTGAAGCCTTTGGAAAATTGCTGCTTCCTTGCTTTTAAAGTATCTGTACTCTTTCCCTCTACTCCTATAGTCTAATGTTGGAACATCCAGGAAAGAGAATCTGTGTCTCCCTTTCTGATCACATTCTTTCTGTGGCTCGTCCTACTGCTTATTTAATGGATAATTGTAGTTTGTAGAGTTTCTGGAATTTTATGTGACTTCCTTCCCTTTGAAATGCAATTGTTAAATGACTGAAGTAAAATAGCCTGCCTCTTATTTGCCATGAAATGCATAAGAATGAGAGAGAACAATTCTTATGTATACGCGTGCGTACACACACACACACACACAAAGACACACACCTGACTTGTGTCCTCCTATAAACAATTTGGTAAACAGCTCCAATTTTTAAAAACAGTTTTAAATGTTTAAACTGTAGCATTGTTGTGCATAAATTCCTGTTTTGTAGTGTTTATTTTTCTGCCTTTTACTTCAGAGGGAGACCAGAATCTATGAAAATAAACTTCACAGGACCCTCATTTACAGACATGGAGATGCTTAGCATTACTTAAGTGTGCCCCCGCCCCACTTGCATGGAATTCAATGCATCCCTTGCTTAAAACATTGATAATTGAATATTTGTTATTTATATTCTTGCAAGCTCAGAAAATGCTGGAAACGTGTGAAGAATAAATAGAATGTGATGGTGGTGAGAGGAGTAAACTGAGAAAGAAAGCAAAATGTTTTCAAAGGCATCAAATGTATCTTGTTTTTTCTTTATTCTTTGCATTACACCAGTGATCCTGCTCTGTGTGGTTGCCTGAGTCCTTAACCTTTGCTGGATCATGTCCTAATTTATTCTCTAGCAAGCAATTTCAAAGCACTCATCTGGCAGGCAGGATGCTACCCTAGCACAGGGGGGGTTGTTTTTGTTTTTCTTACAAAGTTTCTTCACAAAGTTTTCATACCGTTCAGAGGTTAACTTTTTTGCTATATCCTACACCTGAGAATACTTACTGTTACCTAGTTTTCAGCATGATGTTTTTGTATTTTCAGGCACAAATGTAATATTAATTCTTTTAAAAGGATGGCTGAGGGCAATGTCCGATGAGCTAAGAGCTTTATGGAAAACGGGATCATGTGGGAGGCAGTCTTATGTATCTGTCATAGTCTCTCCAGAAACTCCACCTGGATTTACAGCTTAAAGAATCAATAGCTGCCCCAGAGCATTGATGCTACCATTCTCTAAAGAGCAACTGATGCTGAACACACACCCTCCTATATATCATTGTATGGGATCCACTTAACGGCCATCAGAACTAAGTGCCTCAACACGAGGCCCCCAGGGGTCAGTGGACCCACACAGAATTGGCAGGAATAGTTAATGGCCATTGTGACAGAGCAATTATTATGACAACCTGTAGGTTTGTGTTGTAACTGTAAACTTGGCCCAGGAAGTTACATTAGCACAAAAGGCTGGTTTGCTGCTATGGCACCAGTAACACAACTGCCATTCCATCACAAGGCCTCTTATTTTTCCCACAATAAATTTTCTCATTAATTTGTTTGAAAGGGGAGAGTTGGCACAGGCCAGGATTTAGGGATGACTTCACCATAGACTCCTGCAACAATGGTTTTGGCACAGCCCTATGCACGTTCTGTAGAATAGCAATTTTATAATTAACGATGATTGGCATGGGAACTTTCGCCTCGAGATGGAAGTGCGCATGATGCTGAAACTGTCACTTGAGGGTGCATCTTTGTGCAAAACCTTAAAACAGCTGGTGGGAAGGAATCGCCAGGCTTGCAGCATGGTGGGCTCTATCCATGACCACCATCTACAGTTCTATGATCCCTGTGAAGGTTCTTCCTCTCCCCCAGGCTGCTGTTAGTCCCAGAAAAGTGTTCCCATGGGCGCCACTTCTGTTACACTGGGAGCAAGTCCTTCTGGCTGCTCTTGTAACTGCACACAGAGAAGGGGCCACGGCTCAGTGGTGGAACATCTGCTTTCTGTGCTGAAGGCCTCCGGTTCAATTCCCATCAACTCCACATAAGACTTGGGACTCAGCTATACAGCAGCAAATAAGGTGTTTTGAATACGTATGTTGTAAAGTGCACTATACAAATGTGACACAAGATGGCGACCGTGAGCTATGCCAAATTCAAAGTATTTTTCAAAACGTGTTGTTGTTTTTTCAAAGCATTTCCACAGCATTTTTTATATGTGTGTAGGTTCCACCTTGGAAGTACACAAATAATCCGGCTCTTACAAGACAGGGAAACTACAACTTTGCATGTGAACCCCCCGACCCCCTTTTCTGGTTCTTTCACTTTCCTGTAGCAAAGTCTTGTCTTTGCCTTGCAATTTGTCGCTATTCTCTTCCATGATCCATTTCTGCAACAGGAATTGAGTGGTCCAGGAAGAGGTGGTGGGCTTGGCAGTGGAAGCATTACCAATCCTTTCCTTTTGGCATGTTTCTGCAGTGGCATTTCAAGCTGCGATGCTGCTTTTAACTCATTTATATTGTCACATTATCATTTAAACCTCTGTTCATTTACAAATAAATATCACAACTACGCAGCAGTGTGGTTATTGCTGGCTCTCTGGAACAAGCACATCAAGATTGGTCTGTGTTAAAAAATTTCCCCTGAATTAAGCCAGGTTATCAAACAAATGCAATTCTGTCTGCCCTCTCCAGTAAATATCCCAAGAGTAGCATCACAAATCTGTCCCCTCCCCCGAATACCTGTTTACCCATGTAAGACATATGAACATGCATATGTATGCATTGGCACACTAGGGAGTACCATGTTATCCTGTTTATCGCTCTGCCACAAAGTTGCCTGGCATCCTTCCAGCAGCCTTCTCAGAACTTAAGTGAGCTGGCATCTACAGTAGCAAGCGCATGAATTATGAGCAGGAAATCTCCTTAAGCTCTGAGCTCACTGGGTGGCCTTAGGCATGCCCTCCTCTCAGTCTTCGCTTTCAATCTGCGAAATGGGGATAATAATGCCAGCACTTACAGGGGCGCTGTAAGGATTACTGAGACACATGAGAAGCACTTTGAACATTTCAGGGGGGAAAGCACTATAATTAAATATTAGTGCATTATTAAATAAAATTGGTGCATGGGATGTGAATCACATACGCTACCCCGGTGAGGAGAAGAAACTAGCTGGCAAGTATTTAAATGCTGTTTTCATGGCTCCCCTGGAGTAGATCCCTCTGGTAGATTTACTCACTGTTTAGGAACACTCCTGAGATGTAAATTATGTCTTGGGAGTCAAGTGGGTGAATTGCTATGCCATTGAGACGGAAGGCTAGGTAGTATTTAATTATAGTTTGTTCTCCATCCCCACTGCTTAGAGAGGAGGAGGGGGGAAGTCTTTCTTCTGGGAACAAACTCCCCCCCCCCCCGCTCCCTCCCATACAATCTGCTGCACTGAGAGCTTTGACTCTCCAGAAGGAAATCTTAGCTCTGTATCCAGTGTTGCCATTTAATCTTCCCTGGAGGTCTAGTTAGTGCTTCTGAAGCTTGGGTTCAGATAAAAGCAACTTCTCCTTTACAGCTTGGGGGAAAGCTTATTCTGCTCCTGGGTTGCTTGGTGAAAGTGGTGCTGCTGTCCTTAAACAGAGGGCAGCATGGCACACTACGCTGGCGCTGCTGCGAGCTCCTGATTTTTGATGATTTCACTGTAGATCCAGGGGCTAGAGAGATGCTGAGTGGCTTATAGCATTTATCTGGGAGATCTAAACCACAGACAGAAGCAGGAAAAAGGAAGGCCCATTTACAGGCACTCTGCTCCCCAAGTAAGTTAATTGGTGGTTTGGCTATTGCTTCCTATTTTCTGGTCATCATCTCTGAAAAAGCCACTAAACTCCCATTGTGATTGCTTTTTTGGCATTTCCCCTTCTAAATATGCAAATACACCTTCAGGGCCTTTTCAGGTCTGGATGAAAGATCTGGTGGAGATTATGAGAAGAATAAATAGGGAGGAGTCAGGAAGAGGAAAAGAAGATTTTGATTTTTCCTTCCAGGCACTATGGTATCATCACTTTTCAACCTGCCTTTCCTCCTCCTTTACAACAACCCTGTGGAGTAGCACTCAGGGAAGTGGCCACATGGCTAGCTCAGCAGTCAGATGGGATCTGAACCGGGACCTCCCTGTACAGCAGCGTTACCACCACCACTGCCTTTGATTTCTCTGTGCCCCCTGCCCAGCCTCCCTCCCTCCGTCCTCTGCCCATGTGCAGAGTTTCAAGCTGGGCACGCTCCACTGGCTCCTACCCACCCAGAGGCCTCTTTCTACCCTTCATCCTGGTTGATATTCTGCCCCCCCAGTCCCTCAATAAGCCTCTGATTCCCCGCTCTGCAAAAGCTCACATGGGGGCGCTTTGTTCCTCGCCCCTATCTTATCAAACGTTACGAACTTTCTGGCTTTCACGCTGCTTCTGCCCTGCCATGTTATACAAGGTTTTCTGAGAGCTCTGGACATTAGTGGGGTAATGCATTTGACTAAGAAGCGCTTCACCTCCAGGGAAATACTAGGCTTTAATGCAGGTCAGCAATGATTGAAAGCTGTAATCATCAGATGTCTGCTCTGTGGCCTATGCAGAATGAGGTTAATGTGACTACTCAGTTCCTGGTGGAATTGGCCTCACTGAGAAGGGGAGAACGGGATGCTTGCAGTGGTAGAAGGGGGAGGGAGCACCTTGAATGTGCCAACAACAAACTGGAGCTTCGATTCAGAATGTATATCCATGTTATTTTATAAACCCTAAAGTTGCATCAGGATTTTGTTTTGTTTTTTGTTTTAAATCAATGGATTAAATTATAAACTGGGCTAGGGAACATGTGGCCCTCTAGCCTGTATTCCAAAGGTGGTTGTTGGACTCACGCTCCCATCATCCCTGACCACTAGTCATGCTGTCTGGGGCTGATGGGAGCTGGAGTCTTGCTAATGCAGGTTCCCCTTCCCTGTTTTAAACAGAGAAAACTGCTAATGACAAAACAGACAAGGCTATAGCGACACAGCAAAGGGAGGCCACCATTTAGGCACTTGGATAAATAGCACTGGGAGCAGATTTGTGACCCTGGAGCCGGGTGGCCTCTAAGGAGTAGCAGCAGCAGCTCTCCTTCCCTCCCTCATGTATGCTGCAAATTGAATTACTCTGCAAATTAGCTGGAGGGAAACCTCTTGCAGCCGCGGCAATTAACAAAAAGGCAGCTTTCCTTTCAGACCTGATTTGGAGAGAATGGAGCCCTTAAAAAGCCACCACTCACCCATTGAGTTTGCCACCAGTTGTCCTTTTCCTACCCAGTCTGCTTTTGACCCCTGACCCTGGGATGTGAGACAAAAACAAGGGAAGGGGCAAGGTTTCATTTGTGCTTTTTGCAGCTGGAGTCTTCAGAGGCTCTGTGATGCTCACAAGCGAAAGGAAGAACTTTCTGACGGCAAGAGCTGTTTGACGGTGGAACAGACTCCCACAAGGGGTGGTCAGGCTCTCCTTTCTTGGAGGTTTGCATTCACTGCCTTCCAACTCTACAGTTCTATGATTGTAACGTGGCTGTCGGATGAAAACATTTATGATAAAGAAGGCTTTACATATATAGCACTAGTTAGTGAGGCAGGAGGCAGGGTGGCCAACAGCAGGCTGAGCCAGGGCTGAAGACAGGCAGAGCAAACTCATTCTAATTTTGCCCCATGGTTCGCACAGAGGAACAAGATGCTTGTCTTTTGCTGCACACAAGTTAGCTGGCTTGATGGAGATGTCAATTGCCAACATGGTGCCCAGAAATCTCCACGTAGATTTCTGCAATTGGGCCTGCAATTGTGGGGGAATTAAACACCTGGGGCGTTTGACCCTTTAATCACTTTGCTTTCCCCCAAAACTATCCAAGACACACTCTTTTAAAGCTTAATCAATGTATAACTTTTACTTAATGTACTTGCAACTTGCAAACTAAAATATGCAACGTAGGTAGGTGTTAACTTACATTGCTAATATATCTTACATATCTAAGATAAATACTATTACAGACTAACTGAGACAGTCAGCAGCACAACAGTTCAGCTGCTCTCACATGAAAGACTAACTGCCATAACTGTACCAACTGAAATAACTGCCTCTGGGCATGTGACAGCACAGATTTCTATAGCCCTTGTGAGCATTAACCCATTGAATTAGCATTTTGGGTGCTTCCATCCCACAAATTGGACCCGTGGCAGTAGCAAAATGCACCTGGGGAGTTCCGAACATTGCTGCATGGGGAAATTGATTTGTTAGCTGTTAACCAAACTTCCAAATTGGAATACGGTTGGGTTTGTTTTAGAATACCTGGCCAGTCAGCATCATGCTCATGTAACTCTTGACGGGCCTCTTGTCTTTCCTGCAGCATTGCATGCGATGCAGCACCCTCGTGCTCAGCCGGGCCACCCGTGTGGGCATCCGCACCCTTGAGGCTGTGCCAGCCCTTCAGCCGCCATGCCCTCCTGCTGCTCCTGCTCTTGTTCCCAGACCTGCCTGTGGCATCTCCCGACCTGAAGCCGTCCTTGCCTCCCATTGTCAAAGAGAGCCCCTTTCTGGTGGCCTGGAATGCGCCCACCGCCCGGTGCTCGGCTGCCTACGGGGTGCCCCTCCGCTTGGACTCCTACAGCATCCTGGCAAATGCCCAGGAAGTCTTTGTGGGTGACAACGTCACAATCTTCTACTACGACCAGCTGGGCTTGTATCCCTACTACTTGAACACAACGGTGCCGCCCACTGCCGTCAACGGCGGCTGCCCTCAGAACGCCAGCCTGACAAGGCACTTGGAGCAGATGGAGAGCGACCTGACGGCAGCCATGCCCTCCAGCTCCTTTGCGGGCCTCTCTGTGATAGACTGGGAGAACTGGAGGCCCCTGTGGGTCAGGAACTGGGACAAGAAAAACGTCTATCGGAACATGTCTGTCCAGCTCGTCAGGCAAAAGAATCGCCATTTGTCAGATGCCCAGGCCGAAGTGCAGGCTAAGTGGGAATTTGAGACGGCTGCCCAGGAATTCATGTCTAAGACCCTGCAGCTGGCCCGCTCTCTCCGCCCCCAGGGCTGGTGGGGCTACTACCTCTTCCCAGAGTGCTACAACTACCACTATTTGGATAGTTTTGAGAACTTCACAGGGCACTGCCCTCCGCTGGAAGTGCAGCGCAACAACGAGCTGATCTGGCTCTGGGAGAACAGCAAAGCCCTCTACCCTTCCATCTACATGGAGGAGGCCCTGAGGACCTCTCCGCAAGGGAAGAAGTTTGTGTGGGCCAAAGTGGGGGAAGCCCTGAGAGTGGCGGAGCTGCCTTCTGTTCAACATTCCCTCCCTGTCTTTGCGTATGCCAGGCCGTTCTACACCTACACGATGAAGGAGTTGTCTCAGGTGAGATACTTGCCCTCTTCCCTACCTTTGCTCCTAAACTGCACACTGTGTGTGTGTGTGTGTGTGTGTGTGTGTGTGTGTAGTGTCCATGCTTTGAGGCCCAGTAGATTTACTGCGCAGCGAGGTTGTGAACTGAGTCTGAATCTTAGTTAGAGCTCTGGATCAATGGTAGCCAGTAAAGGAAGGAGCCTTGTGGCAAAGAGGAATGGAAAAGAGATAAGGTGTTAGTTGATTTCTGAGTTTATCTCAGGACTGTGTGAGTTGCCACCAACTTCACTCCTGGCCATGGTGATGCAAGCAAATAGAGGGTGAGAGGGCTATTGGGAGAGACCTATTTTGTTTGGATTAAAGCACAATATTTATTGCAAACATTTCAATACCTTCTTCATCTAAAGTGACTCCACGATGAATGGCATCCTTTTTTTTAATGTAACTATTACAAGGGGTTGGAAGAGATGACACTTCCAATATTCATTCATATTCTCTCTCTCTCTCTCTCTCTCTCTCTCTCTCTCTCTCTCTCTCTCTCACACACACACACACACACACACACACACTCTTCCTTCAGCATGTGAACATCCCTTCTCAACATACGCTATTAAATCTGATACACATGGCACTAATGTTGAACATTTAATACCTGCACTCAGATTTCACACCACTTTACTGGCCATGCTTGCCGTGGTTTTCTTCCCCTCCAACTACGTGCCAATTAAGTGTGTCTGCGTGAGCAATTCTCAAATATTTTGGGCCCTGTGGCAGGAGTAGAGATCCATTAGGAATCTTGATTTTCTATGGTCGTGTAATACTCAGTCATAAAAATGTTTAAAATGTGTGTCTGTGTGTGTGTGTGCGTGTGTGCGTGCTGTGTTGGGAAATGTTATTCCATCTCTTTTCAGGACTGGAAATTTTACTGTTTCACAAAAACCTCTTCTGTTGCACAGAAAGCGAAATGGATTAGGTTTATGGTTTGACAATAAACTTACTCCTACTCATGCTCCATGCACACACACACACACACACACACACACACACACACACACACACACAGTCTTCCCTTACACTGTGCAGTGTCATTAGCCTCAAGTGAGACTGATATTCCTGTCTAGCCATTCAAGCATCAGCAGTGGCCGTATTGGGCTGTATACAGTGGTGCCATTCTGCTCATGCAACAGGCTTCTGTTTGCTCAATCAAACTTCCTTCTCCTTTCCTCTGCAGCCCCTGTGCACCCTCAAAATCCACCCAGAGGACCTTCCAGAGCATATTTGGGGGGGGCATGTGCAGGGAGAGGATAGGACGTCCTATTGCGTTGAGCAGAGTCGCATTATTGCAGCACTGGACACAATCCACAGCTTGGGTGTTTGTTCTTGACTACAGCAGCAATAGAGAATATCCAAACTGCGAGCGAATGTCAGATTCCTGGTGGTCTTTGCTTTTAATTCAAAAGGAGATGCGATCCAGAAGTTGCCAGCAACTCTCTTATCCATGGGGGCAGTACCAAAGAGAAGGCAGCAGTGGAATGGGGTGCCCTTGCTAAAGCTTTAGTGAATAGCTGGGAATTGCTACCAATACTCTTGGCTCTTCTTTCCCAGCCCTTGCTGCCTGTACTGAGCACTTCTGAAAAACATGCATTAGAGGGCTTGATTTCATACAAGTAGTGTGTGAGTTGCCTGTAAGTTTGTAGCCCTGATGGTTGAGCAAAGGGAAATACTGGTAAATGTCTTGAAGCTGGGTGGCTAACCTGGACCTGGGCCCTCCAGATCTTATTGGATTACAACTCTCATTATACTGACCACTGGCCATGCAGGCTGGAGTTGAAGTCCAACAATATCTAGAAGGCTTTGTCCCAAAGCTTCAGAAATGAGAAGTCAAACAAAAAGGAACCCAGATTCGTAACTGTGTTTATTCAGTTCAACATTATGATTTATAAACTCATGTAGAAGCTATCTTTCTTTATAAGCCAACTGACTCAGATCTTTGTATGTATGGGGAACAGTTCTATGAGAAATATTATACCAAATATATTCTGGTGCTCGACATCCACCAGAAACAGCTTAGGTATTTACCGTAAACTTGCAAATTAATGTGTGCTGGTTTCTGTTGTTCTAGACAGACTTGGTGTACACCATTGGGCAGGCTGCAGCCCTGGGGGCTCATGGCATTGTACTCTGGGGAGACGCAGAGTATTCTCGCAACCGGGTAATTTTAATGGTAGCCCTTGAGGCTGCTTTTCTTACTCATTCTTTTCTTTTATCTCTCTTGTTTATTGTTCGGCATCAGCTGATGGGCAAAGGGAGGAAGCTGAGGTTCTACTTTGTATACTGGCTACTTAAAAGACTAGCAGAGAGTACCATGGGGTATTTAAAATGTTCTAACTTCACACACTGCTGCTTGCTCTTCTATATATGCACATCTGCAGATACACAAATTCCTTGTGTGTAAAAAAAAAAAAAGATGTCAGGGAGGATTCTAGACTAGTCTTTTCCTTGACATCCTAGCTCTTGCCAGGGGTATTTAAAAAAAACAACCTGTTCCTACAATCTGAAATGATGCACCCCTGATACAGATTTGCCACTGTCATGAAAAATTTGGGCTAGGCATTGGTATGCAGCCAGTGTTCAGGTTACAAAACCTCTCCTGTCACAGACCCGCCCATGTGATGCTAAGGGAATAATTTTAAGGCAGAATCAACCCCTTTGCAAGGATTTTGTGGCCTTGGTCATGTATACCTGAAGGATCATCTCCACCCCCCATTGTTCAGTCAGGACACTGATATCCAGCGTTGAGGGCCTTCTGGCGGTTCCCTCACTGCGAGAAGTGAGGTTACAGAGAACCAGGCAGAGGGCCTTCTCAGTAGTGGCACCTGCCCTGTGGAACGCCCTCCCACCAGATGTCAAGGAAATAAGCAACTCTCCTACTTTTAAAAGACATCTGAAGGCAGCCCTGTTTAGGGAAGTTTTTAATATTTAATGCTGTATTGTTTTTAATATTAGATTGGGAGCCACCTAGAGTGGCTGGGGAAACCTAGCCAGATGGGTGGGGTATAAATAATAATAATAATAATAATAATAATAATAATAATAATAATAATTCAATTCCACAGGACCCCAGCCTCAATTAGGACATTTTAAGTGCTAGTCAAATAGGAATAAACAAGTCCCCAATACCATTAAATTCCAGTATTTTCTGATAGATTTATTTAGTTTTGCATCACAGACTTTCTCTGGCATTTGTAGCTCTCTATTAACTCTTGTAATAACTGTTTCCCTCGCAGACCAACTGCTTAAAGATTCAGGACTACCTGAATAGCACCTTAGGCCCTTATATTGTCAACGTGACCATGGCGACCAAACTTTGCAGCCAGAAGATCTGCAACAGCCACGGCCGCTGCATTCGCCGATGGATGGACTCGGACAGCTATTTGCACCTCAGCCCTGACACCTTCCAGATCCAAACAGTAGCAGAGGGCAACCAAACCCGAGTGCTGGTGAGAGGGCAATTGAGACGTTGGCAGGAGGACAAAATGAGAGAAGAGTTTGTGTGTCACTGTTACCAGGGCTGGAATGGAGAGCGCTGCTCTGCCCGGGGGCAGGGCTTCTGGCTGCGGACAAGTAATTGGTTAATTCTTGGGGTCCTCCTGTCCACACTGTGGGGGTGTTGTTTGTGAGCCATTTGGACCAGTTGTGATACATGTGGATTTTTTGTGTGAAGCCCACAGGGGTGAAGGGAAGACCAAGACAAGCATGGTGTTTGGTGACAAAGGTGTTGTGAAGTGATCTGTGGCTCCCACTGATGTTCTTTCTCCTTGTTGTGTTCATCTGGAAAAGTGAGCACATATGGATTTTAGCCTCCAACAACTTCCATGACCTATGCAGGATTCTATTCTTCCAATACACTGAAGATTTTCTTTTAAAGTTTTGTAACTCTCTTCACCAGCATAGCTGCAGCTTTAATATTCAGCGGTGCATATTTTCCTAAACTGTGACAAGAACAGTAGTTTTCTAATTGTTTTTTTTTTTAAAGCAAAAGATAATTCAGTCAGGATCTGATATTTATAACAGTTAAATAATGGCACAGTCACCTTTAAGAGAACTGTACTGTATTTAAGCAGATTATTTATACAGAAGAAACATTTCCTACTTGAACCAGATAGGAGTCCTCCAAATGTGATTGGTAACTGTTTAACTGATGTGTGTCTGTCTGTCTGTTTGTATACGTCAAGCTACCTCTCTTATTAAGCGGGAGCAAGATTTAAAAAACTTTCTAAATTAAATATTTTTCATGTGACACAGATTGACCTAGCATTTCAATATTGTCACCTACTGAAAGCCATAACCACCAAGATCAGTGGCTCTCAGACGTCCCCCTTACCACAAACAGGGTGCATGGAGGTTCTTGACAGACCATAAGAGTAGTCTTTGTTTTCCAACTGTGATGGATGTGCCTGTTTTTCTGAGCAAAGTCCTGTAGTCTCAGGTGTCATGTTTGTCAGCTGTAACCTCAGGTCAAAAGCCTTAACCTCAGTCGCCACAAAGAATAAATCAATTGCAGAGCAACAGATACTCTAAACTGTTTTGACAACCTGAATGGAGTTTGTGGAGCACCACATGAGAAACTATGATCTAGACTGGGGTGGGCCACCTGCAGACCTAGCCTAATTCCAAAGGCCTTCTGCAAGAGAACCAGGTTAGACTCCTGGTAACAGCGATCTACTTCTCCGGCAGCCAGCTGAGCAGGGAGAAAGGGTGGAAGAAAAGAAGTAGTTCTTCTCCCCTGCTGGCCTCAGCCCTGCCCACAGCTGCCCTGTTTCCCTGAACAATTACCTGTAAGAGAATGCAGCCCTCAATAGCAAATGTTCCCCATCTTTCCTTTAGGGATATGGATCATGTAGTCCAGAAACATTTGCAGGACCACAGCGCTCATGATCCATGATCATTCGCCATGCTGGCTGGGGCTGATGAGACTTGTAGCTCATCAACATCTGTAGCAGAGTTTTCAGGAGCTGCTGCCACCGGCATCGCATTCTCTGTGCATGGTGTTGACTCAAATCTAGAGAACAGGCACATAGCTCTAATGTTGCAGGAGAAGCACAGACACAGCTCCCTTCAGCAGGTCCTCTCCTGGTTTTATCAATTCTCCCCCTGCCCAGGCCCAGCCATTTTTCTCTGTGCTATACAGCAGGGATGGGATCAGGAACAAAACAAAGGGTCATGAAAAGGAGGAGTGAGTAGAAGGATCTTTGCTGCCACCGCCTTATCCTTTGGTCCTGGGCTGCTGCTACATATAGGAAAAGAGGCAGATGGGGAGGGCAGCAAGATGCTCCCCCAAGCATCAGCCGCAAGATTGATCTAGATCAGATAGTGGAACCTTGTGGCCCTCCAGATGATTAAAAGCTGCAACTTAGATTTACACAATATTTAATCATCCATTTAAGCCATGATGGGAGAATAGTAACACATGAAAGATGGCCTGGGAAATGTTGAGATAGCAAGCATTCACGTTCAACCCATCGCTAGCGCTTCAATTTATTTTATTTTTGGTTGGTTATACGCCATGCAATTTTCAGTATTCATTCAGACAACGTTGATGTAGTTTCTCCGCCTGCCTTAACAAGTCAAACTTTTCTGTCCTATGCTTATGAGATCAAAAAACAAAGGATTAGAGAGGAGGGCCAATCCTAGCTTCCACATTTAACAGGCATGGGAAGGGGAGGGGCTTACCACACCTTTTGGTCACAATCGCCAGGGAAAGTCAGGTATTTATTTTCCAACACAAGGCCAAAAAGGTATGTTCATTTCCTTGCTGGCACTGATATACAAACATCATCAAATGAATTCTTCTTCCACTTCCTGGATTTTGCAAGAATACATTGGCAAAAGCTGGGAAAGTGGGGGGGGGGAACCATTACAAGGCTGGCATTCTGGGACATGATGGTGTGCGAGTGTAAAACCTGGTCAGAATACAGACGTTGCGTTTATCCCTGCATTAGAAGACAGCAGACTCCCCCCCCCCCTGCCCCTAGAGAGCATCTGTCCCCTGTAATCATGAAAAATGGTTCCAGGGCCTTATAACCAATTTATGTAATCTAAGGGGCAACATTATTTTACACAAGATGGAATTACAATTTGTTATCTTTGCTGTCTCGTAGATAAAGTCTTCAAGCAACTAGGTCATTACCTTCAAGACCCAAAAAGACTGAGAATGGAAGGTTTTGCTAAATACCAATAGGATCAAGATGCAAACATCTGGTGTGTGTTTGTTGCTTAAAAAAAAAAAACAGGCAACATACCTGTGTCTTCAAAGTTTGAAGTCCATTCATTTGCAAAGCCACCTTACCTCCTTCCAGTGTTCCAGCTGAATTGATTGATATTCAGAGTTACCTTCAAAAGCAAGCTAAGCAGCACCAAAATCTACCCAGTAGGCAATGATTGCCATCTCCTTTTAAGCACCGAGAGACCCCAAGACAGAGACTGAGAAAGGGTGGCAATCCCAAATGGAAAACAGAAGCTTCCATAGCTGTGTTGACAGGCAGGAATTCAGCATGTTTCGCATTCCCCATCCTTGGCAAAACCTATTTAATGCCTGGTTATCACACAGCTGCTGAAGGCATGGAGGCTCTCATGAAAAGAAGGTGGCACCCCCAGTTATAGCCAGAATACAACCAAGGCATGCAGCATCAATGAAAACAAGAGTCTGAAGCAATGGGCAGGAAGACCTGACTGCACACAAGCCAGCACTTGCTGTTTTGTGGAACTGGCAATCACATTCCTTTGGCTCTGGCCCTCCCACAGAGTTGCAGCAAAGTTAACGATTATACACTGCTGGTTAAGTTTAGAGCAATTAGGGTGATCTTACAAGCTGCCTACAGACAATATCTCCCTTTTTATGAGGGGTCTGCATTCCTGCCTTTGCTCCGACTTGTCCCTTGCACATTCCAGAGATGCAAACTTGTATTCTTGTCGTCAAGCTGGCTACCACAAACGCTTGAGGAAAAGGCTTGACTAACTCAGTACAGTGACCTTTATCTAGAAACTGAACACATGCTTATCGGCTGGGGTTGATTCATAATTTACACACCTGCTTACTACACACAAATTGGGGTTTGCAAGGCTGAACACCAGAAGAGGTGATGGGGAGACATCCATTTCCATACACACAATTAGGCAAGTTGTTGGGAGTCCCAACCTATTAGCACACAATCATGTCCTGTTCCCCCAACCAATGGGAGATGCACACTGCTGCCTTCACCATAGGGAATACCAGTAGATACACATGGTTGAAGTGTAATAGGTGAGCGGACATGTTAGCTTGAAAATGAATGCCCCTGGAGGTAAAGCACACTATTTTTTACAAGAGTGAAAGACAATTTTTTTACAACCAATATGAAAGACAACAAGAGTGCATTTTCCAATCTAGAAAACAGGCCACTATGCCACACATAATAGTTTACAGGAAGATTAAGTAAGTAGGTAAAAGTGGAGGGGATATTGCATGAATTGAGCCCTCAAAGACCCATGGCCAAACTGGTGTGGTAAGAATGTGGGCTGAAAATAAGCTGGGTTGAGTTGCAGTCCTAGCAAAGCAGTTGGGGGGTAGCTTTGCTATGAGGAGACCTTGCCACTCAACCCATATTTCTCATGACCTCACCTGCCAGACTTGCTATCATGTGCAGAACATGTGAACTTCTGTGTCTTCCTCCTAGTGTCCCCCTCACTCACCTCAATGTGCCAGAATGTCACATCAAGCGTATTAAAGAAACCCACATCCTATCACATCTATGATGAAGTAGACTGTGGTCTACAGTTGCCTAAAACTAGTTAGCCACAAGCTGTTCTTAGTGCTGAGAATAAAGAGATTCAGAATGAAACGGCTCTCATACAGGAACAAGAACAGGATCCATAACCGTGTCCCATTATGTGCATGGCAGCTCTGGCTTGATTCTGGGAACATGAACAGGATTCATATTATGTATTTATTTATACCTCACTCCCCCCACCCCCCAAATGGGACTCAGGGCAGCTTATAGATAAAAACAATAATTGCTTAAAAACAAGGGGGGGACTATTAAAAAACAATTAAATATTAATAGAATTAAAACTTGATACATATATATAATTGGTTTTAAACATACAAATAATCACACACAAAAAAAACACAACACTAGCCCTTTCATTAAAAGCAGTCAATTCCGCAAAACCTGTTGGAACAAGGTCTTCCATTTGCTAGTGGAAAGACCGCTAAGAGGGAGCCAGTCTACCTTCTCCAGAGTCTGGGAGCAGCCACCCAGATTACATGGGTGAATGCCTCCTTCCACTCACTTAGGAACTTATCTTACGTATTACAAAATTCACAGCAAATAGAACTACTCGTCTGCAAGATCTCTCAGAGCAGGAATACTCACCAAAATGTCAAGTTTCAGCTACTATTAAGTTAAGCACACTTGGGGTCAAGTGTGTACATTCAATTTCACAGGAATATTCTTCCTCCTCATGCTCTTGCAAAACACCTATTCTAACTTGGGCAAGTTGCTCTCAGCCTTAAGCGCATGCTGATGATGAACAACTTTTCTATGCAGTAAATCAAAGGGATATTTTGTGATTTTTCTGAGCAGCTGCGAAACAACAAAGAAACAGATCTCACATTTCTCCGCTTGCCGTACACTCTGCTGTGCTGGAACCAGCCAAAAAAGCAGAAGAACATCAGCAACATTCTCAAAATGAGTCAGTAAACTGAGCAGTGACAGAGTTTGGGAGATGGGCTGTTAGAAGCAAGTGGAGCACCATCTCCCTTTGGTGCACGGAAATAGCCACCGGAAGTACCACCTCGGTACCACCAATGACAGAGTCTCTGCCAGGTTGCGGTCTTTGCATAGTGAACTTTCAAGTAGCCAACACAGGGCAGGCAGCTGCCTCAACCTACTAAAGAAATACACAAAAACCAACTGTTTTAAAAATACTTTTTATTTTTTAGAAAATACAGCATTCAGTACAGTGTGCCCTGCCTCCCCCATAATCTACAAACCCACATCATCACCCAGTCCAATCAGGAATGTGCATTTCCTAAGTTTCTCCAAACCTCTGGTGCTCATGTTAAGATTCTGCATGCTGTTAGTGTGAATAAGGTAGTGGTAGTTTCTGGCCTGCTTGTCACTGTGGCAAGTTACAGTCAAGTGATGGCTGTGATCACTTTTACCACGCTGTCCATTGGCCCTGCCTTTCAGCCACTACAGCTAAGCACCTGCTAGAGCAGTGTGTGCACTAAACCTATCGCAGCCTCCACTGAGCATGTGCAGGAATACTTACCATTCTTCAGTAGTAGCATAGTCTCAATGCTCTATGGGCTCCTGCCACTTTGGGGCCCTTCAAAACATTGCCCCTGGGCTTCCATATAACGCTAAAATGATTCAAGTCAAAACAAGTTCCAAATGAGAGTACAGCAACTACCTAGGCCACCATAATGATGCAATATTAGTGGGCCCACTAAAATAAACTGAAACATTTTAAAAGGGGAGAAACCATGTCTTCTGTTTCTCTGACTTGCCTCCTAGATGGCAAAATTATGATGTTATCTTGACTCATTGATTCTGATCCAGCCTAATAAATTTGGAGACTGTTTTAGGGGTGGGAAATGATTTCCACAGGCAGAGATACCTGAGGATACCCACGGGAGGAAGGATGTCCCATGCTCTGAGTAATATTCCTCTCCAGCTTAGAAGCGTTCCAGTGCTGGGGTGTTTCCTCCAAAACAGGTAAGGAGTGTGGGGGAAGCTTTCTATTGTGCAGATTGGATGGATACTTGGGAAGCATGGGATGGGGGAAGGCTGGATATCTATGGGATTGTCACATGATTGTGATCTTCATCCAGCATGGCTGATTTTGAAAGTCATCTCGTCACCTCGGAAACAAGGGTTACCCCTCCATAAAAAAGAGAGGCTCCAGATATTTAGATCGCATAGTGGAGTAACCGCAGGCACCAGTCATGTTCGTGGGTCAGTGGGTAGGCGGTGGGAGACACAACGATTCTGTAACTAGTCTCTCTGAAATCCTGAGATTTGGCCTTTAGTGTTAGCGGAGAGGAGAAAATGAGACAAGAAAGGGAGTACTGAGATGTAGGCTACTAATTCTCTCTTTTTCCCTCATGGAAGTTCTGATAGGTCCTTAAATTATAACTGATAAATCTGACCAATCTAATGGACTCCAAATATCACACAAGGCCAAGCTAGGTCTTGGTTGCTTTAGCCACCAAATTCCTTTGGGACATGTTGTGGGATAACGAACATGGGGCTAATCCATTAAACAGAACATGGCAAAGAACATGTCAACAGTGACCTTGCTAGACAAACTTAAAATGGAATGAAATCCTTGTTTTATTAATCTTTGGCAGTGGTGGGGGATCCCAAAGAAATGTATCCTCTGTGACATGCTGGTTACCATCTTCCGGCTACAGAATGGAAAATGCATCTGAGTCAGCAAATGCTCACATCTGGATGTCCCTTTGCTTGGGCCTTGGGTAGATGCTCTTAAAAATGTTGGACTTCTTGCACATTCCTGAGGGAATGGGATGACAGAGGCACCAGTATGCATTATCTCAAGACAAGAAAGCTTTTCGCTGATTCACTATGTCTCACAGTGGCAGTAAAAATGCCCACAGAGGGTGGCAACATCCAGAAGCACATGAATGAAAGCACAGGTGGGCTAGATAACCCCACAGGTGCATAGCACACTCCACCTAGAATGCAGACTCGCCCCACAGGATTGTTACAGGGAGGTGGGGGGTTAGGGATAAGCCAAATAATGGCGGCTGGGGAGCCTAGAGCAGGGACAGCCAGTGTGGTGTCCTTCAAATGTTGTTTGAATGCAACTCCCATCATGCTAAGCAGGGGCTGATGAAAATTGGGAGTTTGACATGTGGAATGCACCAGCTTGGCAACTCCTGGCCTAGAGTTGTCAACAGTTACGGTGTTCCAGGAACAAGAATTGGGGGTGGAGGAGTGAGACAACCTACCACTGCAGTCCCTGAATGTAGCTTGACAGTTTGGGTTTTGGTCACAGAAAATATAGGCAAATGAGAGAGGAAACCCCCAGTAGAGGATTTCATTATCCCTGTTTGAATCTGGATCCTGCTGGCTGAACATGACATGCTGAGCTAGGCCAAACTTTGAACCTCATCAATGTCTTCTGAGCGCTACATACTGGAAGCAAGGCCTGCTGCCCAATGTGGAGGAAATTCTTAAAAGCTAGAAGAGACCGTCCTTCCAATTCATTCCAGCATACCTCTCAGGAAAATAAAAAGATTATGGGAGAGTTAAAATCTAGGTTTCTCCTCTGAAATTATGGCATGCGCTGTTCTGTATTCTTTAAATCATTTTTAAAAAGCCAGATACTTGAAACTGCCCTAGGGCAGTGTGCTTTGAACTTGGAGAAACCTGCCCTTCCTTTCTTGAATCACAGGCCCAAGGCCCAGCTGTTTCCACCATGGGAATGAGCGAGCTAGAGAAAACCCAGGCTCTTTCCTTCACAAGTGTTGCAGCATTCTTTGCTGCTTAACTTATCTGCCTCTTCTGTAGACTTCAAAAGAATACACTGACTTCATAAAAGGGGGGTGGAGGGAGGGGCAGGGAAGAAATCACGATTCAAAGCCATCAAGCTAACACCACACAATTGGCTATGCAAGAAAAGAAAAAAAAGAGAAAAGGGAGAAAAAAGGCTTAGCATTTGTGTGGAGTTTTTTTTTATGAGATACAAAACAGACCACTAAGAAGCTCCCCAGGGGTCAGAAGGAGAAGTTTAATCATGCACGTTAAATTCAGTGACCCCCATGGAATGAACACATCGTCATCTACTACAATGGTATCAGAAGTCCCCAATCTGGGTCACATTGCTGGCTTGAGCTGAGTCAGGGCCTACTTCTACTCTTGCATTCAGAGCGGATCGAGAAGACTTCTTCCACCACCAACACCCCTGGCAATGCAACTGCCCTTCCATCATGAGCTGCTCCAGCCCCCCTGCACATGGGTAACACCATCACACCAGCAGCTGCCCCTTCCTTCCACCTGGTTTACATGGAGCTGCAGCAACCACTCTGGGGCACAGAACATTCCTGCCACAGTGAACAACATCTGTCATGGGGAAAGTGCATCCCATGAAGAAGACAACCCGTTCAGCGTTCAGCATCCTGTGGAAGGGCCAATATTCCCTTAGCTTGGCAAAGCTTTACTGTATAGCTAAGGATGAGCCTGGTTTTGCATCGTAACCTACAGGTGCCACTGCAGGTGTCACGATTGAGGGAGGAGGACGACACCTGAGCAAATACATCACTGGGCCGAGGGGCCCAAAGGCTTCACAGCTTCACAGCCAACAGCCAGCTGAATGCAATATTTGGAACCATCTAGCTTGAGAAAAGGCAGTTCCTGTAAGTCAGAGCAACAGCTAGGTAAGTTGACATGGCCATTTGGCTGGGAGCCAATTGCAAGGTGAGGCGCTGGTGTGGCAACGTGTGGTAAAGCATACCAGAGCTATACATGGAGGTGACACGAGAAGAAGAAGAAGTGGCAGCCTTAAATTAAGAATGTCAAGGAGCCAACCAAGAGGAACTGGGCAGGGATTGCACTTCCTGATTTCTAATTGCTCTCGTCTTCTCATGTGGCTGCAACAGTGTGAGGCAATGAGCCATCAAAGTGAGGCAGAGGAGGTTGGGGGAGAAACAGCTTTACAAAACTCATAAAAGTGGACAGTGAAACCCAGGACCTGTATGTGGATTTGTGGCGCCACAAACAAGGCTACCTGTTAAGGCCTGGAACTGGCCGCCAAGCCTCTTCACTGGTGAAATGAGAGTGGCTATCAGGAACCAGGCTGCCTCTCCTTCAGCTGCCTGGAGATGAACAACTTTTCTTCATCCAAAAAACACACCTATGTCGTTTGAGCAAATCCCACTAACCTCTAGCACCTCCCCCACCAACTCCATGGTTTTAAACAAAAAGGGGGGAGGGGAGATCCTGCTGCAGTGTTAATCCCTGGAACACACTCCTTAAACCTCAAATAGTGAGTACTGAGTCAACTCCTAGGCAAACTTGCCATCTTGGTAAAATATGACATTAATGGTATGGGAATTTCCAAAGACTATTGATGCACTGTTTTGTAACAGTGAGAGAAAAGGTATTTGGAGGGTGTTTTTATGGGGGTGGGTAGAGTTCTGCTCTTTGCGTGTGAATACCCCACCCCAGATAAGTGGTGAAGAAAATCCTTTGAGCGGTGCCGTTTCCAAGTAAACCAGGTCACAATATGAAGCAGTAAACAGGAGCATCAGTTTTAAGAGTCATTTAAATCTAGAACAGTTATGGTTTCCCCCCCTCCCAGGATTTACACAACGACAGAGCAAAAAGGAAGAGAAATGGCTTGGAGGTTCTCTCTCTTCCTCCCTGCCCCCAGATTCCTACCCTCCCTCCCTCTAATGAAACCAGGTGGAGACGACTTTGAAAGAAGAGATGGAGGAAACAGCTCTGGAGTTTGGTGGACAGGCTCAGATGCAGAGAGGTGGATTTGGTTGGAGCTGCGATTCCGGAGGCTGGTAGGCACCCGCAGCCCCTTTCCTGACCCGTCCTCCTGTCCACGAGGGTTTAACTGTCTTCACCATTCTCGCCTGGTCCTTTGATAAGTCGCTTCTGTCCCCTCTTTCCCACAGGCCCCTTGGGTTTGGCAAAGGCCTGCTTGAAGGCATGCTGCTTGGGGTGGACCTCATCATACAGGAACTCTGCTGTCAGCTCAGCTCCATCATCAATTTCAATCTGGCAAAGAGGAAAGAGGAGATGCAGTCCTCTGCCTTGGCCTCTGAAAACACCTACATCTCAGATGAGACAAGGACTGTCTTCCTCGTGATGCCAGTCTTACCTCCCTCGTCCACCTCTTTCCCCAAAATCATTTCTACCATCCAGCAGCAACTCTAAAATGTTGCTTCCAACCAGATCTACTTTTCATCTCCAGAATCTGAGTATCACAGCTCCTCATCTGAGCAACAAGCTTTTCATCATTTCGTAGGTCAGCCATGCAATTTTGAAATTTCTCTTGGCCAAGAGTTCCTTCATTCCTCCTCCCCCCACTGTGAGAACTATCCAGTTATTCCTATTCTCTGCTTCCTTTTCCTTAAGCCGTTACTCATCTAAGAGAGGATCTGTCCTCTCATCCCATGACTGCAAAGAACTCTTCTTTCAGATGCTTGGTAATTCTATCCTTAATAATGGTTTCCACCAGTTTCCCAAAACACGTTAAACTAACTGGTTTGTAATCCCTTGGATCCTTTTTTTAAAAAATCAGCAATTTTCCAATTTGCAATCTGATCTTAGGGACAAAGCACAGTTTCCTTAGATGGCCAGGATCTGACCTAAATCTTCTGCTGGGAAGACAGATGCAGCTGATTCAGTCAGCTTCCCTGCAGTCTCTTTCCCCTTCTTTAACACATATTTGACACCCTTGTCATCCAAAAGCCCAACTGCCTCTCTAGCTGATCTTCTGCTACTAAAGTATTTAAATATTTTTTTAATGATTGGTCTTAAGGTTTTTAAGACCAACGTCGGGACACTTCCCCAAGTTATATACTGGGTCCTGAGGAATTCCTCTGGAAGAATCTTCATCTACTGTCCCACCAGTCCTTCACACCATCCACAGCTCCCAATGTCCATATGGAAGGAGGAGGATTTCATCAAATATAAATTTAAGGGTCAAGGGGTGGCGGCAGCCTAGGCTTACCTTCTTTGCAATCTCTAGGCAGAAATCTTGTTCCACGGAGTCAAGCAGTCGGCTCTTGCAGCTGGAGTACAACATGCGCTCCTTGATGCTACATTTGTAACCAGGCATGGAGTAGATAAATACTGCAAGGAAGAGAAAAAACAGGGCAATCAGTCATCCCTGGGTCCGGCCATGATTAATTCCACAAAACTATAGGGAGCAAAACCATGCATGCAACAACTATAATGGAAGGAAGTGCAGAACTCAAAGAGTAGGAAAAAGTTTTGCAGACAAGCATCTTCCTTTTCATGTACTGTATTGTTTTCAAAAGTTCTAGTATTGGTTATATCGGAATTCTTTGCACTAAACCAGTGATGGCCAAACTTGGCCCTCCAGCTGTTATGTGACTACAACTCTCATCATCCCTAGCTAACAGGACCAGTGGTCAAGGATGATGGGAATTGTAGTCCCAAAACAGCTGGAGGACCAAGTTGGGCCATCACGGCACTAAACTAATGGCTTATGAGGCTTCTGGCACTGGAGAAATTGCATGAGCAAATACGTATCATCAGAAAGGACTTAAAAGGCACATTATCACAGTTCCCCAGATTCATGGAGAGAAGAACCTGCACTGGTGGGAAGAGCCCTTTGATACATTCAGAAAATAAATTCCTATGCCTGTCTAGAGGGAGGGAAGGAAGGATGAATGACTGGACAGGCACAGATACAGTTTGCAAAGGGCAAGCAAAATTCTGGTCTGTAAAAAAAGACAAAGACAAGGCTGTCTTACCAACTGACTCCAGATAATATCCCTCGTGAGAGTGCTTATACAGGAAGAAGTGGTAACGGGCCGAATCCTGAGGAATTCTTTTAGGCAGGTCTGCTATCTCAGTGGCGTTGGTGTGGACCAAGTCTATGGTCTCCCGTTCCAGGTCCAGCTTCTGTATAAACAAAGGCAAGAGGACACAGTTCAGAACAACATTTGGCTCGGGGGGAACCAAGAGCCTTTGAACAAGCAGGGCTTGCACAGAAGTCCAAGAGGCGTTCAAAAGGCCAAAGCGAATAGTGAAAAACGGACTTCTCACCAGCTGGATGTAATTGATCTTCTTCTGTTTTAGTAACTGGATGGCCTGTTGAGCTTCTGGCTGCAAAGGAAAAGCCAATCCCTGGAGGGTCTGGTGTTTGCTTTCGACGCTGATTTCAGTCTTGACCTGTTTAACAGGGGTGGGGATGGGGGGAAAAGGAACAGAGGTGAAATGAAGGAAGAAGGAAAGCAACAAAGGTGACAGCAAAACACAAGCCATGCTGCTGGGACTCGGGGCGCTCAGAAGCTGATGCACCCTGGAAGGGAAAGAGCCTGTGGCAAGGGGCTGCTAGCAGCTGCCATGGCACATGGGGATGGAGCCTGTCCACAATGCTGGTCCAAGGAGAAGACCAATGGAGAAGCCTGGTGCCCTGCTCCCTAGACTGATGCATCAGTCTGGAGGCCAGAAGAAGAATCCTGGGGCAGGATTTGCATTGAGGCACTGGCAAAGTCTGCTTTCAAAACACCACCACCAGGTTTGGTAGGCAGTTGCAAGCAGGGGCGCTTCTCAGTACCTAAAAAACCCTCTGGGAAATGAATATGAAAGAAATGTGCATGTGCTCTATATATGCACAAATTTAGGTCTCTGAGCAAATTAAGACAGTGAGTGGCTGGGGTCTCGCCAGCACTGTGCTTTGCAATAAAAGCAAAGTTTAAGTTGAGGAAAGGGGCAGAAGATATGGGGCCCAGCACAAAAGACCCAGAAATCAGGCTCCCTGAGCTAGCCCCTAACATTAGCCCAGCTGAAAAGAAAAACGAATGCAATCCCTCCCCAATTTTTGGTCAAGTGTATTCCATATGTTCTGAATAGAAGCATTCATTGAAAACCAAATTGTACATCTGTTCCGATCTTTATCCAACCCCTCTCCACCACACACACCATATTCTTTTGTACCTGCCCATGTTTTATCTTGTTTTTAAATCAGAAAAGTTTTTTTGTGGAGGGGTGGGACAAGATTTAGAGAGGAGAGCGAAAGGAAGTTTCTCATTAGATTTATGAAATTGGTTAATTGTTGCAGTTCAAATGTCACATGTTTTTTTAAAAAATAATAATTAAAATACAGTCTTAAGAAGGGGAAATGTTGTGACTAATTCTGGCGACTTTGGTGCACTAACACACATACATCCTGGCAGTCTCTCTAAGCTTAAAAATAATAATAATAAATTCATTCCAAAATAACTGCAAGTGGCTGTAGACCACAGCCTTATAAGGCTTTGCACAGTGTCACCAGAGGAAAAATCATTAGCTTTTTGCTTTCTGCTTTATAGAAGAGCAAGAAATAGGTCACACGCTTCATTGAGTAACTATCAATATTTCACTTTCGTTCTTGATAAAGGAGTGAAAGCGAGGCTTTGCTTTTTATTGTGAGAGAGAAATGTCATTTTCCGGTAGATGAAAAATTATAAAAATCCCAGCTCTGCCCATATATAATTTGGAATATATTAAGTATCAGAATAAGGAACTGGTCTGTAGAAGAATCCATGAGTGACACAGTTAGAAAGCCGGAAATGTGGAATGCCTGAAAATAATACTACTTAAAATAGATCATGCTGTATTATTTCAGGAGTAGCCAGTTGGGTCATGCTGGCTGGGACTGAGGAGAGCTGGAGTCTAGCAACATCTGAAGGCACCATGTTGGCTACCCCTGTATTACTTACTACAACGGAGGCAGAGAACCCAAAACTAAAAGACAAACTTGTGAAAACGCCGTTTAGGACAGACATAAGAAAGTAGTTCTTCATTTAAGGAACTTGCAGCCACATGAGGTGGTGGTGAATGGCAGTTTAGAGGTCCTGAACAGTCCTATGTAGTATACACAGAAAATTACAGATCCTGCCACAATTGGGATTCCTCCCCACTTCTGAAGTTGCAACCCCATTCTGGGAAGGAAGCATCAACAGAAGCTTTCTTCTTGAGGGTAACAGAAGATGTCTGGGGGGCATTTTCACTGGAACTGCAGCACCCAATTTTTTGAAAATGCTCTGAAGGCCAACATTTTGTCTCAGCCAGCCCCAGCGTTCGAATGAGGATCAGGATTTAAAATGGAAGCCAGGAGATCACATGGCAATCTGCTTGGACCTGAGACTACAAGGATGGTCTCATTCAATGCTATGCAGTAAATAAATCAGTTAAATTCTTGCCCACGGTGTAGGGAACACTCTCCCAATGTCAGTTGCACAAATCTTTACTATACAGAGGCATTATCTATGCGTTCCCAAAGCAGCCTACTAAGTTTATCATCACGAGACAGAAACTGGGAGAGGCTTCCACATTCTTTGGTTGAATTGTAAGGATTGTCCTGATGTCCTTCAAATTCAAAAATAAACACTCCCTTTAACATATTTATCTTGAATTCCTGTGATTATTTTTTTTTATCCAGGAGCACTCACTCTGTGCCACATTTATCACGATAGCATTTAAGCAATTACATGCGTTGCACGGAATCCTCCAGAGAATAGGCCCTGAATTAGTGAAGATCTCTAATCCAGATTACACTATCAGCAAAACTCGCTCACCAGTATACACCAAAATCACTCCAAAAAGGAAGGCAGGGGTAGGATTCTTTCTGTTAGAAATCCACATCTCCCATTAGAGAACTTATTTCTCTCAAGGCCATTTAGAAAAATGGGACCCACGCTCACTTGGTGAGCATCACAGGGACGGAACTCTGCTTTGTTGGGAATGTTTGTTTCTTTGAGAGAACACAGAGAAGGATGCAACCAAACTGGCAATCAAGAGAAAGAATCCCCCACCACACCCCCAGCGAGAGCAGAAAGCAAAATGCAGGCAACGCCGCCTACCTCCTCAAGGTGAGGGTATTCAACCACTGATGGGCAGCAGCAACAGCCCACTACCATCTGTCATGCAGAACGTAGGGAAACGGAGTCACATTGTGACAGAGACAAGAGAAAAGAGTTACCTGAAAGTCTTCACATATTGTGGGCTGAGCTAATAGCCAAGAAGGGCCGCTAAGCACTCCAGGAGAACACAATCCTTAAAAAGGGGGTGGAAAACATCTGCCCCATGGGTTAAAAATGCGGCCCTCTAGGCCCTTGAAACTTTCCCCCAGCTGTGCCCTCCCACCCATCTCACTGCTCTGCCTCACCACAAGAGTGCCTTTGCCTGCCTGGAATGTGTCCTTGTTTGCAGGATAATAATAATAATAATAATAATAATAATAATAATAATAATAATTTATTTATACCCTGCCCATCTGGCTGGGTTTCCACAGCCACTTGGGCAGCTTCCAACAATAATCTATTAAACATTAAAAGCTTCCCTAAACAGATGGAGAGCAGTGTGGGATAGTGTCAAAACCTCTGGCTTTTGTGAGGTTGGAATCCAGCCTGCTGTTACACCCATTGCTCAGTCTACCTTTGCCTCTGACCTCACCCGCCACTGGCATGTGCCCACTCTTCCAAGGTTGCCTGTAAGGTAACATAGTCTTCAGGTTGAAAGAGATTCCCCACTCCTGGTCTGAAATGTTGCCAACAGGTATACCACCTCAGATACAGAAGAGCTGCTTCACTAGGCACAGATGCCCATTTTTTGGAGGTGAAATTTCTGCAATGGGTTCTGCCTTGACTTTGGGGGTGGAAGGAACCAGCCAGCTTTTCAAACCCCCGCTGAACTTAAAGATGATGGCTTCAGTCCCACAGTCTTGAGCATGCACTCAGTGGGGCCAAGCAAGCATACGTGACGGATTGCACAATGGCTGGGGAAGTGGTTTCGAGTGTTGCTTGTAGGTTTTTGTTTCGTATTGTGTGCAAAGCGGATGTGGCCATTTTTCAATGGAAAGCACACAATTACTTTTTCTGTTGACTAGTATAATAAGAGTCAAACATGGGGGGGGGGCAGGGAACGCCACCCAAAAATGTTCCCAAATGCTTTCGGTTGGACAATGGCCCTGGGAAGCCAAAGAGGCTGAGGTTGTGTCTGCAAGGCTTTGCCTACATCTGCATGGTGCAGAAGTGCAACAGGAGCATTAACATCTTCCCACAATACACACTCACACTAAACGTCACATGATGCACTTTCATAAGAATGCCATTTGCTATTCAGGTCAGCATTCCCTTTTCTAGAAAATTTCTCAGTTGATATTATAAGAAGGCAGCACTAGCAACATAATCTGTCCCACTTTCACAGGGAAAGACCAGCCAAGAAAATGTACAGGCGTTCAGCCACATATCCTCCACTTCACTGTATAAACAAAATTCCCAAGCAAATGAGAGCCAGTGTGGTAGGTGGATAGAGTGCTGAAATAGGACTGGGAGCCCAGGGTTCAAATTCCCATTCATGCACAAAGTTACTGCATGATTTGGGGCCAGTCACAATCTCTCCACCTCTGCTACTCTACAAGTTTTGATATAGTTCGCGTTGGGGTGAAGACTATGTATACTACTTTTGAGGTGCTTGAAGTAAAATGGACTATAAATACAATCAAATGAATAAACAAACTAGGTAACTTACTATGATACTTGGTAGCTCAGAAGTGAGTTTGTACTTACTTTAAATGTAAGGTAATAAAACAGAGGCTAAAAAGACTCTTTAGCCCTCACCTTCTTGCAATGGCACAAAAGAGAGCCAGCAGGCTGAGAAATAAGGAAGCCCTAGAGTCCCACTGATTCCTGACCTCCCCACCCCCAAATTACTCTATAGTTAAATGATAAATTAATTCCACGACTGTCAATCTTATATATACCCAACATGGCAACATCCATGCACAAGGGGGGAGTGTCAACAGGCTTGGGGAAAACTCAAGGTTTACAAAATATTTTAATGAGGCTAATTTTAAGGAGTCATATTTATATTTCAGTATTTACATTGCTCTGTGCTCCACAAAGATTGCATCGGTAATGTTTAGGATACCCCAATAAGGCATTTGGAGAGAGAAACAGAGGCACAGAGGGGGGTGGGGGTGGCATGCCTGAAGAGACGTTGGCTGACTTGAGACTGGAACTTCTCACCACACCATGAGGGACTGCAATGGATTAACTCAACACACTGCTGAGGCAGGAAGGAGGCAATAAGTGTTTACTATTTCTGAAAATGGTTGCATTACAAGCTGCTGGGTGAAGTGGCTTCTATAGAACGACAGTAGCTCTTCCTCTTAAAAAGAGGCTTTGAGCTTGAGGTGAGAGCTGGCACATACAAGAGAAAGAGCTCCATAAGGAAAACATAACTGTGAGGGAGGAGGAACACACATCACCAAGCCTACCATCTTCTCAGTGTAAGACTCCTGGGAATCTGAGTACGTACTGAGGGCAAGTGAAGAGAAGAAACAGGAACAGCAAATAAATGCAGAACCATTTGAGAAAACGGTTCATTGTAGAGGACAATGGATAATGCTATATACAGTGTATTAGGGAATTGTCACCAAAAAAAGTGAAATAGACTTTGAGGAGGACAAGGGCCTACCATCTCACTGCTGGAGGCCAGGGAATGAAGATCCTTGGAGCACATGCAAAACAAAATGGCAACAAGGTTAGCTCTGTACTAAAGCCCTCCAGAAAGGAGGTTCACCAATACAGAAATGGATCAGAGTTTGAGCCACGCTAAAGAAAGTCTTTGTGGTATCTAAACGTTTTAGCAAACCCTGACATTGTGCACAAGACAGTAAAATAGTTTCATGCATTTACCACAGGCCTTCTAATGGAGTTCATTCACACAGGGTTACTTTCACAAAAACTAGAAGGAATGCCACACAATTCCTTCATACAGAAATATGCAGAGAAGATGAAGAAGAAAGCAAAATACAGAATGGCCACATTCAGATTATCTTATTTGGCTTAATAACAATATTATTGAAAGGACTTGATTGCTCTGTGAACATATTATAATTGCTAATTCCATGAATAGCTCTCTTAAATTGATAATGTTTTGTTTTGTTTATAATATGTGTATGGTATTTTCAGGCCTTCAGTAACCTATACTTTGTTTTGTTATATTGTTTCTTTTGGGGAAAAGGTATCATTGAAGAAAGACACAAAGAACAAATTAAAAAATAATGAGCCTTTTGGCCAGGCACACAGCACTTTGCTCGTCCCTGTGAATGGACTACAATTAACCAGGAAGTCTCTACTTAACCACAGTTTCATGTATCCAAGAAACTATGTTTACCAGTTACAAAACAAGTCAGGATCATAAACCACAGGTTGCAGTTGGTTTAGAATCTTCCATAACAGATAAGATGTGGTTAACCTGCAATGGAAAACACTGGGATCTACTTTTTGGATAATTTCCAAAGAAGGCCATGTTTGATATACTGACTTGTGGACTAGCACAATACAATAAAGTACTGACTTAAATTGAATAAGCGAAGCCATTGTGCTTTAGGGTTCAGAACCACCTGTCAGTCACAGACTCTGCAGTGGAACGAAGAGGCCCACTTGGTTCAAGTGACAGGATTTATTGACAGAACAATGTTTTTCGAGGTAACATGACCCTGAGCATCAGCCAGTTTTCCTGAACGGAGACATGGACTATGGGTCAGCGCATCAACCTCCATCTCCTAAAAAGAAATCTGCCAGCAACTTTTGTTACCATAAATGCTACTTTCTCCAGACACATTTCACATCTAGTATGGCAAGCGGGTGAATGGGTGGCTGGTTTGGGCCCCTAGTTGTTCACAGTGTGATCCTATGTATGTCTACTCAGAAGAAAGCCCTATTGACTTTGGTGGGACATACAACTAGGTAACTGTGTCTAGAGGGTGGCAGCCTTGGACCCTGAAAAGGAAATGCTAAACTGTTCTCTCTCTGTCTCTGAAGATAAACATTGCAATAAAAAGTTCTAAGAGAAACTACAATTCTGTCTTAAGAAATCACTCCTATGTTAATTTGAGCTAAAGAACTATGCAGGTTTCAGATGGGCTAAAGAACTTTCAAGTGCATTTTTATGTTCTGTTACAAGAAACCAGAATAAGATGGAAGGTTTTAATGCTGAAAGTCCGGAAATTCCCAAGTCTTAAGCCTGCCCTTGGAACTCAGCCAAATATGGTATCAATCATTTCTCTACTTCTCTTTGGTAAACATCCACAATCAGAGTAATCTTAATGGTATGCACTAAAAGCACAAAATATTGCCTCCCCAAAAGAGTCAGTAGCACCTTTACACCTGAGATTTCAGAAGGAAATCTGCACTGGTGTAACATTTGGATTATTTGACAGCCCATTTTTTCTAACTCTATAAAACAAGGTATACGACTGAAGTCTTCACATTCATTCTTGGGTATTTCTGAACTAACACAAATTACTGCCATTTAAGAGACACCGTCCAGTACTGCGTGCCACACTCCAAATACCTTGCACACTTGCCTTGACACACACATTGAAGTCCCCATTTTTATTTCTATGCCTCTCCAAATTAACAAATGTTTTAAAGTGATATAATTGTCATAATTGCCAAATGATTTATTATACAGAGTAGAACATTTCAATAGTGGCCGCATTCAAAAACTTTCCAACCTGGCATGCACATTCTAGCGCATGTGAACACACAGCGGTCATTCAAAATGGTTTTTAGATACTGCATAGAGTTTTCAGATTCATTGTAGAGAACGATCCCATGAAAACCTCACAGCTTTCTCTATGATGCATTTTAACCACAGCTTTTTTCCGGAGTGAACTTGGCAGAACGCAGTTCCAGCACCTCTCAGGTAGGTGCCATTGCCATTCTAAGAGAAATAAGGAGGCATTCATGGTGAGTTCCAGCACCTCTTTTTTGATAAAAATAGTATTGATTTTAACCAAATCCATCCTATCCAAGGCAGGGGTGCCAACTTGAATGAAATATTTGGCGGGGGGGAGGGGGGAGCTAAGCCTCACACCACATAACTGATCACAAAACACGATACATGCCCACCATCTGAATGGCAGTGCCCATCAACTTTTGGGGGGTGGCCCCCTCAATTATTTTATTGGAGGGGTGTGCTAAGGTACTTTGGTCTCTAGGAGTTGGCTCCTATGATCCATGGGCACTTCTAATTTGCGATTTACTAATGCTTTCAAAACCTTTGAAATTTGTATTATATTTACAAGTGATGTGGGGGGGAGGGGAAACCCTCTTAACGTCCTTTGGATTTAAAGAACAGGAGTGCAAAAGGATTTGGCCTTCAAGCATTTCACATGGGCAAACAGCCGTGCACAGCCAAAACGATCTTACGCAAGAAGACTGACGCCTTTTTTGCTGCACAGGGATGAAGGGATATTAAGAATAAAACCTGGGAGCAAGTTTTTAGTGAACTCAAAGGGACTTACTTCTGAGTAAACATGCACAGGGCGGTGCTGTTAAATTGTCCCATTTCCTTTAGGCTACTTACACAGCTTGCTTTTCCAACACTGATGTGACTCTGATGCAAGAACATGACAGAGTACTACGACAGAGAGCTTTTGAAAAGAACAAAACTAGTTTTGAGAGCATTCAACCTGAACACTAGAAGGTTGGGAAAGAAACGCCGAGGTGTGCCTAATGGGCCACCTGAATGCCGTCCTGGGAAGTCAGGCAAGTCAAAGAACAGCAACACTCCAAACACTCAGCAACCTCTCTCTTGGGGTGAAAGAGCACAGAAGCACTGCACAAACAGGCACTCATGCGTTAGGCACAGAAAGGCAAGCATGGAAGAAATACAACTCACAGCACATTGATTTCCACCACCACCCTTTAAAGAAGCAGAGCCCCCCTTCTAGCACCAGCTAAAATCCACTGCTTGATTATGAAACCTGCAGTCCCTACTGGTCCAGAACTGTTATCACCAGCCATTTGCCTCCAGTAAACAAACAGGTCAAGGCTAGCAGAGGCTTATCAATGGGGATCTGCTAGCGTTCTTTACCTAATTGTCGAGTCTAATAAATTCTGGCCCTCAGTCTACTTAGACATGCCAAGGGCACTTGAAAACTAAGGCAGAGGGAGAAAGGGGCAATCTTAAGTTTTAAAGGGCTTAGCGAAGCCGGGGACAGGGATGGGCCCTTACATGTTAAATGCCTAACATGATGCTAGCACCTTGAGATACAAAGATTGCCCAGTTAAACCTCTCTCTGTGTGTGCGTCACTAGTACTTGAGCCTATGGAAAAGATACCAGTACTAATACGTATTTCAGGCTTTTGTCGTCAGAGCTCTGCCCTTCACTCAAGGAAATTGGAAAGACAGAGAAATGATAGAAAGCAAGCAACAAAAAGCACTTACCTGGGCTGTTTTACCCTGCAAGACACAGGCAAAAAGCAGCTTAAATCAAACAAAACTAAAATAAGGCTCGTAGCAAGGCAACTCTGAACAAGAACATTGCTACTTCTGTAAAACAAGACAGAAGGCACAAGCGTGCCTGGACCTGGGCTTTCTACCCAGGCACCTCTTAGGCCAGTTGTGATGGCACAGTGGCAAGAGAGAGATGTTCTGTATGTGCTCAGAAGTGCTGTCTTCTGTAATAACAAGTTAAGGAATAACAGGAGACTTGGTTTCTGGACTGAAAATCCATTCCAGAGCAAGGTTACATAGCTGTTGTCTCATTAAGCAGCAAGGCAAGAATTGTCCTTCATGAGAGACATCTCCATCAACTAACATGCATCAGGAGGCAATGATACCCGAGTGCATGCTGGATGGGACAATCCCTGCACCATGACAAGGGTGCAATAAATCCTTGGCAGTGCTAGAAAAAAAGGGGCAAAATGGAGCATGACAGGAGGGATTTAAGAGAACTGTCCCTTGGCTTTGTAGCATCAGTTCCAAAATGGAAAATTGGGAGGATGGAATTAGAGCTTCTGATCCCCACAGCCCAGAAATGTGGATGCTTTAAACAATATCTCGTCCTTACACTTGGGCCACCAGCATGAATGTCTTTCCAAACGGAGAGCATGTGGTGCAGCACAGCGCATAAGCTCCCAAGCTCAATTCCTCTCTCGAATGGAGGGTCAGCAGAGACCTTGGCTCAAGAGCTGGGAGAGAAGCTGCAAGGACTTGCTAGGCAAAACGGAGCAATGCCTCAACTCTGTACCAAGCAGCTCCTTGTGGGTTGCATCCAGTTGGTGTCGCCTCCACTAATAGAAGGCCCCTTCGCCCTGTGACCCCCTCAAGCTGGGCAACAGTTTGGGAAGTGGAAACTGCTGAGGATGGCGTTGATCCCTCTAACGCTGGCAGGAGACTCTGGAGTGTCCCAAGACAAGGGGACAGAGAGAATGTATCTGCCTGCCCAGGGAAAATTCATTTACTTCTGTTTGCGCATTGTGGCATCCAACCAGGAGCACGAACAGTTGTAATCGCAGACGAATTCTGTCTACAAAGTACTCTCTCTGTGTTGTCAGGAGATGTGAGGGAGGCAGGGAGAGATGCCACTGTTTAGGCTTTCACCGGTGATAACCAATTCTGACATCTCTCCTGCCACAGTGACAACAGAGGCCCTGCACATTGACCCAGGAAAAAGAAGCTCTGAACAGAGGACTCTCTGTCCTAACAACTCAGCCATGCAGGGATGGAGATGGGCAGAGGCAGAGCTGGACGCCTGTCAGCAGAAATATCGACATGCATATTCAGAGGAGGGTGCAGAACGAGAGGTGATAACTGGGCCGGGATAATTTCGACTGACTTGCTGAACAAGGAAATGAGAGGTGGGTGGGCAGAAAGAGGCTGTAGGGCTGTATCTTTTGTACATGGGTCTGATATGTTAGGGGGCTGGTTGTGATGGAATGGTGGTGAAAGAATGGTCTTCTGCACATACTTGAAGATATTGCCTTCTGCAATATGTGGAAGTGTAATGGGCAGGGCAAGCTGATTACAAAGACAAGGATCGAGGAAGGCAGGAACTGCTGGGGTGAGCTGCATTTTTTTAAAATGGCAAACTCTAAGTTGTGTGGAGTGGATCAGATTTATCCATTCTCTGAGTGTCAGTCCTTATGCAGCCAAAACAACCCCATCTATGCACAAAAAAGGACCTAACATCAGGTCTGGGTGAACCCCAAAAGTTTGCAAATGTACAAAAAAAGGGTGCAAAACTTAAGCGGGGAAGTGAATCTTAAAAAACAGCCCAATGAAAACTAAACACGCTCAGTGGCCATGGAATGGGGGAAAGGAGGGAAAGGAACTAGGGGAGAAAAGGGAGGGGAATGGCACGGCCAGCATCGTTCCACGCTGCAACACTTTGCTGCGGATGCTATCTGCATATACTGTGACCGATCTCAATTTCTCCAAGCTCAAGAGAGAAACATCAGTGGGCTTGGGGAAAAGTTTGCAGAATGACAAAATATTTGGTGGGGGGAAGGAAACCCTTGCTAGGGAAATCCCCAAACAAGATTTTGCATGCTTAGTCAGCTGGAATGCTTACTCCGACTAAGTGGAGGGGGGGGGTAGACAGAAAACTGGGGGCAGCGAGGGTGGAATGGAGTGCCCTGAGAGAGCGTGTGACTAGAAAGGCTCACTCCACACCGCAACATTTGGTGCAAGCTCCAGTAGTCTACATAAAATGACACTTGGTTTCAATATTTATGGAACTTTCCCAACATACAGAACGTTGAAATCAGGTACACACAAAGCTCTAGGTAAACTCTGCTTATTAGAGAAAAATGGGTGGGAGGGAGGGACATTTGTATGTTTGGTGCCTAAAATGCACACCCCCACCTCTAACTTAGAGGCAAGATTGCTACCCAACTATTAGCATCCCGGACCTCTACGTGGTCAGTACAGATACTGAGGGGGTGTGGCAAACAAGTAACACAGACAAGAAATAAGTCACTATTTGGAGCACTAAGTTTAGGGAGGGAGAAATTATCCTGCATTGGTTTTTTCCAGTCCACACCAGTTGAACGTCAATCCAAGTAACATCCCCCAGAACAGCAAATCCTTTTCAGCGTTTCCAGCAAAACACGATACAATTTGGTGCTTCTCTTGCACTCCCAACACCGAGCAAAAGAGGTATAATTTTTTTAATGATTTAAATTTAGACCATGACAGAAGCTTCAAGACGGAAACAAATGCAGAGGAATTTGGGAGACCTGACTTAACGAAACTAAATTTAGAGAGAATCCATTTTTGGGCTAGTTCTTCCACATCCTCCTTCCCTCGACTCCAAAGCAAGTGTTCCTTTGCCATCCTCCCTGCCTTCCCCTGTATTCCACCCACTCTAATTCTCTGTTTTTTTAACAGACAGAAACCTTTTTCTTTCTTTTTTTACAAAAAAAAATTACTTCTCCAAACCAACTCTCTTCCCCAGTCCATGTCCTTCAATCTCACTGATGTGGTGCAGCCATTGTTGTTTTAAACACCTCTTATCCATTCCTCTGGCTTATTCCTGGGGGGAACCACTGGCCCCACCTCAGTCCATGTCCCTCATCTGCAGTGGGGACAGGGCGTTCCTGGCTCTTCCCTGCTTTCCCTTTCCCACCCACTCTCACCTTTATAAAACACAATGTTAAGTCTCCCGGAAAGTGCTTGCCGCACATTTAAGTGTTTATCTTACTGCACTTATAAGCTCATTTTAGAAACAGCTGAAAGCAATTTATTTCTGCCTGTTTTCAGGCTTCTGCATTAGCCCTTCTGGGAGAGAACGATAACATCCCAAAGGCTTAAGTCGGTGCAAACGACAACACTGGCTGCCGTACCAATAGCTGCTAAATCACCATTTGAGCTGACCATCATCTGTGGCTGGGAGATCGGAGCTGTCAAGAGTCAAATCCTGCCAGTTCAGAAAAACTGTCTGTATACTGTATAGACATATTATACTAAAGGAGCAAGTGGCAATGGAAAACAATGCATGGAAGACTCAAATGGTGAAGGCGATAATGAAATAATACAAAGTGAGAATTCTATTATTGAACAGTTACTGCATTTGTGTAAGGTAATGGCCCATATAACTTGCTACATCCCTGTAAAGTGCTGTGGCATCATCTTAACTTGGATAGCATTTTTTGCTTAACCTTGGAAGGCTATCTGATTCTACTCCCCACTCTCAGGCACAGAATAGGACCTCAGCTCTGAACCAATTGATAATTTATATCAACCGCAGTTCCATGAAGGTCTCAGATTGCCTTAAAGCAGAGATGGGGAAACCTGTTCCCTTCAGATGCTGTTGGACTCCAATTCCCATCAGCCCCAGCCAGCATGGCCAATGGTCAGAGATCATGGGAATTCTGCAACAACTGGAGGGCCAGAAATTCCTTGCCCCTCTCAGGATTAATTTCTCCTTCTTCACTGCTTACCCCACAGGAGTAGGATGCCAGCATTATGGCTGTGAGAAGGGACAACTGTACGGGGAGACTACTCAGTAGAGTAGTCAGAATTAACTGATTGACTACCAAAAATGATCTTGGCCGAATAAACCCAGAAAGCCATCGGAAAGCTACAGGAGCACACTTGTCCCATATTTGGTTCAGGCAGATTAAATGCTGTACCCTAAATTAGTGCTGACATGATTGCTGTGTAGAATTTGGCTGCACAGTGGTTGCAAAGCTCCTACTGGACAGCGCCTGTGACGGAAACTGCACTGGGTGGGGGCACGGATTCATCTCCCCATATGGCTATGTTCTGGGACCAACAAAGGTGGGCAACTGAGAAAACACAACAGCGAGGCATGAAGCAGATAAGGAGAAACTGCAGAAACAGACTCTGCAAGGGGGAAATGGCACAGGAATGGAAATTTGGAGGTCGGGAGGAGAAACTATACCCATAGTAGTTTGTGCCTTGAGAAGCTTTCCAACCAATACGTATTGCAAATTTTCAGTTTCCTTAGCCAGTGTGCACAGCCCAAAGCGAGGTGGCGGTGGAGGGGACACTGTTATGGCCACCCCTCTCTGCCACCAGCAACAAGGCTTTATCCCTCAATCTAATAGAATGCACACTGGAAGTCGCTCTGCTTGCTCTATGAGGCATAATAGTGCCAAAGGAAAACCATGATTAGCTGGGCAGGATCACCAAGCAATCGTTTGGATCAGTGCCACGATGTGCTGCCTCTCACCTCGTTGATGCGGATCTGCTGGAGCTCTTGTTCAGCAGCAGTCAGAGGAGCCGGAGCAGAGTAGGACGACACGTGCTTCTGGTAACCGCTGAGCGAGATGTCTTCCTGTAGTCAGACAGAGGTGGTGATGTAGCAGCCACAGATATGGTTCAAAGTACAACAGAGATGAACGGGGGCACATTTTCTTATGAGCTACATAGGTCAGGCAGCCCATAAGCTTACACACAAAGGCAACTCCAGTCAATGGTGTCAGCTGGCTTTGTTGTGCAGGGCCAGGAATAGCAACTCACTGTTAGCATCAACGCTCTTGACAAGCTCTCATTTAAAACTGCAGCATAGCACACATTGCTAAAAGGGGGCATCACCTATTTCCAACATGGTAAAAGAGCACTTAATGCATTAACTCATGGGTAGGCAAACTAAGGCCCGGGGGCCAGATGCGGCCCAATCGCCTTCTCAATCCAGCCCACGAACGGTCTGGGAATCAGCATGTTTTTACATGAGTAGAATGTGTCCTTTTATTTAAAATGCATCTCTGGGTTATTTGTGGAGCATAGGAATTCATTCATTCCCCCCGCCCCCCCCCCCAAAATATATAGTCCGGCCCCCCACAAGATCTGAGGGACAGTGGACTGGCCCCCTGCCGAAAATGTTTGCTGACCCTGCTAATTGATCAAAGAAAAAGGAGCAGTAGTGGCTGGCAGGTGGTGAAGGCAGAATAGTGTTGCTTACCTGGCTTCCCAAATCTGTGCGTGACGCCTGGTTACTGAGAGAAGAGGGGAAAGGAAGCAGGTAGCTCAGCACAGTGCGGCTGCAGCAGTGGAGTCGACCCAATGCTCCGGCCACTGCCCCTACACAGAGCTCTCCACTTCTCAGTAATTGGCAGCGCCATGAGCCACTGAGAAGTCAGGTAAACAATGTCGCCCTGCCCTGACAGCTGCTACTGGAAAGGAGTTCTTCGGTCAGTTTCACTACGATCCAGAAACAAGGGCAAGGAATGCATTTGTATGAAATGCTAGACCATGGTGTGGTGCAACAAGACTGAGCCTGTGCAAGTCACGGGCACATGTGTTTTCCCCCCTGCAGAGCATCCATGAGAAAAAGTGCAGAAACATCTGTTCTTGATTAACCAGGGTAAGCATAGAAATCTAAATGGTGGTTCAACTTAACTATGGCTTTCTAAAACAAGCCAGCTTAATAAACCATGGCTCATCAAGCTGGTTTTATTTGGAGCAAACCACAGTTAAGATCAACCTACTGTTTGCCCAGGTTCAGACCTAATGCTAGGCTGCGCTTAGAGAAAAATGGAAGCAAAAGCTTTCTAGTTCTTCCCTGTGGCCAACCGCAGAGACTCCTCCACCCAAAGAAGATTGCAGGTGTTGGCAACAAGCCCATACAAGTTCGACTCTGCTTCTGGAGACATGGGGACCAGCCAATGCGCAAACTGGTTAATAGCATGGAATCACAATGTTTTCAATGTAAAAGGCATAGCTTAAAAGAATAAATATGCCACCACTGAGAGGAACTTGTCCAATGTTAGCTGGTCAAGTACACTGGGCTTAGTATTAGATTTTCTGTCAAATGACAGGCATGTCTTGAGGATTTCACAGTTATATATAACTACTGAAGGTTGCAGACAAACAGAAACACAAGATTCCTCCCACGCAATATAGTGTGATCTCATTTCATGAGCAATGCTGCCACCTTATGGTGCTTTCCTAGAAAGCCACAGTGCCATGAAAACCATGGCTAGCAAACCAAGGTTTGCTATTGCATCGTGTGTAGAATCATGGACTACCCAAGTTTCATATCAGTACACGCACACAAAAGTTAGTGCTCAAACTTGATGCTAAGCCTATGCACCTCCTTTCCTTTCTGTCTTTCATCCATCTATCCATCCACCTAGGAGTACTGCTCTAATTATGGAGAGGAAAGGTAGAGACAGGGCCTTAATGAAGACCACACAGCCCAAACTCCGACCCTCACCAAGTGTGGATCCAAAAGGATTAAAAATAATAATAATCACAAATTAAATAAATCTGTGGTGGGGGGAAATGGGAAACACTGACGATCTCAGTTAGTTTAAGAACTTAAGAAACCTGTTGTATCAGGCCAAAGGTCCATCATCCTGTTCACACAGTAGCCACCTTGATGCCCATGGGAAGCCCAAAAGCAGGACATGAGAGCAACCGCGCTCTCCCTACCTCTGCCAGAAGCATACTGCCTCTAACAGTGGAGGTCAAACACAGCCATCATGGCTAGTAGCCACTGATAGCTTTATCTTCCAGTTTCTCAGAAAGCTTTTATTATTACTTGATTTTCTTCTGCCTTAAATACCCAAAAACTACTCAAAGGGGGTGTGGGAGAGGGGGTTAAATTGACCCAGAAAAATGCCTGTCTTCTAGACGTAAGGTACTGAGCAACACGATACAAGACAACAATGGCTAAGGCTCTTCCTGACGGCCCTGCTGCATATTGCCATACCTTAACTGTTCCAAAGAGCTCGTCCTTCACATGCCCTCCTCCAAACTCTTTCTTCACTGTTGCTCTGGTTGCTGCATAGAGCATCTTCAGTCTAACCTGGACATACAGAGAGAAACATCAGTGACAAGGACAAGTCATTCCATGAGTATGAAAACATGAAGAAGAAGAAGAAGAAGAAGAAGAAGAAGAAGAAGAAGAAGAAGAAGAAGAAGAAGAAGAAGAAGAAGCCGCCTATCAAACTGGGTTGCCCCAACCACTCTGGGTGACTCCCAACACAATATTAAACTAAACAGGGCTGCCTTCAGATGTCTTCTAAATGTCAGATAGTTGTTTATTTCCTTGACATCTGATGGGAGGGCATTCAACAGGGTGGGCGCCACTACTGAAAAGGCCCTCTGCCTGGTTCCCTTTAACTTCACTTCCCACAGTGAGGGAACTGCCAGAAGGCCCTCGGAAATGGACGTTGGTGTCCAGGCTGAACGATAAGGGTGGAGATGCTCCTTTAAGTATACAGTGCCGAGGCCGTTTAGGGCTTTAAAGGTCAGCACCAACACTTTGAATTGTACTTGGAAATGTACTGGGAGCCAGTGAAGATCCTTTAGGATTGGTGTTACCAGTATATGGTTCTGGCTGCTGCTCCCAGTCACCAGTCTGGCTGCCGCATTAGGTATGAGTTGTAGTTTTTGAGTCACCTTCAAAGGTAGCCCCATGTAGAGCGCATTGCAGAAGTCTCCCAATTGCAATGGTCATGGAATGCTGTAATTGCAGGGTTTTACAATTGTGGGTTCTGAGCACATTCTTTATTAAGGAATATGTCCCCTTGCTAATATTTTTAGATAGCCATCTTCAAACTACTGTTCCAAAATACATTCAGACCGACTAGAAAGTCAACCATGTGAGGGCTTGCAAGTATAAAATCTATAGAGCTGCCAATATAAGCAATTACACAGAGTCAATTGAACTGGCAGCTATTCCCCAGGAGGTATTATGGATGATCTTATCACAGAGTTCAACATCAGGACTTGGGGGATGGTTAGCAACTACTGTTCCTATTACTGTAACCTTTTTACCTTAACTGCCTTCACAGCTAGCAGGGTTTTATGTTTTAATAACTGGGTGAAATATTCAAGTTTATTGATACTTGGGTAAACCTCCACCCCTGGCCGAGGGAAAAAAAAATAACTTGACCCTCTCTCATAATGTTGGTGGCTAAATATGAATGCTGTTAGCACAGGTAAGACACAGAAATATATGTATTTCAATATAAAAATATTTACACTCTGCCATTTGAACTAAAAATAAATATCTTCAAAGCAGCTCAGATTTAAAATCCAAATATTTTTTAAAACTATGAATAAGGCAAAATGCCACAAGCAGAACAGAAGAAAATTAGTAACTCATTAGTTAAATGGTAAAAAGAAAGTCAGCAGGACACACATATGGTATTCCCTCAAACTCAGTCCTACAGACCTTCTGAAAAAAGCACCTCCTTTGCTGCCTGTCTAAATGTTAGCACAGTAAAACTTCCCAGGAAGGAGTTCCACAATTCTGGCAACATTTTGGTGCCACTGTTAAAAAGACCTTGTTCCAGAGAGTAACCATACACTACACTGAAGAGAAGAAAAGGATCCAGATCAGAACCTCCACGGAAAATCTCAAAATACAGGCAAATTCATATGGGAGCCCCAAGGATCAGCCTTCCCCAACCCGAGGCCCCCTTAGATGTTGCTGGACTCCAATTCCCATCATCCCTGACTATTGGCTATGCTGTCTGGGTCTGATAGGAATTGGAGTCCAACAACATCTGGAAGCCACAGGTTGGGGAAGGCTGATTTAGGAGTTTTATGATTTTGTATTATTAAAATATTTATCAACTTCACTCTCATAGAAAATGTAATGAGGTGGTGATTTAAACACGGGTGCCGATTTAAACATGGGTGTCATATGTTCCCCTTCAGCTAACTATAGTCGGAATTCTGGCAGTGTCAATCTCCATACAACCCCTCCATATTCTAGCCATCGAAGGTTTTAACTATGCAAAAACCATTTTAGAGTAATGTGTGGTCTGCATTTTTTTTATTTATATTACCCTTCCTTGTGTGTGTGGTGACCAGGGTCAGGGCTTTATTTGTGGTGTTACTTCTTCAGCAGTTGTGGAACTCCTTCCCTCCTGAGATACGGCTGGTGCCACCGTGCGTACCTTGCTTTCTGTCACTGTCTAAAAACATACCTATTCACCCCAGGCTTTTGTAGGGGAGTGAGCTTTTAGGTGGAGATTTGCGAACGGATGTTTTTAAAAGGCTGGCTTACTTCAACTGGCTCTGATGTTTCAATTGTTTTAATGGCTTAGGTGTACAAACTGCGTTTTTACCCATTTTTATTGTAAGCTGCCCTGTAATGACTTTTTGATGAAGGGTGGCATAGAAATGCATTCAATACATAAACGGGGGGGAAATGTTTCAACTGATTTAGCTGACGATTCTTTAAAGAAACCTGGAGTGATCCGGGAAAGAGCTGGGGGAGGAGGAATGGGAGCACTTCTTACAGAAATGACAAGCCACATTAAAACATTGCCTGTGTTGGCCTCCAGATGGCATGCTAGTCTAATAAAAGCGGAGATTATAGGAGAAGAGTTCTGCAAGATTCTTTCAGAGTAGTTTGCAACACAAATGCCTGGGAATGCAAGAATGTGTAAATGGCAGTAGATAAGTACAACCCTCTGTATTTACCCTTGTCCACAGAAATATTATATGATGAAACAATAGGATACATTAAGTCCCTAAGGTTATCATCTCTGTTTGTAGGGTTTTTTTTAATCAAGTGATGGTCCATTTGACTGTTCTTTAAAGTCTGTTTTGAATGACTGCCTAAAATTGGTGAGAAAGAATCACCTCCAATTTCCACATGATATTAAACCAGGGCTGGGAACCCTTGGCCTGTGGGCTGATTGTAGCCCTCTAGGCCATGTTCCCCAAACTGTGCCCACCTGCCCATCACTGGTGACGTCAGCTGGTGGGCGAAAGAACTGTGTTCAGTCTTGCATTGGCTGCACGATCCTCTTCCCAGCAGGGGACAGGATCTACCTTTTCACCTACAACCCACTGCATACACCAGCTACCCATGCCAGTTCAGCTCTGAGCCCTAGGAGGCTAAAGTCAAGCAGAAACAAAGCAGAGGCTTACAGGAGAGTTGTCAGGAGACCAGGAGATGAAGAGCCACTCATAGCCCTGTGCATTCTGGGTGTCCAGGCGGTAGAGGATGTAGCATGGCTGCAGCTCATCCAGCAGCGGCAGCACAAAGGAGTCGTAGTCCTTATCCCAACGTCGAGACAGTTCTTTGTAGGCTCCAAGCACCAACTGCTCTGCATGTTGGAGGAGGCGGGGCAGAGAAAATGAAAGAACTGTCAGCAAAAAGATGCGGCACTTAAACGCAGCATGGGTCATTTACAACCAGGGCTCAAGGAACCTTTTGCAGCCCCAAAACCACATGTGGGCAACTTTCTGGAGGTTGCAGTACAGTGGTGGGCAGAGCCTTTGTCCTTGTACAGTGGGCTGTATACATCCCAGCCATGCAAGCCAAAAGTTTCTACACCTGCCTACCCACCCTGCAAAAAAAAGGGGGGGAGAGGGAAAATTATCAAGGATGCATTCTAGGCAGGCAAAAGCACCTGAGGAGGGTGTGATGAAGAGAGCTGGAGAGAGGCTGGGAGGTCTGGGGGGCTGCAGTTGGGCCACCCAGGCCTGTTCTAAATCAAGGGTGAGGAACTTGCCACCTTCTCCCGCCAACCCAGATTCTTTGGTAAGGCCCACACATGCTTGGTTCATCATCATCATCATCATCTTAATTTGTTGAAACTATGCTCAAGGCAGCTTACAACATGACAAGATTTACATAATTACAAACATAACAGAAGTCATAAACAATAAATAAAAGGTAAAGGTAAAGGGACCCCTGACCATTAGGTCCAGTCATGGACGACTCTGGGGTTGCGGCACTCATCTGGCTTTATTGGCCAAGGGAGCCGGCATACAGCTTCCGGGTCATGTGGCCAGCATGACTAAGCCACTTCTGGCGAACCAGAGCAGCACACGGAAACGCCGTTTACCTTCCCGCTGGAGCGGTATCTACTTGCACTTTGATGTGCTTTCGAACTGCTAGGTTGGCAGGAGCAGGGACTGAGCAATGGCAGCTCACCCCGTCGCAGGGATTTGAACCGCCAACCTTCTGATCGGCAAGTCCTTGGCTCTGTGGTTTAACCCAGTGTTTCCCAACCTTTTTTGGGCAAAGGCACACTTGTTTGATGAAAAAAATATCGAGGCACACCACCATTACAGCCCCGTGACGTCAGCGCGCAGCGTCACTTGAGCTCCTTCTCCTGCTCGTTCAGGGCCGCAGTGGCGTAGCGTGGGTTGTCAGCACCCGGGGCAATGCAAGTAATTTGCGCCCCCTAACCCGTGGATTTGCGCCCCCTAACACTAACCCCCAGATGTTGCGCCCGGTGTGGCCGGCCCCCCCTGCACCCCCCACGCTAGGCCACTGATCCATAGCTAAAAGCAGAAGTCGACAAATGTGTCCTGTTTTTTGCTCTTCAAAATATGGCAACCCGAAGACCCCCAGGGACCGTCCAACCAGCCTAGGAAGTGTGCTCTGGTCGCGGGGGAGGAGACACGAGGCATTGCCATCCACACGTGGAATTGAGGAGGAGCTGGAAAGGTCCTTTGGTTTCACACCCAGGACCCATTTTTTCTCTCTTCTTTTGAGAAAGGGGTGGGAAACGGGATTTGGAGGGCGCATGTGTGCGCGTAGCTGAGCTCCAGTTGCTCTGGGCATTTCTGGACGGCGCCGGTAGCGTCTCTCCTAACCCCTCCCCACCCCGGTCTCCACCCCCCCCCCGCCCAAAGGCTTCCCCCTACCTGGCCAAAGTTCCACCCGAAGCTGGAGATGCGGTTCGCACTGCCCACGAAGACGACGCCGAACTCGGAGAGGACGTATTCCTTGCGCTCAGCGCAGCGGCGCAGCTAGCCGCTCAGGGGCCCGGGGCGGCGCGCGCGTCCTGCAGCCAGGGGCGAGTGCCATGGGGGCGAGCCATGGCAGGGCGCGCTGCGTGGAGCCTTGCTGCAGCCTCCCCCTCAGCTGTAGGGAGGCTGAGGCGGTGGGCAGAGGCCAGAGCGGAGCTTGCGGGCAGTTCGCCCGCAGACGCATGGCTCAGGCACGCTGCAGGCGCCGAGGTGTGGCGCCCAGTGCCCCCCGCCTCACCTAGCTACCAGTGGCATAGGAAGGGGTCTGCGGTGGGTGCGGGGCTGAAAGGACATGCAAGGCTCCATGCTGCTGCCCGGACATGCCGGCCTCCTCCTCGTCCGCTGTCTCGCGCTCCTCCCTTTTGCGCGCGCTGCCCCGCCGCCGCCCCATTGGCCGGGTCCTGTCAGCTGATCCTGTGTTATTTCCTGTGTGTGTGTGTGAGGGGAGAATGGAGAGAGAAACCTCGGCACCGCCACCGCGGAGCCGCTCCCGGCTCGACGCGGATCCTCGCCGCCGCCGCCCCGCCTCTCGCCCGCCTCCCTCCCATGGCACACCAGGCAAGGTCTCGCGGCACACTAGTGTGCCGCGGAACACCGGTTGGGAAACACTGGTTTAACCCACAGCGCCACCTGCGTCCCTTAAACAATAAACACATCAAAAAGTACAGAACTTAATGGAAACAATTTCCACATAAATCATAAGATCTGAAACTAAAGATACAACAACAATATCAATAACAGCAACATCTCTCTCAACTCCCCATAAACAATACTCCAGCCCAAGAATCTGTTCAACAGCCTCAGCTTTTGTAGCTGGAATCAGTCAGCACTCCACTCTCCCAGGCCAGATGGGAAAGGACCAGTAAGGAAGGGTGCAGGTCTTCCAGGGCTCACAGCCAAGATGGTCTCATTTAAAACAAAACAGATAAAAATTAAAAACAATTTAAAGGAGGAGTCCTCAGTGCTCAGCAGCAGCCACAGTCCTTGTGAAGCCTGTCAAGCCCCGAAAGAGTTGCCCTAGGCAGGCATCCTCCCAGGCCCTAGGCAGGCAGTCCTTCTTGGTTGCAATTACGAGAATCTCAGCTTTCCTTCCTTCTGAGAACCCCTGCTCACTCTTTTTGGTCAGAGAGACAGATGTGAGCACTTTGTGGGCAAAAATTACTGCCACGTTCCCTATGGCTGAAAAGAGGCGATAGTTCTGTTTAATGGGTTATGGGAAAATAAAAGGAGTTGGGTGCAAAGCAGAATGTCTGCATTATGTATTGATCTTCTCCACTCCCAAGAGCTCAACTCTAGGAACACAACAGGCATGGCAGACCTGTGATCCTAGAACCACTCTCCTTCACTGTTGGGACCCCTTGTTCTCCATCACGGAACTGAGGGGGGAAATCTGTTCATGGAAGTGCCTCTTGAACGGACTGCATAAGGTTACGGAAGAGCTTGGAAGGGGCACAGAAGAGATGCAAAAAGCGCAAGGACTGTGTGCCTCCCTCTTCCCCCACCCCCAACATGCTGCTGTCAGACTGCAATTGTGGCACGGCAAGAGTTTTCAAAAGCGAGACCCATCCCTGCCTGTGTTTCTTCTCAGCATATATTGAAACACCCATTTTATGTTGACACAGCTGTAAGGTTATGGATAATCCCTTTTGAAATACAAAGGGCCATCTGGCAATGATAAGAACCTGGCAGTCCTATAGATTACATAATGAAACCAGCTCCTATGTATGTGTATAAAAAAGAAGCCCGGCCTAGAGACTTTGCCACTTACAAAGGGAACAATAATACTCTGAGTCATGACTTGCTTTGCTACATGCAGAAAGTCTCAGGTTCAAATCTAACACCGCTACTTAAGAGCATTGGGTAGGGAAAATACCTGTGTGCCTGAGACCTTCCAATCAGAATAGACTGTCCAGTACATGGGACAACAGTTGGCTCCAATATAAGGCAGCTTCATGGGATTTTATGTTGGGGGAAAACAGAAAACCTTTCTGCTTGGGCTCGATTTCTACATTAGGGAGAAGGCAAAGCAAGACCCAGAGGGGTAAACAATGTGATTACTCTGAATGTACCTATCAGCCTATAATCAGAGCTACTGAGTTAGGCAGAAAATATGAAAGCACTCCAGGCCATGAGACAGTGACCACTTGGCTGGGTAAGTGATAGCTGTCTGTTGCATCATTTGTTTTGTTTCTACTGCAGACCCATTTCCCAAGAGCTATGTTTTTCAGGAACTCTCGAGTGCCCGTGTTAACTCGCTCTCCGACTCACTCATGATAAACAAAAACAAAAAAGGGGCCAAGAAGGTCACAAGGACCTCTGCCAGAACTCAACCTCATAAAAACATAACAAAATGTTTCTGTTTCAACACAGAGGTGGCCAACTTGCGGCCCAGATGTTGCTGGTCAACAGCTCCCATCATCCCTGACCACCAGCCATGCTGGCTGGGACTAATGGGAGTTGGAGTCCTGAAACATCTGCAAGGCCTGAAGTCCCATGCCCCTAGGCTAGAGCCGCCCAGGCCTCCTGCCTGCTTGCCAAATCTCCTCGACCATTCTTGTCCTTATAAAGCTATCCCCTGTAGTTTCAGGTCAGCAAAAAAAAGGGGGTGGGGAAGAGAGAAATTAGGAATGTGGGTGTCACTGTGGGTGTCACTCAGGCTGCGGAGACAGCCCCGGAAATGTCCACTTCCCTCTAGGATGCAAAACATGCCCTCAGCTAGCAGCTATTTCCTGCCTTTTCATTTACTGCTGCTTATGCCACCTTAGCAAGTTTTTGCTTTTACGGAAAGTCGATTTAACCATCTGAGAGCTTTCAGTCTGCTGCTTAAAAACTGACTGAAAAAGTGAGTAAATATTGCAGTTCAATCAAAGATAAATTCTAATTTGATCTCCCGAGGAATGATGCATCCAGCTACACACACACAACTTTGTGGTTCAATTATCTTTGCGGAACACTGTGTGATGCATTCCTACAGTTTCCTGTTCTGACAAGTTTGCCACAACCCTTGATCCCACAATGAAGCAGCAATGCAAACCATCAATGGCCAGCACATGATATGGTGGGCCCATGTTTCTGAAATGGAAATATGTATACAGTTGATGGGGAAATGAAAGGAGCAATTATTAGTGATCTAAATGAAAATTCTAATTTGGAGTGCATCCAATCTAACCAGTTTTGGGGTTTCTTTGTTTCTTTGTTTCTTTGTTTGTTTGTTTGAGGTGGCTGGAGAACCTCCAATGAACAGCCATATAACCCAGCATCCTTTGGACTAGTTTAATGCTCTGTTTCTAGATTTTCTTGTACACAAGTTTGAACCTTCTTAGAGACCTAAAAAACTTTCCACCATTAGTTTGGATAGATAGAAGTATTACCAGTCACGATGGCTCTGCCTATCCTCCTGCATTTCTCTTTTATTCTTTAAAACACACACACGTATGCAAAGGTGAACATGTCCATTAACATTATGGGAATAAACATAGATGCACTCCAGATACATTACAAATCAGGAACTGCCCACTCAAGCAAGAAATGACATCATGATGGAGAAGCAAATTGCACACTGGGAAATATGATGCATTATGGATCATCTACAACTACACCACTTGGGAATATTGGTGGCCTACCACACGACTAAAGGTTCCCAGGGAGCCACAGTCCATTGTCGCTTCCCAGTGTATGCCCACAATGCTTTTCTGTTTGTCTGGAGGTGGCCCATCCTGTTTCAAGCATTTGTTTATTTGCTTACATTTCTACCCTGCCCTTTCTCCATCACAGAACCCAAGACAGCATGCATATGGTTCCCAAGGGGCCTCCCATCCAGGCACAGGCCAGACCCAGGCCTGCTTGACCACAGCAAGTGGTGACCTCAAGTGCCTTTAGACCGCATGCGTACAAGCAATGAAACAACAAACCAGGCCTTCAAATATGTGCCTGATCTTGGCCTGTCAATTATCAGTCAATCTGAAGATGAGAGGTCAGGGAAAACACTTTCAGGATTCTTCACACAAACCCTGAATTCTCTCTCTAATTCTCTGCAAACAATAAGAAAACAACAATGTGTCACAAACAAACAATGCAACAGCTTGAACAGCAGCAGGTCAGGCAGCCAACACATGTGGCCTTTTTTTTTTAACCTGTTTGGTCACGTTACAACAGGGACCATGCCAGAATGCTGCTGACCTCTTGCAATCTGCACAGGCCCCTTCACACAAATTCCCCTTCCACTAAGTTCCACCCTTTCGACAACGTATTATTTCATCGAAAGCAGGCAGTCACCACTTTCCAGAGGAATCATTGCTGCTCAGAGTGAAAACCCGTGGACTCTGTCACATGACATTGGGAATTAACCTGCCATACACGCTGCAAGCTGCTTCATACCAAGTCAGACCATTAATCCAGCCTAGCCCTTTGCCTACTCCAACAGGAGAAGCCCTTCGAAGTCTCAGGCAGCCAGTCTTTCCCATTAACTTCTGCATGTCAAGCATATCCTTCTCCAAAAGGAGTCAGGGCTGCATACACTGTGCACATTTGGGCAAGCACAGAAAGATTTCCTGCCTGGAGGTAATCCTGCCTCACCACAGGCAACTAGGCAAGTGGCTATTTTCAAGCCCAAGCTAAGGCTAGCTCACCTGGAGTCACAGCTACATACTTCATTCCCTTCTAATATACAACCTTCTTTCTTTTCTAATAAGTAACCCTGTTGTTACAGAAAAGAAAGAGAGGGATAAAAGAGGGAGGGCAAAAGGAGGCCTTGGGTTTGAATCTGTTCTTCACTGAAACATCTTTTTTTGTATTGTATTTATCGACTAAAGATGCAAGTTGCATCACCAGCAAGTTCCAAGATCTAAGTCAGGAAACTGGCAAGTAACCTTGCAGAAACCGCAAGCAGACAGAGGTGTAGTTATGAAACACTTAGGCAACCCTTTTTTGTATTTTACGTGCTGTGGCTGGTTGTTAACATTCAGATCTGCTGTCTTTTTTATTACCTGGCTCTTTGTTAAAAGAAGAATTGTCTTAAGCAGGATACATTAACGTTTTGCTTTGCTGATTTAGATGCTAATGACTGGAGGGAGTCAGAGTTGATACACTGGCTTCTTGTCAACAAAGAGAAGATTGTCTGGGGAAGCGAGACTTTACCATAGTGGAGACCACTGTTGTACTCAGGAGTGCAGAATGATACCATCAATGCTTATTCCACCAGTAGAAGCAGATGTACTACAGTCCAACAATATACTAAGGGCACCATCTTGGTACCCCTTATTATCCATGGTAAAATCACTTTTCTTTTCATGATCTCTCAATTTACACTACCACACATTTGCTTATTGTTTGAGGCAAACGAAGAAGTTGCCCAGAAATCAAGCATCTACAGGAGAGAAAGTGGCTGGCTGGAGATATCTAGATTCAAAAGACTGAAAGATTCAAAAGACTGAAGGAAAGTGAGATTTTAAAATCAAGTAACTACAGGAGAGAAAGTGGCTGGCTGGAGATATCTAGAAATGTACAGTTGGGTACCTCTCAGCTGGCCCAACACCAATCAGAAACACTTATTGCCGCTATTTTTCAACCCCCACCCCACCCCAAAGAAGCAGGTATTTTTAGATTTGCCAGTGTGCCTTTGTAGTTTGGGGTTAGCCACAAGACACAGATACTCAAAGGAGTTGACTAGAAGCACACCTACAGTTCTGGTCCCCTCATCTCAAGGAGGATACTGTAAATCTTGAAAAGGTTCAGGATAAGTTTTTCTCCCTCTTGTACAATACCAGAACCCAGCACCATCCAATGAAACTGAATGTTGGAATATTTAGGACGTAAAAAAAGACGTACATCTTCACACAGTGGAATTTGCTCCCACCAGATATAGTGATGGTCACTGACTTGGATGGCTTTAAAAGAGTGTGAGACAAATTTATGGAGGGTGGCTACTGCCCACAATGCACTCAAGGCCTGTTTACAGACTTCCTATAGGCGACTGGACTAGGTGGCCTGATTCAGCAGGGCTCTCTCTTCTTATGCTCTTATGTACCACCAGTCAACAGAAGGCTGCTCTGCTTCTTAAACCTGAATTAAGCTGCTCATTGCTCTTCTGTTCTGCAAATCGAAGAATGACAGACTGAGCCAAAAGGAACTCTTACTTCCTGTATAGACTTTGGGGTGTGGAGAGCTGGTGTTCTCAGTTAACCATACTAAAATGGAAAAACGAAACACAGCAGAAGGCACTGCACTGTAAAGCCAGATTTGCTGAACACTTGATTGCTGACAGATTCAGTGTGCAAAGTAGGAAGTGGCTGTGAATCAGGGTAAAGATCCCGTCAAGTTATCATTTGTTAGGCGTGTACAAAAGGCATGAACATAGCTTGTTCAAAAAGCATAAGAACTATAGCTCATTTCGGGGGGGGGGAGGGGGTTCTGCAGAGATCTGAGTGTCTCTAACACTTCTGGTCACACTCAGGTTTCGGATTTAGCAGCCACTACCCACATTGGTGCATTTCTTCCCATATGGCTTGCTGCTTTCACAATCCGGCTTTCACCTTTGTTGTTGTTATTCGTTTAGCCGTCTCCGACTCTTCGTGACCCCATGGACCAGAGCACGCCAGGCACTCCTGTTCTCCACTGCCTCCTGCAGTTTGGATCTCCTGCCATTTAACTTGGCACCCTGGTAGTGGCATCACCTCCCCCATCCCTACTCCCACTTCACACTTTTTAAGGTTTTTGTAAAGATTCAAAAGACTGGATTTAAGTTCTAAGCTCCACTGGAACCAATACAAGCTTTTGTGACTCACTTCACTCTGCAGATACCCAGGAACTTATTTCTCAGTTTGGAACCACAGCCCTTCCAATCTACAAGCCGCAAGCAGACTTTGTTACTGTGCTAGAAGCTAAAGCTACACTGGGCACACCCTGACCTTGAGGTTCAAAGGGAAGTTAAGAGATTAATTCTTAAAAGCACCGAGATTAGAAATAACAAACATTATTCAGGGCTGTGGCAATAGGAAAGACCTGATCATTCTAGACCAGGGGTCTGCAACCCGCAGCTCCGGAGCTGCATGTGGCTCTTTTACACCTTTGCTGCGGCTCCGGGGCGGATACTAGCGAGGGGAGGAGGCGCATTGTACGCCCCGACACTCCCCACTGTGGCGGGCGCTGTACTGGCTGTGACGTCACATGGGGGCGGTGCGTGTGTTAGTCACTCACCGTCCTGACGTCACCTTCCCGCCCGCTGTCAGATCGCGGCTCCGGAGATATATTTGTTGTAAATGTCGCAATGGTTTTGCGGCTCCCAGATTTTTTTTTTCCTTCGGAAACGGGTCCAAGTGGCTCTTTTTGTCTTAAAGGTTGCAGACCCCTGTTCTAGACATAAAACTGCTATAAAGAAGAATACTTTTTTTAACTACCCAGCTACATAGCTCTGGTGTGTCTGTACTATGTGCCTCAGGAAGGATGCAAGAGCAAGTCTTCGGCTCACATGCTGCCTGCCTACCAACACCGTTCATATACAAGATGGCTTGAGGAGAGGCAGATATATCACACACATACTCTTTTTTATCATTATTAAATGCTTTATTGAAACTAAAAGGAAACAACAAACAAAAGATTTGTCCAGAAGAAAGAAAAGAAAATGGTAATATTTGTTACATCATATCACAATAAGTTCTTCTTGCATTTCTAACCCCATCATGCATCTACCACTTAATCTATCTAGCACACTGTTTGTTTTCATTTTCTTTTGTTAATTTTCATCAGTAACATATTCTCTTCTAATTATCCATCATGCCACAAAAGTCATTCAAGGCCTGCCACTTACAATAGTCCTGAAGAATTATTTTTTTTGTACACGTCCCATTTTCTAATAAATGTTTGATCTGTGTCACACACACGCTCAGCAGATGGAAGAGTCATCAGAAGGGCAAAACTTCATCAAAATCTATAATAAGCTCCATGCTTACTCACCCCATGAGGGCCCTACGTTGTGCTGAAATCCTAAGTAATAATCTACCAGGGTCACATGATCAAAGAACATTAACCCTAAATGCTAGCATGGCAACAACCTGACAAGTGCGACAAAACACATGGATAAAGGAGAGCAGACAGCTTTCAAGTGGGTCCTTAAAATGTAAGCTTATACTGTATTCCCAACATGCCTAAGACGTCAATCAGGACCACTGCCAAACAGCAATAGGTCCTCGGTACAGTTTGGCTGATGTCCCTCCCTGAGACCAATCTTCCTCTTTGTGGCAACAGCGCCACCAATTCTCCTCCCCACTTTGTTACTTAATTTTTTTAAAAAAAAATTATTTGCCACCACAATAGCAGCAGCAGCAGCAGCAGCAGCGCTGGCCCCTTCTCTGCCACCAGGGAGAAGGCCAGGGGTCTCCCTCTCAGAGCCAGGCATTCTGGGTGAGGTAGCCAGCTGCTAAAAAGAGGGTGTTTATAAAGGCAGTGAGTAAGGGGGTTGCAGGTCAGGCCTTTGTGAGTCCCGGCAGGTCTTTGTCAGTGTCCAGTCTGGCTGACTGCTGGCACTAGGCCCGATATCAATTACTGTGATTCACAGTTTCATCCTCTTGTTAGGGCTCCGGGATAGTAATCCAGTAACCCAGCAGTCTAAGGTGAAGAGCACAATGGAATAAGTGGATTGTATTTTCAAGCATAGGCCTTCAGGGTGTTCTTGGCGAGACTGACTATGAGAACTATCAAAGCACAACGTTATTCTTTTCTTCAGGAGGGCAGGTCTTTAAACCAGTTGAAAGTGCAACGGAACGGCAAATGAGATTTCCTGTAAGTGATACGCATTAGGGGGAAATGTTCCTGTTGCTACATAGGCACTACTTAGGGATCTAAATTGGGTCAGCAAGGAATGAGGTATCTGGGTCATTAATGGAAAGCTCACTCGAAATATCAACCTTATGCAGAGAGACAACGGGAAAAAAATGCAACTTTCATGTTAGACTTTATTAGGTAAAAATCACTAAAAATAAAAGGGATTAATTATAAACGCTTCTATGCAACTGTACAGTACAGGCATGATCCGTACACTGTGTGGTTCTAAAACCAATCACTACTCAAACGATAAAGGGTTTAATTAAAGCAGTAAAAGGGATGGGACACTCTTCCTAGGAGGGAAGATTGAAAAGCCTGAAACCTTTAGGAGAGAACTAAGGGGGGGGACCATTATAAAGTCTATAAAATTATAAACAGAGAGAAGAGGGGCACAGTTTGTACTCTCTCCAACTCAGTTTAAACTTGACAGCAGGCAAATTCAAATTGCTTATCCATGTTGCATTCTGCATAGCTACTGTCATGTTCCAACTAGGATTTCATAAACAAACCCCTAACATGCTATCATCACTGCCTAGAATAGTAGTTAAATTAGGCTTCATAATTCAAGTTAAGTAATAAAGCTATTTGGCAGGGGTTTGAGAGAGGTGAAAGGAATCACACCTCTGCATGCAAGTGCAGAAAAGGAAGAACACACAGTGGGAAGGTTTGGATGTTCAATTCCCAGTTTGCTAAGCCATAGTTTAGCAGCTGGGAGAAAAGCAAGGGGGCCATAAGCTCCCTCTGCCCTCTTCCTCAGTGCTTGCATCCAGGTTTAATTAACAAAATGATAGCGGTTGCATCCAAAAAATGGAAGGGTGCTGTATCCAACAAGGGGAGAAAGGCAGCAGTAGCCCTCATCCTTCATGTCACAAGCATGATCTGATCCCAGCAAATCGTGGATTTGTTTTACCCAACAAGTAAAAAAGCAAACCATATACGTCAGGCGTGGGGAACCCTTGGAGCACCAGATGTTGCTGAACTACAACTCTCATCATCCCTGGCCACTAGCCATAATTGCACTGATGAGAGCAAACGTGGTAACCTCACAATTGGATTACTGCAATGCACTGTATGTGGGGCTACCTTGGTTCTTGATCAGATGCACAGCATAGCAACTAGGTTGTTTGTGGGAGAAGACGATGTAACACTGTGCTTGCAGGATTTGCACTGGATGCCTATCTGCTATGAGGCCCAGTTCAAGGTATAAGGCCCTACATAGCTCTGGACCAGGTTACGTGAGAGGCTGTCTTATCCCTTATCCATCCAGTAGATTGCTAAGGTCTGTGGTGAAATTTCTCCTGCAGCTTACAAAGTGCTCAGAAGCCTCCTCCACAGTAATTCAGAGCAGGGCTTTTAGCGCAGCTGCCCCTCTTCTGTGGAATGGCATCCCTGTCGAGATATAACAGTGGCCAACTGTCTGCACTTTCTGGAATCAATTGAAGTCATTTATGTTCTGACTTTGGCTTTCCCAGCTGGATTATGAGGTTTTTACCACAAGCGTCTACTTCTTACTGTTTTTGCCTTGTTTTAACAGTGTTTGCTGCTTTTGTGTTTTCAACTGCTTTTTAATTATCTTATGTGAGATGGTGATTTAGAAGGTGTTTAGTAAATCAGTAGTAGCAATAGCAACAACATCTGAAGGACCAAAGGTTCTTCACACCTGAAACACATGAAATGCTCTTCTTTACCATCTTTGCTCTAAATTGCTTCCTTCTTTTTCCTTTTTTCTTTTCCTAGAAGAGATGTTTCTGAGGTAACTGGAAGGCCTATTTCCCAGCTTAGCACTGTGGTTGGAGGAGAGGAGTCTTAAAGCCATACCCTTCATTTTGGAATCATTCAGTCTGCCAAGGGGAAGGTTGGCTTCTTTAGCAAACCTAAACTTTTACACCCAACGATAGTTTATGCATTTAGAGAATAAATAACTTGCCTCACAAATAGAGCGCAGGATAGGCGATGCTAGGATAGTGAGCAGGATAATTTTACACTAGCGTGAGTGTGGGATACTAGCAAGGGCAGGAAGAGAAATGCCCAAGAGAGCCTTTCCTTGTTTAGTCAAACAGCCTTCTAAGTACCTTACAGTGCAAAACTTTGCATGTCTTCCCTGAAATAAGGCTCACTGGGTTCAGTGGGTTTTACTTCCCTGCATGGAGTACTGTGTCCAGTTCTGGGCACCACAGTTCAAGAAGGACACTGACAAACTGGAACGTGTCCAGAGGAGGGCAACCAAAATGATCAAAGGCCTGGAAACGATGCCTTATGAGGAACGGCTAAGGGAGCTGGGCATGTTTAGCCTGGAGAAGAGGAGGTTAAGGGGTGATATGATAGCCATGTTCAAATATATAAAAGGATGTCACATAGAGGAGGGGAAAAGGTTGTTTTCTGCTGCTCCAGAGAAGCGGACACGGAGCAATGGATCCAAACTACAAGAAAGAAGATTCCACCTAAACATTAGGAAGAACTTCCTGACAGTAAGAGCTGTTCGACAGTGGAATTTGCTGCCAAGGAGTGTGGTGGAGTCTCCTTCTTTGGAGGTCTTTAAGCAGAGGCTTGACAACCATATGTCAGGAGTGCTCTGATGGTGTTTCCTGCTTGGCAGGGGGTTGGACTCGATGGCCCTTGTGGTTTCTTCCAACTCTATGATTCTATGTAAAGAGGTTGCCGCTTCCGTTTGTCTGCAGTGACTGCTAAACTATTCCACTGGAATAAGTCTACATAGGACACGGCTGGAATACAAGCTCTACCAAAAAGATGTTCACTGTAAATGATATAAACTGTATTCCTTAACCGTCACCTGGCAAAAAAACCCCACACCACTCAGCATTGTAAGTGCTGTTCACACAGACACTTTTTGAGAGCTGCCTAAGTGTCCCTAAAAAGATTTCCCCCAAAAAAGGTTCATGTTCAATCCCTTGTGTCTCCAGGCGGGGCTGGGAAAAGCTTCTTCAGGAAACCCCGACAAGCCACTGTCAGTTGGTGTTGAGCTGGGTAGCCCAATTGGTTTAAAGGAACTTCTTACGTTCCTGTGACCTTTACTGTATCTCTGTGGCAAAAAGCTATTGCTGGACGGAATTCCTGAATGCAAGGATCCCAGGAGCAAATCTGCTGGTGGACAGGCAATGCCAAACAACATGGACAGGGGTGGGGACAGTAGATTTCACACTGAACTTTGTGGGCATCACAGAAGCTGATTACATATTTTTAAGTGCTGAAAACCAAAGATTTAAAACCATTTATTTCACAAGTGGTGTCTTCCATAAGAAACTGACATGCTATAAATACATTTGAAATGACCAAAGAGAATTGTGAAATCTGTGGCTGCTTTTAAGGAGATCATTGCACTGCCATTTAGAAAGATGCCCAAAAGATCAACCCTTCCTTCAAGCCAAGTCATAGAAAGGTCGTAAAGACTAAGGCTTTCCATTCTAGAACTGGAAAAAATATGATTCTTCCCCCCCCCCCCATCAGCAGCCATTAAAACCTCATTTCATGCAAACCATTCTTTCAGAGCTCCTTCTCTTGTTACTAGTACATCTGCTTTTCTGCTCTGCTAAAGTACCTTTGAATGTTCACACACACACACTGAGAGGAATTCCAAAAAAATTATTTTTGCAGTGCTGCATTTCAGGGGCCATCCATAATACTCTTAATGCACACCAGGCCATTTTCAAGTTGCTTCCCAAAACCCGGAGATCCCAACATTAGAAGCAGTTTCATCAAAATGAGAAGAAGAAGAAAAAAAAAGGCAGCATCAGCAGCGAGGACAAGAAAAGCATCAAAAAGTCTTATGTGGCTTAGGCAATGAGTCAAGAAACCCTGCCATATTGAGCAACAGGAGGCCCCAGGAATGAGAAGAGAGCAGGCCGCAGCAAAGGAGAAAGCTTCAAGTAAAATAAAAATAAAAATCTGGCATGAGTCAGTAAACAAGAAAGTTCCTGCTCTTACAAGTACACAGCAGAAAATGTTCTCATCAGTTGGGCCAGACTATTTTGCACGAGAAGAATCCTGCTGTCATGGATGGTGCAGAACATGGGGATTTCGATGCACCCCCCACATAATGAGAGAATAGTGCGGCCGGAATGTGTCTGAACTGTGATGATGCCTCTTCTTCACCTGGATGGAAGGTAGAGAGGTGTGTGTAGGCAGAAACCTCTGGACTGTGTGGCTGGGATATAGCGCAACTACACAAGAGGAAGAGTCACAACTGCTGTTCTCCCTGCTTTTCCATCTGGCGCTGCCTACCACCCGTATGAGGTCCCCAGGAAGGTCCTCTGTAAAAAAATCCAACCCCTTCCCAGGCAGAAAAAAAGTTTGCTTTAAAAAAACCTTCTTCCTCTTTCCTCACTACTACAGAGTACAGAATCTCTGAAACAAAGTGAATGGTTTTATTCTCCTCTCTCCCACGGAGTCATCTTTGATGCCCCTGGCAACTGCTCTTTACCAAATATAGAAGACGGAAAGACTCAAGAGGAAAATTCCTTTTATGCAGGCCTCCCTCAAGTTTTACAGCAACGCGTCACATATATAAATATACCTCAAGTCAGCCATGACTAAGTGTGCGGATTCCTATGCCGCATCCATCCATGAATATTCACTAGTTCTAAAAACACTGAACCACCTATGCTGGGAGGAAAGAGAGGACATGTTTCTCATATACAGAATAATGTTTGTTAGATAGATAGATAGACAGACAGACAGATACATAGACATGCAAGGATTCATCCTAGTAAGCTTCTTAGGAGGCATAATCTTTCTAAAGATCATGAAACTGAAGCACCGCACAGTTTTTCCACACAAAGTAATCAACCACAAGTTCCATAGTCCTCTTCTGGAAAATTCTAGAAGCAGAAGCAGACTTCAGATTACCTTCCCAAGGCCAGTGACTCAAGTGGGAGCAGCAATGAAATGCTATTAACTTTCGACTAACCACAAGATCTCCATCCTGCTTGGCAAGGAGTTGGACTCGATGGCCCTTGTGGTCTCTTCCAACTCTATGATTCTATGATCTTTCCTGAACTGCTGGATAAGCTCAAGTAGATTTGGAGACTACCAAAGTCAATTAGTTGGCTACATTAGTGGTACAAATTTTCATGGGAGCCGTCTAACAATTCAGATATTTGGATCATGAGTATTTATTTAGCTGTAGACACAACTAGGGATGCGGGTGGCACTGTGGTCTAAACCACTGAGCCTCTTGGGCTTGCTGATCAGAAGGTTGGTGGTTTGAATCCCTGTGATGGAGTGAGCTCCTGTTGTCATGTCCCAGCTTCTACCAACCTAGCAGTTTGAAAGCATGCCAGTGTGAGTAGATCAATAGGTACTGCTGTGGTGGGAAGGTAAACAGTGTTTCCGTGCACTCTGGTTTCTGTCACGAAGTTCCATTGCACCAGAAGCAGTTTAGTCATGCTGGCCACATGACCCAGAAAGCTGTCTGTGGAAAAACGCCGGTTCCCTCGGCCTGAAAGCGAGATGAGCGCCACAACCCCATAGTTGCCTTTGACTGGACTTAACCATCCAGGGGTCCTTTACCTTTTACCTTAGACATAACTAAGCTCCTAGCCTGGAAAACCCCTGACCAGTCCATATTCATGCACTAATCTCACCATCCCAATTCTCATCAGCTGATGAGAGTCACCAGCATGTGAGAGTCATGGAGATAATAAAACTAAATTGGAAGAAACAGCTGGTGGGCAGTGGCAGGAAAAAGAGGAGAAGAAAATAGTGAGAGCAGAGAATGACTTCCCATTGGAATGTAACTGATATCTAGTAAGGAAGAAGGTGCACCCATCACTTGCTGGGAAAAACAAAAGCTACTTCTCGCTGAGGGATAAAACTTGTATGTGGACCATCCCACCTGAAGCTGCAAGTTCATATAAATTAACGCTTCTTCAGCCAAAATATTACCTTCATACAGTACACTAGTAAGTCACGGAGAAAGACTGTAGTCTAGCCTTGTCCTTGACAAGCTTGCATTTTAGTAAGCCAATCCAAAAACTAGCTTTTAAAAGGGAAATATTTGGAGACTGATTCTGAGCTATCTTTCCAGGAGAGACAGCACAAAGGATGCGGAGTTTCGTAAGACTTCAGCAGCCCTGAACTTCAGGCCCTCCAACCGTTGTTGGACTCAAACTCCCATCAGCCTCCACTAGCATAGCCAATTATTGGTGCATGCATGTGGGGAATATTATATTAGTCTATCTCATGGGTAGGCAAACTAAGGCCTGGGGGCCAGATGTGGCCCAATCGCCTTCTAAATCCAGCCGGCGGATGGTCCAGGAATCAGTGTGTTTTTACATGAGTAGAATGTGTCCTTTTATTTAAAATGCATCTCTGGGGCATAGGAATTTGTTCATTTAGGTTTTTTTCCAAAATATAGTCCGGCCCCCCCACAAGGTCTGAGGGACAGTGGACCGGCCCCCTGCTGAAAAAGTTTGCTGACCCCTGGTCTATCTGATTATAATGCTAGTGTTTCTGTCTCATTTTCTAAGGTTCCTTCAGTACCTGTTGCATTATAGAATTGAAGCTTTTGACCAATATACTGGCCTGTCGTGCTAAATTTCATTTGCACCAGTCAGCATGGTGTGACACAACGAGAATGATTGGACATTGCTATTCACTCATCCTTTCCACTCAGGCATGCTTCTATTCCCTCATGAAAAGAGCAGGAAGGAACTGTATGCTGGTATACTGCCCCAAATTTCATCACTTCCCTCCTGCAATGTTCTGAGTTAATGCAAACAGATTTTTTTTCCTGAAAGCAATTAACATGGAAAAGAGTGCTGAACTTCCCCTGCATTCCCTTAGATTTCCAGAAGTGACTTCTATTTCATATCTGTGTCAAATACAATATGGAATTTAACAGTTAGGGAAACACTGAGGGAACAGAATAAACTGCCATGGGGATGCAGTCTATCAGGGATGACGGTCGATGTAGTCGAGCATCATTTGTAGGGTCAGAGGTTCCCCAACTATGGGTTAAAGAAAGAAGGCGTTTCACAGGAGAAGCCTACACACTAGATGGGGATTAATCTGTAAGTGGTTCAGTTATCTACTGGCTGAGAATTGTTCCATAGTAGCCATGCAAAACAGCAGCACCTGTAGTCATTACTAGAGAATTAGGCTGGAATCTATTGGAGGAGTCACCTAATGGAAGAGCAGGGGGAACAATTTTTGCCAATCTTCCTTTCCCTCTGCAGCCCACCACCTCCCAGGCTTCTCCCACCCTGTTCTGGAGGGTCCCTCAACTTTCTTGAGTTGCCTTTCAGGAACAATAGGAGCAGGAGAAGGGGGATCAGTGCAAATTGCTTCCTGTCCTCTTCTATAAGTGGATCAAAATCCCTTTCACTACCACAGGGGCACCAATTAGATTCCATCCCGTGCTTCTTTTGTTTAACAAGGTTTCAACTGCTACCATATCAGACACTCCTATGGCTAACATTGACTACAACCTTTTATTTACATTGTACAGGAGACAAATTTTGAAAGCACCCAGAAAATGGCTCCGGGAACAGAACAGTCTATACGGCCACCTCACTTTGGCCAGACAGCAAGTATCTTATTCCATCTAATGGGACTCCGGTCTGTTGCTTCACAAAAATATCAGCAAGCACCCTCATGGGAAAACTTGTTCAAAATATGAAGGGGTTCACAGTATATCCCAAGTCACAGGCAACCAAAAAAACTCCAAATAAGGATAAAACCTACTGGTCTTTTAAAATTAAAGTTGTGTGGATTCTTGAGGTAATGAATTCCAGAAGCTTCCACTAGAATCTTCCTCTGGGCAGCTCTAGGCCAGCCACCCACCCTGCCCAAGTTGACTGGTGGCAGCCAGATTAATGAAGTGAAGAAATATTTATTTGTTAATTTTGTATCCTGTTCTTCTACCACTGGTACACAACTGAAGAAGCTGACACCAAAAGACAACAACACAAAATCAATGTAAAACTTACCATCCTCGATGACGATTTTGATGAGGCGAACCGAACCGTTCCGGGCCTTGGCAAAAAAATCCTTTAATTCTGTTGTGGCTAAAAGAATCAGAAACATATTGATCAGGATCTGAAAAGGGAAACCCAAACTTTATTCCACTCTTCAAAACAAGGTAAAGGAAAAAGAAAAAGGAGAAAGAACTAGTACAGTTTTTTTCAAAAAGAAGAAGATAGATTTCAGTTGCTCTGATCGACTGTGTGGTGAAGTATTAACTCTCAAAGAAGTTTCAGAGTTAAATACCGGCTGGGAGGGAGCGCATGTGATCGAAAGAACTTGATACTTGGCTTGGGCGAACATAATATCCCAAATTTAGCAGATAGTTTGGCTTGCAAAGGCAGGGTGGGCTCAGGTGACAGTTTATTAAATATACAGTGCATCCTGATGTATACACAGGGCAGAGGGAAAGGAGCCTGCTGGGATTAGTGGTGATGATGGGCAGAAGCAGCACTGTTTTTGCTCTTGCAGTGACGATGTTTTGCTTTAGATGCCCCAACCAGAAACATGTGACACCCCCCCCCCCAACCAGTGAGCTGCCAAGCAAACAGCCAGCCAGACATTTATAGGAATCGGAACTGGAGCTGCTCTGGCATTCGCCCTCTGCCTGTCCTATGTCGACCCTTGAAGGATAATATGCTATGAACCTGAGAGAAGAGAAGCCAGCAAAGTTCTCGGCGAGGCCGCAGATGCTTGCCAAATGAAAAACCTGTTGGGTTGTGTATTGCTGACAACAACAGATAATGTCACCTTTATGGACGGCAGGAAGGATTTGAGTTACTTTGGTTGAAGATGATGTCATCTGCCAAACCCTTTCATCCTGCTCACCAAACATGGATACAACAGCTCTAGGTGAGCTGGCTGGCAGGAATTGCATTTTACAGGCCATGCATTTCCCTGTGAGAACAAGTGATAGTAAAAGATAAACTAGCTAAGTAGGAATTAAAGGCTCATTAGCTTCACTGTGTAATTAGAACAATTGAAATAATTGAATAAACAAGGCAGCCCTGGAAAACATCTGATTCTCTGACCTGGAGGAGGCCAAATTTTCACATACCGCTAAGCCAAACTACAACTTAGCATGGAGGCTCCCAAATATGCAATCATGCTCACTTCACTCCTTCCCAGAATTTTTAGCTCAGAGTGGCGCAGCTACTAAGCCAAGGTCTGACTTGTGTATCCTCCAAGCCAAGGGTCGCACAGGTCTCCCCTCCTGAGAGCCAGGGTGGTGTAGTGGTTAAGAGTGGTGGACTTGTAATCTGGGGAACCGGGTTCGCTTCCCCACTCCTTCACATGCAGCTGCTGGGTGACCTTGGGCTCTCAGCCTCACTCACCTCACAGAGTGTTTGTTGTGGGGGAGGAAGGGAAAGGAGAATGTTAGCCGCTTTGAGACTCCTTCGGGTAGTGATAAAGCGGGATATCAAATCCAAACTCTTCTTCTTCCTTAACCCAAAGATTTGGTCATGACTAAGGAGAAGAGACCTTAAGCATGAACCCCAGTTTGACTTAGCTGCAGTTTTGCACAGTTAAAAAAGGAGGAAGCACAGTGGGCGTGAGAACCTCTTTAGGAACCAACACTGTGCCAGTAAGTTATACTTTGGTTTACCGCAACTTGTGTACTGGACCCATAATGCTGGTTCTCTGCTAACCATGGTGTACAAATCAGCAGCGGCTTCAGAAATGCACCCTCCCTCTACTCCTCTCCAGCATGCATTGCCCCTCCATTCCCTTCCCTAATCAAACTTAACTGCGGTTTAGTGCTATATCTGCACCAAATTTGGCTAAAGCCTACCACATTTGCATCATAATCAGCATTTGACTCAGGTTGGCAAACCCTGGTTAAGAGGGAATCTCATTAGCATGTGCTTTCTTGAAGTTGTCGTGATTTCAAAACCAAGGTGTATTTCTGCATCAGGCTACTGCATTTGTTACCATGATTCACCATCTATGCTTCAAGATCAGCATGGTGGAACTGAAACCTGTTGATCCTATTAGATTAGAGCTGGGGAACCTCTGGCCCACTGGAGTCCAATCTGGCCTGCAAGGCCATTTTCTCCAAACCATGCCCACCTGTCCGTCAGCTGATGGACAGGAGGGCAGGGTTCGATTCTACATTGGCTGTGGCTATCTGACCCTTGAAGCCAAAAAGGTTCCCTACCTCTTAATTAGATTTTTCAGGAGTCAAATACAACATAGGCAACTTTTTGTGGGATGGGACCACTTTGGAGAAGTTGACGCTGATCTTGTAGCCTTCCATGATTATATGGTACCTGGATGTATTGGCAACTGATGCAAAATCCAAACAAAACCAAAGTAATGTCAGTTTGCAGGCTCTGCCCAGGCAAGTCTTGGGAAATGATGTCTCACTGATGGTACTTGTTCACTCTGATCTCGCCAGTCACAGCCTGTCCTGGCTGAATCTTCCAGTTATGGCAGCAGCTGGGAAAGAAGGCTGCAAACCCTTGGTACAGATTAACTTGTGTGATGTTTAGCCAATACAAGACAGATAAACGTACAGCGCTGATCAGCAGCGCTGATCTTAGAATGTACCTGGGGCTACAAATGGTACAGATTGCAGAGGAGTTCTTTTGGATGAGGCACCTCCTGAGGAGTAAATTGCTCCAGGATCTAAAGGTGGCTCTCAATTGCCTCCTAAATACTAATGCAATACGCTAGTATTCATTTTAACCTATGAAACTAACTCAGGGAAAGCCAACATGGTGCCCTCCAAATGCTGCTGAACTTCAAATCCTATCAGCCCCAGCCAGCATGGCTATTGGGCAGGGAATATAGGGGTTGTCTCCTAACATTTGGAGGGCACCACATTGGCTACCCTTGCTAGCTCATGCTAAGTCCCTACATGATGATCTCCTTCTATGTACCCTTGCTGATCTTACTGGCCATGCAATGCACCCCTAAACAAGCATTTCACCACACAAAGCAGCAAAGTAATCCAATATACACTTTTACCAGTGCAGATTTTTCATTACTCATACAGCCTGATGCAAAGGAAAGACTATGTAAGCCTGTGTGTGACAATACCTTAAAAGGCATCGTCACTGCTTGCTTCTAACAGCTGGACTTCCCCCTTCTGGCTGTGTGCGTAAGTGAACACACACTGGTTTACTTTATCATACACAGCTTCTTCTGGTTCTCTCTCATAGTCACAGCCCACAATTAACTCGCTCCAATGCTGTTTGAGAAGGGCCATAGCTCAGTGGAAGAGCACATGCTTGGCATGTAAAAGGTCATCATCTCCAAGGAGGACTGTGGAAAGACCCCTGCCTGCCTGAAAGCCTGGAGAGCTATAGTCTGTGTAGATCAGGGTTTCCCAAACTTGGGTCTCCAGCTGTTTTTGGACTACAATTCCCATCATCCGGTCCTGCAAGCTAGGGATGATGGGAGTTGTAGTCCAAAAACCGCTGGAGACCCAAGTTTGGGAAACCCCGGTGTAGACCAAGTGTCTGACTTGTGCAAGGCAGCTTCCTATACACCTCTCCCTTTTGGGTGTGACTCAAGACACATTGGCTGAGAGTTGAAGCACCACTGGCCTCTACAGCTGACACGGTTTTCCTTATTCCTCAGGTATAATGCTCTTGGACCCAATTTGCTGGAAACAGAGCTGGAGAAGTTGTGCTTCACACAAGCCTGTAGTAAGTCTCCACTTTCCTAAGACGTTGGTCTCTTACACCTGGACAGACCAAGAGTGAACCTGCTTCTTTCCACCCCCCCCCCAAAAAAAAACCCAAGCTCAGCAGCCCATACTGTTGTAGTAGTAGGCACTTTGCAGCTGGTGAGTCCTTGGTTTCCCTCATCCTTTCCCTGCTCCGTCTTTTGTATTTCTCTCTGCAATGCTGCAGCAATAGTACATACGCAAGCCGCAACTGCTAGTGTGCTTGAGTAGAATTAGCCATTCAGTGGCCCTAGGGACATCATTGTGTGTGTGAATATATTGCTGGTGGGGGTGAGTTTTAAGAGGAGTGCTGCCTCAACCAAGCGAAACATTTTCCAGCAAAGGTTGGGAGCATCACCTTTCAAGAAATTCCTCATCCCTCTGCCTCCCACTGCTTTTAAGGATGCAGTTCCTCTCTTTGTTTTCAGGAGACAGACTTTATCTTTTCACAGGACCCTACAACATGATAGTAACATGGAATGATTTTCCTTCTGGGACCACCCCCCCCAAATCCCCAAACCCTAAACCTACATGCAACAACTTAAAATATTTGCCCTACAGGCAAATGTCAAATGTAATGCCCAGAACTGTGACCTTAGCAGCTTACTTCTCTAGTATGTTCTGTAGATTTGTACACTCATATCAGATGCCTATTTCTAAGGAAGATACTGCTCAGCCTGCAAGATAACTAGCACAGCATTAAACAGGGATTAATTATTTGGTCCTGACTAGATCCAAGCTTCCCAGTGTTGTGCTGCCAATGCTCATTACAAGCGTCCTTTGTAATCTGGAGAGTTTTAATCAGACTTAGTAACAGAGAACCTTAACACACAATGCCAGCTGTAAAGGTGGAGAGTGAACGTTCCAAAGATACCCTTTTGAGTTGCTTTACAAAAGGAAGCCATGACAATTCCTCTTATTAATACAGAGGAACTTTGAAAGGCTGCAGGAGCCGTCACTCAGCACGGCTCAGGTTCATCAACTCCAGCCACCACCAGAGGCCATATCTATTCCATATCACAGGACATCAAAACCCTCTGTTTTAGCACAGATGTGGCCCAAGGAAAATTATTTACTCTGCTTCCAAGATCCCAAGATATGCAAGCAGTTAAAAAGTCCCCCCCCCCCCCAGGAACTACTGTGGATCAGAATAGATATCTGTAAGACTGGGAGTAGAAGATCAAAAACAGAACAGGAAGCAGACGACTATATATTTTTTTACTTACTTACTTACATAGAATACTTAAATCCTGCTCATGTCTTCCAGCTAGACTGCAACTCCCATCATCCCTGCCCATTGGCCATGCTGGCTAGGGCTGATAGAAGTTGGAGTTCAACATATCTGGGTGACACTGGCGTAGCTACCACTGTATTTCCCAAAGAGACTTGCAAAAGTTTATTACAATAAAAATCACATTCAAGTCTTCTGTCAGGAGCAGAAATAACCTGATGCCCCTATGGTGCCAGGGGGCATTTCCTGCCCTTATCCTTGGTGTTGTTCTTTAGCTTGAAAGGAATTGTGCAGCCTTAGTTTCCTTGCAGGTGAACAGATAGCACTAAGCAAACAAAAAAAGTCCACCATCTGTAAGGAGATAGAATTCAGCAGTTGCACATGAACTGAATGACCAAGAGTTTGGATCATGCTCACCGGTTGATTTCCTGTAAAGGCTTTATTTAGTTGCTAACTGATATGTTTCCATTGTTATAGCAACCAGTTACTACATATGCCTGTTCAGGAAGGACATGATTGTTGTTTTGTTGTGTATTTTAATTATGTATGTATTTTATAATTGATTTCATAGCTGGAAACTGCTTACAAGTCACTCTGGCATGTAAGTGATAGATAAATTAATGATAACAACATGAATTTCCAAATGAGAACCTTTATTTAAATCAAAGATGTGAAGAGGACGCAATTATTTTCATTTGGCATATTCTGCCATTGACTGTTTTTTCCTCATTATGTATTTCAACACACCTGCCTGTTGTAATCTGAACTGGGCATGAATATATCCTGACATTTATGACATATTTGCCTGAGTCTACTCCTGCTACACCAATTCACTGTTTACAACTGTGATCGCATCATATTTTCACACGCACCCCACACCAGGAGAAGAGTGGACCAAGTTTTAGTATGAGCATCTTTTCCTCCATCATCTCATGTCCCATCACCAGCTGGATCAATAATGCATGAACCCTGAAATGAATGCCCTCCTGAGTATGTCAAGTCACTCTGTCCTCCTGACAGGAAATCTGAGCCTGTGGCTATCAATCTTTCATTCTCTGGACGTAATCTTTATGTTAAGGAGACTTCAAGTAGCTGTTTTCGTTTCCCATTCACTGGGTTTGAGGAAATAGGTGCTACATTTGGTATATGACTAAAACAAATCCCAGAAGGTCGTAGCCTTATAGGGTTCCCAAGTAAGGCCATCCTGACCTCCTGCCTAGCTGCTCCTCAGGCGTTCTTGTTCTGAGCATTATTTCATGGCACTCCCAACTCTCCAGATCTCCCCCAGTTGCTGCATTGACACCTGTCCTTTGTTGTACTACAGACGTCGCCCAAAAGCAAGAGCAGAAGCAGCCAAATAGATACACACAGAGAGAGCTTTGTTGGTATGAAACAATGCAAGCTCCTTAACATTTAAGCCTCTGTAACAGCTTCCTTTGACCGCACACCGAAAACTCTTCTTATCTGAGGCCTGCGCTAGACGTGTCTCTCATCGCAACAGCCTTGGTATGTTGGCTACTCCATGCCATGGTCATTATGGGCAAGATGAGGTTGGCATCTGGAATGTCTGTAAGCCACTTTGATGTTATTTACTACAATCACCAGTAGTGATGTATAGAAGTGAGAGCTGGACCATAAAGAAGGCTGATCGCCGAAGAAATGATGCTTTTGAATTATGGTGCTGGAGGAGACTCTTGAGAGTCCCATGGACTGCAAGAAGATCAAACCTCTCCATTCTGAAGGAAATCAGCCCTGAGTGCTCACTGGAAGGACAGATCGTGAAGCTGAGGCTCCAATACTTGGCCACCTCATGAGAAGAGAAGACTCCCTGGAAAAGACCCTGATGTTGGGAAAGATGGAGGGCACAAGGAGAAGGGGGCGGCAGAGGACGAGATGGTTGGATAGTGTTTTCGAGGTTACCAGCATGAGTTTGACCAAACTGCGGGAGCCAGTGGAGGACAGAGGTGCCTGGCGTTCTCTGGTCCATGGGGTCACGAAGAGTCGGACACGACTAAACAACAACAACTACAATCAAGTGGTACATAAATGTTATGAAATAAACAAACAAATACCACCATTCGGTGGAAAGCTTCCATGCCGACATACCACCAGCTTTTGTAAGGAGTAACCAGCAATGGTGTTAAAAGTTTCAACACAACATCACCACAGTAGTGAGCTCTCTCTCTCTCTCTCTCTCTCTCTCTCTCTCTCTCTCTCTCTCTCTCTCTCACACACACACACACACACACACACACACACATATACACACAATGGCTGCCAGGCACCAGCCACTGCATGGCAAGCATCATATACAAGCCAGAAAGTTACATGAGAGAATATTAAAATAACTGTTATGCCCAAGGGAGCAGGAGTGAGTAGCAGTGCCCTTAATCCCACCAGCGAAACATCGTGATATATCAACGTATCACAATGTCTGAAATATAGATGGAACTGTGTAGAGGTGAGCAGCCCCCAAGAGATGAAAAAAGAATACTGTTGATATATAACTGGCGTAGAAAGCTGGGTTGAGCAATCGCTTGCTTCTAGAAGTAACTTCTCTCTAAAGATTTATAGGCCACAAGTGCAGGTCAGGCAGGCAATGAATGAAGCATGCCACTGGCTAGCTTAACTCCAGAAGGAATAGCTGAGGAATATCTATGCCACCAACCCAGGCTAGAGTCCCAATTCTACTTCTGCAGTTTTGTCATGTTTCAGTACGGCTTTTATGCACCTGCCTCAGCTTTTGGGGATGGAGGGTGGCCGTGCTTCAGGCCCATCTAATTGAGACACAGTACTCTTAAGTACCTGCTCCAAAAGCTTCAGTGCGCCATGGCAAAGGTCAGCATTTCTAGGCCATGTTGTCACTCCCTGCAGGGGTCTTAAGCTTTGATTTAACTGTCATGTTTGGCTTGGATGCATTTTACTGACCTCATAAACAAGTCCCTGATATGGTCACTGAGGCAATCAAAATTCAGGACAGCTGTCCCTGCTTTCCGATGGACTCCTGATAAGAAACGGAGGGGTTACTTGCAAGACAACAAGTCCCTCCTGTCTGAAATCTAGCCCTAGTAGTTCAGCTTCACAAAGAGCCAGAGAGTCCTGCCGGTGTATATATTACTCCCTGAACTCCAAGCCTGTAAAACAATCTCATAGCTGCTTGTCATTCACCCTCCCAAGAGTCGGGCAATGACTGGAGACGGCTGGATCAGGTGTCAGGTCCCCAGAGCCCAAAGGATGGATCCTGACAATCAGCTTATTACACTAAAAGGTTCTTAAACACACTGTTTCCAAGGGGGTTTCCTCTGCTTGGATAACTTTAAACGCTCAGCTTCACAGGGCCTTAATTATTCAGACAAAATTACAGCTCTGTATCAAGTGCAGCTCCTTTGTTTGTGTAAAAAAGCCGCCTCTCCATTTTCTGAACACACTAGCCTTTAGCACTCTCCACAAAGCGACGGAAAGGACAATGAGAGCTTCTGGTATGGAACGGAGCTGGTAAGAACATTCAAAATAATAATTTGATCTGCCAACCAGATCTGCAGAATGTGCTTGTGTCTGTTCAGGTCCCATTGAAATTAACCATGTTTCGGTTTCATTGTTTTTATTCACCGGTCCCTAAGGTCCCAAGGCAGGTTACATTAAAACGCAGTACTAAAAACTTTAGTTCGTAAAAGAAGAGCTGGAGGACAATTGGCTCTCCAGGTGCTGCTGGACTCTCACCTTCCCCATCACCCCTAGCCAGCATGGCCAATGATCAGGAATGATGGGAACCCAAGAAGATCTGGAAGGCCACCATCCCTGATGCAGAGATGAAAAGAGAGTATCTCGGAATACAACCTGCTTCACCCATGACACTACATAGCGGTGAACACACATTTGCCACCAGGGTGTAGACAGGGCAAGAAGCTGAGGCCAAATCCTGCCTCTTTGGCAGGTGCAACTGCTGTGCTTTTGCAAAGACCTGCTTGTCATCATGAAGCGATGCCCCTTGGCTAGATGGAGGCACCTGTGCGCTACTGTACTGTCTGCTTTTTTCTTTCAGCTGTATCTGTTGTTTTATTGCATTCTAATGTTGCTCCCCGCTCTGGGATTGTGTCAAAAATGAAGAGCGGATTATGAATGATGTAAATAAACAAACTGCATTTTAATTAGAAACAGCAATGTATTGACATGTGAAAGGCAAAAAAGAAGTGTGCCCATGTAAAAATGTTAAAGGGCCTGAAAAAAATATACAGTTGACCCACAAAGTCATCCAAGAACTAAGCAATGTCTTTCTTAGCACGATACATGGCAAGGTTAGCGACTATTTTCCAGCCTGAGGGCCATGTTAGTGGGTGCGCAATCTTCTGGGGGCCGCATGCCAGGGATAGGCAGGGCCAGGGGCAAAAAGTGGGTAAGAACAACAGATGTGACACCTCTGCACAGCAGGGTACACTCCAGCAAGACAAAAATCAGAGTTTCTCTCTCTTACTTCCATACGCACACATTATATTATCCACTCAGGCAAGAAAGAGGCATTATCACAGTTCAAGGAACTTGAGGAGGTGGCAGAGCATGACCAGTGAGTGTTGTGGGCCAGAAAAAGGGGGTATGGCCTTGGAAAAGTCCCAAGGGCCACATAGTGAGGCCTGGAGGGCCACCTTTGCCCTTGAAGCCTGAGGTTCCCCATTCCTGCACTGTAATGTTTCCACTTGCAAGAATACAGAACCTCCTATCTTAAATCAGAAAGGCAATACATGAACCAAATTCCTTTTCTATTTTAAAATTCCCCTTTCCACCAGCCAGCAAACAAAAGATCTTGAGCAGCGCCACACATGCTTTCCGTTCCAAGAGAAGGCTGTCACTAGAATGTGGTGTTTAAAAATACTTCTAAGAATTTGGAAGATGGGCTGCCAATTGTTCTGTTACACCACTTTACAGCAATGCAAATAAGGCGTTTTATCTACCAGACTGGAAAAGCCAGAGGCAGCCAGATGGAGCACTGGCTACATCACAGCCTTGTGAGAATAGGCTATAGAAATTGGCAAGCCTTTACTAAAGCAGCCCACTGACCCATATAATTCAGGGCAGAGGGACTTTGATTTAATACCTAGCAAATCCATACTGAAGTCACCTTGCAGAAAGGTCTCTTTTGTACTTTCTCATTGCAAAATGTGCTGACAGCAACTGAGCTCTTAGACTGTGCATTGAAGTTCTTCTCCAAGTAAGCAACGGGTGAGTAAAGTAACATTAACTACCTAGGCAGCTAAATCAGACAAGTTTATTCACCACTTAGTGATGCCCAACAGAAGATGGAAGCAAATGGCCAGTTTTTGTTTTCTACCTCTTTTTTTAAAAAACTGCACAGTGAAACAAAGCCATCAGAATTTTATATCGAGAGAGAAGCAGTAAATAAACATTCTCACTGTGTCTTGTCTTCATGCTGTCTAAAGTGCTAAGTTAGGCTTCTTTTAGAAAGCCCAAGTGTTCAAAAACAGAATCCACACCTAGTACCAATTCAAATGTGCACTAATAGCACATGATACAGTCCTTCCTGGACTATACTATTCCAGAATACAGTAGGACAGCTGCATGATGAAATGCTCCATCACGTTAAAAAAAAAAAAAGGATTCCCTGCACATGGGAAATTAAGTCAGATCTTCCACCTTCCCAGAAAAGTGCTAAAGCAGCACACACTGTTGTGACCCTTACATTACTCAGGTACCACCTGAACTGCCCTTACCCGTCCATCTTTGATAGGTTGGTTGATGAATACTGCCAAATACATGATGCACAGGCACCCACAAAGAGCTTATCACACAGAATGGCCGTTTAGCATTCCAGTGGCCTTCTTCACCTAGCAGTTGGAACACATGGATCAGGTTTTTTGCTCCAAAGTCATGGGCTCTCCAGGTGGTGCCTCAATATCTCCAGGCAACATGGTTCGATGTCTTAATTGATTCATTCTATCAGGCTTTATCGTTTGCTTAAAAGTCAGTCTGGGAGTCGGCATTCCCTATGAATGATTTACAAGCGACAACCTACAGATTCTCTCTGTCCTGCAGCAAGAGCTCTCTCCTTATACATGCCACGCCATCTGGCCAGTAGGATTATCCACCGCGTGACTTCTGTTTCAGCGTATCAGCATGCACACGAAAGCTCATACTAATAACTAACTTAGTTTGTCTCTAAGGTGCTACTGGAAGGAATTTTTTTTATTTTGTTAACACACAATAAGGCTGCAATGTAAGCAAAAGAGTATATTTCGCTTCAGGACAGCAGGCAATATACCAATAAAAAGCTAGAGAGAAACACAAGGTGAGTCAAATAAAAACCCTTCACACAACAAAACCAACTTCCACAGGTGGAGGTTGTGGAGAGAGGCAGTATCTCGGTGGTATGGTTTCTGTCCAGCATGCAGAAGGTCCCAGGTTCACTTCCCAGGAACAGGAAGTAGAGCTGGGAATGTCCAACAGAAATCCTGGAGAGCTGGTGCCTGTACATGTCAATTCTTCTGCCTGCATTCAGTGGGGCTTACTCCAAAGAAAGTGGGGTTTGGATCACAGTTACCAGAGTTACCTTCCATTAATTGTCTCAACCTAACCTGCCCTCGAATCATAGAATCATAGAAAGGCTGCCGTGTGGGTAAAACTGAGATAAGTATATAGGATTGAAAGTGGTTTGCCATAAAGGGGAGGTTGATAGAAACCTATACAGTGGTACCTTGGGTTAAGTACTTAATTTGTTCTGGAGGTCCGTTCTTAACCTGAAACTGTTCTTAACCTGAAGCACCACTTTAGCTAATGGGGCCTCCTGCTGCTGCCGCACCGCCAGAGCACGATTTCTGTTCTCATCCTGGAGCAAAGTTCTTAACCTGAAGCACTATTTCTGGGTTAGCGGAGTCTGTAACCTGAAGTGTATGTAACCTGAAACGTATGTAACCCAAGGTACCGCTGTATTAGCTAAATAAAATAGAAGGTTCCTCTGCTCTTCTCTAGTAGTTAAAAAGGGTGGAGTGCTAATCCACGTTAATGATTATGAGAACACACCAGGTAAATCGGAGCTGGAAGAAAAGTCATAGCTTAATTAAGCACTTTAAGAACATTCCCATAATCATGCAATGAGACTGTGGAAAAGCTGCACCATTCTTTATCATGTATAACACACACCCCACGCAAACTAGAAGGTACAGTAGGATTAGGCAATCTGTGTTCAATTATTTTTAGAACTCGCCCCACAGCAAAGAATGATGACTCTAATTAATGTTATTAGCTGTGAGACTAGAACCAGATAGTTATGCTTGGTTAATTTTGCTAAAATTCAGCAGTGCCATTTTATAGATTTTTCCTCAGGTGAGATAACCCACAGCATTTGGGATTTTTTATAATGCCTCATAATAAGCAGCGATGCTTCTCTTGTATTCATCTTCCAGTTCTGCAACGCCTTGCGGAGGGTGGGAGGAGCAACATGCAAGCAAGCCCACGACTTTGATGGATTACCAGCTGTGAAGTGAAAATAGCTTTGGAAATTTAAAGGTGGGGCAATCTGGCATAATAGTCTACTAACCACCGCAAGCGATACAATTGATAGAATAAACTCAAGAACCATTTCATGGTGGGGAGGACTGTTTAAGGCATTACAAGCATTTCACTTAAGGTTTTCAGGATAAAATAATCCAGGGGAGGGCAGATCCGGGGGGGGGGGAGCAAAATACAAGAGCTGCAAGGTAACACCTGAAGAGCAATTTGGTACAAATGATAGGAGCATCTATTCAGATTTTGCAAACTGCTAAGTTCTTAATACTTGAGATATATACCTAAACAGGAGATTCTGCTCAACACAGCATGGGAGCACAGAACAATGAAGCCACATTTGGTTCTTGTATTCTGTTCCAGTCCCCTGCCCCTCCCAGTTAGGGTTAGATATTAACTCTGCAAAGAATTGGGACATTTTTCTTCCAGTAGGGAGCCAAATAATCCTGACTGTATTTTACTGATATATTTTTATTTATTGCATTTATTTCCCACCTTTCTCTCCAAGGGGCTTGTGGTGGTGTATATGGTTTTCCCTCTCCTCATTTAATCCAACAATCCTGTGAGGTAGGTAAGGCTAAGGGGGAATTACTGGCCCAAGGTGGCCCAGTGGGGATTTGCATTAGCAGACAAAGAAGAAGTAGTAGTAGCAGCAGCAGCAGCAGAGGAGGAGTTTGGATTTGATATCCCGCATTATCACTACCCAAAGTGACACAACAAACACTCTGTGAGGTGAGTGGGGCTGAGAGACTTCAAAGAAGTGTGACTAGCCCAAGGTCACCCAGCAGCTGCATGTGGAGGAGCGGAGACTAGAATCCAGTTCACCAGATAATGAGTCTACCGCTCTTAACCGACTACACCACACTGGCTCTCTTAGTCTTCATGTTTGTCTTTCACCCTGTTCCTTTTCCATGTCATTCACTGCATTTATAACCTGCCCTTCAACGTAAGGTCCCATTGCAAAAACACAAATTCTAGAGGGGCAGTTGCTGTTTTAGTCTGCTACAACAAAGAAACAAAAATTCATTTTAGCACTTCAATGCGCTACAGCACAATCCTAATCATGTGGTTCAGAAATAAGTCATACTGAATTAAATGAGGCTTCACGCAGGTAAATGTCTGGATTACTAGACATGATAGAGGGGACAAATTTGAAGACATATCAGTGTTGAAAGTGAATCATGCTTAATGCTCCTTACTTCCTAAAAAGTATATTGGACAAAAGTAGAATATGATTAGGAAGACAACTAAGGCTGCAAGGCTAACCTTACTGATCTGGGAGTAAGCCCCACTGAATTCAACTTGTTTCTAAGCAGACATGGTTAGGATTGCTCTGTAAAGCAGTATTATACACGTTTACCTGGAAGTCATTCATACTGAACTCAATGGGGTTTACTTCTGAAGAGGCACACACAGGACACAGGATAAAGCTGTCCAATTTCAGCTACCCAACAGAGGAAAATTCAAGATATAACAGCAATTTAAATTTTAGCTTAAAAGCATGAAAGGTTGAGTCCTGGACTCCAAAGTCTGGTGGTCTCATTTACAATCAGGAACAAAGGAAACAGAAATTATATATAGGATTGAGCATTATTAAGCACAACACGCCGGTGCTGACTCTGGTTCTTACCCCTGAGAGGCCAAAGCATGCTTTACTTGGACTTAATACATTTGTGGAGATCATTAGCATTGAACCCATGTATCCCAAAGTCCTATGGCACTTTAAATGAGAATATGAAACACAAACAAAAATGTATCAGGATAGCATTTTCTAAGGATAGTGTCATAAGGAAATCATAGCCTGTGTTCCTCATTACAGCATTTCCAACTTCTCCGATGTACTTGTTGATCAGGAAACTGATTTCCCTTGTTTGCTTCTCACGAAAACTCTTTGTGGAGCAGAGGCCAAAATATAGTTGGCTCCATTGCCAAGTAGTAGTGGTTGAGCCACTAAGTAATAGGGACCATAAATGTAAAGTTCTTGCCAAAAGAATCTCACCAAGGTGTTTAACAACAGGAAGCCTTCAGGTATTTCAAGATCTATTGCTTTGCACAACAGACGCCTGAAGACCGCTGGGAGAGGGGGAACATCAGTGCATGATACACTGCAATTGAAGTGGACAAGTCCTGGAAGAATCTATAGTAGGTAACAATTCTGCATCGTCAAGAGTGGCGAAAAAGCTGACCCAGGAGGTCTTTAGCATCTCCAGCTCCTACATACTTATATTGATTATGTTACATAATTTATAGCACATTTAAAACCTCAATTGAGATTTCAAGGTAGTTAAACTATATAGGGGGAAGAGCGATCCACCATCTCTGCCTTCAGTTTGTTTACAAGGAACAAAACCTCAAATGAACCCTTCCCATACATCACAGCATCCTCTTCTGTAGCAATTTAAAACAATATGCCAACTACCCTAGGAGACATTTCAGCACATAATAAACAGAGACAAGAAAAATTACTTATGTCAAAGCAAAGTCAACCTTCCCCAGGCAAAGCATCGAAGTATTTAGATAACTAAAGAAAACGAAAGCCTGTGATTTCATCAGGTCCCATTTACAAAAAATCCAAAGATGCTGTAGTTAACAGGACTATTAAATTGCAGTTCTTAATCCAAGTCAATAGGCTTGCCTCAGGTTTGGTTACACAAGCAATAAATTCCAGTAGCTTGTGGGCAAACCCCTGTTCTTCCACATTTTCACCTGCTGTGGGTTTGCTTTCGGTTATGGGAAACTGCAAAATCTACTGCACAAAGTGATGAACGTGCTGTCAAGGTGTCAGAACACCACTCACGCAAACTTTCATCATGTAAACAGACCTGTAGCAAGAGAACAAGGAAGGAGTGGACCGGAGGGTTCAAAATCAGTCCACGATCGTGTAGAAGTTCTGTTTTATTCCAGAAGCAACTATAGCTGTACTGAGAGACATGATGCATCTGGCACAAGATGCCAGACAGTATTTTACAAGAGCAAAGGCTCTAATTAGTTATCTCTTGAAGTCCAGTCCTGTTCTTGGGATGCTGAAATTAATAGACCACCACCTACAGAGTGTGAGGCTATGAATAATTACAGCCACGCCCAGAAAGAGCCTCTCTCAGGTTTCAGAAGGTTGATTCGTCACACCTGATGTCTGCACACTGCAGAAGGCCCATGATACTCCTGTTCTGACCCTTGTTAGTCAAAATGGCAGACCAATAACCAGTAAGATCAGTCCAAGTGGCACAGTCCAGAAAAAATGCTCAAGGACACCATGGTAGCTGGTACCTCTTCTCAATCCACCCACCCCTATTTTAGTATTACAGTGCTAAGCCAGGAGTAGTGGAAAACATCTTGGTGAGATGAGCAGTATCTCAGGATCTTCAGAACTAAGCTATGCATTACCAATTAATGTTATTGACAGTCATGTATCTATTTCCAAGCATGACATTGTACACAAGTGTGAAGCAGGCGTGTGGTGACAGATGATGTGGTGTACTAGTCAAAGACCTGCAGTCGAACCAATGAGATCAAGTCTCAAATCTCCACTCAGCCATGACTATGGGCCAGTTTTTCAGCCTAAGCTACCTTGCAGGGTTATTCAGAAGGTGATGTGGGAAAGGAGAGAAGTATACACACTGCCTTGAGCTTCTTGGGAAGAAATGCGGAAGAAAAATGTAATCTAGTTCATTCTGGAGTCAGCTATATGCTCCTTGCCACATATAACTAATTCAAATCCAAGGATATATTTTAATCCAAAACTAATGAAGGACCCTTAAATTACTAGCTTTAACTTGCAAGCCAAATCTGCTTTAGCTGAAGAGGACTTGCTTGTTGTTGGCAGTCGTCTGTCTCAAGAGACAATGGAGTGCACCTCTGGTGGGGAGGTCAAACGGCTGGTGAATCACAGCATCTGCTGTGGCTGCAGGGGCCAATAACTTGTTACTGCTGCTAAATGAACTGAAATTGTAAGATCTCTGCAGCCACTACAGAATTACACAGGCAAAGACAACAGTTATTAAAAGAGTTTGAAAGCTACCAGTACCCATCCAATTGTTCCCAACAGTAAAATCCAGATGTTTGATTCAGCCAGGTCTTTAGGTACTCCAACACCTACCTTAACAGTATTTCTACATTATAAAAACAAATTAATTTTACAAATCCTGGCCATCACTTTATCACACTCCTAAGAAACATAATTTTGTGATAACCCTGAAAATCCTCTTGTCAGAGACCCAACCCACCCAAAAGAATATTTCAAGGTGAAAGATGGGTGTGTAAACATGACCTAGGAGAGCATTTGCAGAGTGCTTTCTTAAGAAATTATCCTGGTTCCAATCACATTTCTTGCTGTTCTGTCATATCAAATTGTATCCTAATAGCAATCAATCCCTCTTGGATTATTGCAGCCTGCAAAGATTTTCACAACATGAGACGTCTGCATTAAAACTGAAACAACACTAGGTTTGGATTAGGCCTGGGGTGACATTCTGCATCCTGATTTTATCTATGGAAATTCTTCGTAAGAAGTTAAAAATAGGAGGAAAAGAGCATAGATTTTTTTTTTGCCATGGTTACCAGTAATTTGATCAGTACAATTCACATACATCATACCAAATTGTTTAATGAATTATAGTAATGTACATTCTGCATCACTTTGCCTTCTGAAGTCCTGCCATCCTGTGCTGCATTTCAGCAACATCGTAGCATGCATAAAGAACCTGAGAAGATTAATGTTTGTGATTATCTTTTGTGTGATCACTGGGCGAAAGCTAAAGGCAGAGACAGAGAGAAACACTGAAGCGAAGGAGCTGCCTGCCACGCAGAAAGGGAAATGGTTCCTGCAATTATGATTCATGCTGCGGAGCCGAACATGTTAAGAGATAATGGAGAAGCGGAGGAAAGGCTGACACATTTCTGGTGAGAAGAGCTGCTACCTACAGATCCTTTGCAGAGAAATACAAGCTCAGGAAGCAGCTCTCTCAGGCTTGGCATCAAAACAAGTGCTGTGGGGTGCCTTTGCAGCGTTTACAGGAAAGAAGCTGCTGCACAAATATGAAAATCACATGTAAAAGAGAAGGTGCTAAAGGAATTTCAGGGCTCCCAAAGAGCCACAGTCATTCAGAACATATGCAGCTGTGGGGTCTAAGGGCTGGGTAGGAAAGATGATCCTCAGACCGGGATTTGGTGGTGCTGTTTTTTTGGAAAATCCAGGCGAGTGAAAGCCAGCAGGGGCTATGAAGAATATACCAGTTTTTACCCAGAACCAACCGCTCCAGGTAAACTGTGCAAACTCTGTAAAGGAAAACTGGTGTTCTTTACAGCCATTGGACGAGCACCTAAGAAAATGGATACTCTCAGGTGACTGCGGGCTAGTCAGGCATTTGGGAGAAATGGTGCTTCAGGGGGGCATTCATTGCCTTGGGGGGGGTGCAAGGTCGAAACACCAGAAGCCTGCGAGATCTCCGGGCTCCAAGGCAGCCAGTTAGCCTTCATTTCAAGGCATGTCCCCCAGCCAGCCTGCCACCTTCGCACGGATGCCCCTGGGCTTCAAAAGCCTCCCCAGAACAGAGGTGCAGATGGTGCAGCATCCCTTTCCAAACAGACAGCGGGATTATAGTAATAATAACAGGATCCAGCTCGTTTAACTGCTGCCTTGCAAAGGGAGATGCAAGGCTGCATCGAGCAAGGCACTGGGGCGAGGAGGGCAGAGGAAAGGCAGATTCGGAGCGGGGCGCGGCTGCACGGGTGGAGGGGCAGCTGGCGTCCGGCGGGCCGCTCCGGGCAGCCTTCGGGGTCCGGGCGGGCGCCAAGGAGCTGCCCAGGCGCAGAGGCAAAAGGGGGGGGTGAGCGGCTCCCGCTGTCCTTACCGTGGATGCCGGTCTGGTGAGTCATGGCTCCGGATCAGGTCCGCTGCAACAGATCCCACCCTGGCCGCTTGTCTCCCGGGCAGGAAACGGCTCCGACTCCAGCACCGCCCGCTTCCGGGTTGCTGCCGACTGGAGCAGGAGGGGCTTGAGCGGGGTCCGCCCGGAGGGAGGGCCGCTCGTCGGCGGAGGGGGCAGCGGGCGGGGCGTCGAGGAAAGAGGGGCGGGGGCGTCCCTTGTAGGCTGGCGGGGAGCGGGAGGGGGTCAAGGCCTGCCTGAGTGTTAGCCCCTCCCGGAAAACGGAATACTGTACTGTATATATATATATAGAGAGAGAGAGAGAGTATGCAGTGGAAATTACCTAACACAAACTCTGCATTGTCTCATCTATTTCATTTATTAGAGCCCACCTTTCCAGTACCTCCCAGTACACGCTTCTCCCCCTCCACATCCCCTGCCTCATTTAGTCCCATAACAACCCAGTGAGGTGGGTTAGGCTGAGAGATTGGCATACAGTTTCCGGGTCATGTGGCCAGCATGATTATGCCGCTTCTGGTGAACCTTCCCGCCGGAGCGGTACCTATTTATCTACTTGCACTTTGACGTGCTTTCGAACTGCTAGGTTGGCAGGAGCAGGGACCGAGCAACGGGAGTTCACCCCATCACAGGGATTCAAACCGCTGACCATCTGACTGGCAAGCCCTAAGCTCTGTGGTTTAACCCACAGCACCACCCGCTGTACCATACTTCATTGGAAATAACATTACCAGCTTCTCCTTAACTGCAACTCCCCCGTAGCTGCAGAAGTCCTAACACAAATCCTGCAAAAACAAATTAGAGATGAGCTTGCAGTATCTCCAAATCTGGGGAAACTATCCCAAATATCTTTGCTTACAAAAAGCTTGGCTTATCGCTCAACATCCAAAAAACCAAAGTACTGTACCAAAAAGTATGAAACAATCCCTCTGCAGTGCCACAAATCCAACTCAATAGTATAACATTGGAAAGTGTTGATCACTTCTCCTATCTGGGCAGTTATTTTTCCACAAGGGCCAGCATTGATGCCAAAATCCAGCATTGCCTGAGCTCTGCGAGTGCAGCTTTCTCAAACTGAAGTGCAGAATGTATGAGGACATTCGCAGGGAAACAAAAATGCTTGTTTACAAAGCTATTGTACTACCAACCTTACTGTACGCTTGCGAAACATGGACCACTTATAAACGCCATCTCCAGCTCCTTGAAAGATTCCATCAATGGTGCCTCTGAAAAATTTTACATATCACTTGGGAAGACAGGGAAACTAATACCAGTGTACTGGAAAAAGCGAAGATCACCAGTGTTGAAGCAATGATTCTTCAACATCAACTTCACTGGACTGGTCATGTTTGGATGCCTGATTATCGTCTTCCAAAGCAACTACTCTATTCCGAACTTAAAGATTGAAAGCTTAATACTGGTGGTCAACAAAAGAGGTTTTGAGTTTGGATTTGATATCCCGCTTTATCACTGCCCTAAGGAGTCTCAAAGCGGCTAACAATCTCCTTTCCCTTCCTCCCCATAACAAACACTCTGTGAGGTGAGTGGGGCTGAGAGACTTCAGAGAAGTGTGACTGGCCCAAGGTCACCCAGCAGCTGCATGTAGAGGAGCAGGGAATCGAACCCGGTTCATCAGATTACAAGTCCACTGCTCTTGACCACTACTCCACACTGGCTCAAGGCAAGTCTTTAAAAATGTAGCATAAACATCAACAACTGGGAAACAATGGGAGCCTGCAAGTGCTCCCATTGGAGAGCAGCCTTTACCAAAGGTGTCATGGACTTTGAAGAAGCACAAACTCTGAGTGAAAAGGAGAAACGCGCTAAGAGGAAGGCACGTTTGGCAAACCCCCACCATGATCAACTCCCACCTGGAAACCTATGTCCCCACTGTGGAAGGACGTGTGGGTCCAGAATTGGCCTCCGCTGTCCCTTATGGGCTCACTGTTAAGACCGTGTTCATGAAAGACAATCTTACTCAGCTACAGGTGATCCCCAAAGGATAAGAATTAGTATTAGTAATAATAACTTCATCATCGTAAAAAACATGGATATAATCTGCAACGCATGCCAGGTGTTGGAGCAGCATCCTGGATTAAAGTCTTTTTCCTTTCCTTGCATTATCCTTCAGCAATGCTCCATGAGGAATGGGGTGGGGTGGGGGTGACTAAGAGGTTTGTTTTGGTTATTTCCTACTTTTTTTACTCCTTGTGTAATCAATAAAACACAATTTTTAAAAAATCATTATTACTACATTTGCTAATTGCCTAATACAAGGCAGTTTCTAGCTGACTTACAGTTGTTAAACAACAGCTATAAAGGGTCAACCAATCAAATCAGTACATTAAACACCATATTACACAGAGGTGGGGGAGATGTACTGTCACACTAATATAAAGTCTGAACAGGGACGCGGACTTATAAAAAATATTGGGGGGGCCCGGGAAAGCTCATGAATAATAAATAAGCTCATGAATATGCAAATAAAGTGGCGCCGCCTCCTCGTGAGCGAATAGGGGAGAGCGTGCTGCGCCTATTAATCAGCTCCAAAGGAAATTGGGTGAAGCTTTTGCTCTGGAGGGAGGGCAGGAGGCATGCAGCCCGCCCCTCCCTGTGCATTTTGGGCTGGGGGAGGGGCGGCGATGGCGCTCTGCTGGAGGGGCGCCGGAGATTATTGGGGGGGCGGAGCCCCCCCAAACGAATTTTTGAGGGGGCTTGGGCCCCCTCAAGCCCCATGGAGTCGGCGCCTATGAGTCTGAATCCTATTTCATCAAGTGCCCGAGTGAGAGGAAAGCCTAATTTGGCTACCAGTATAGATGAGGGCACCTGGTAGACCTCACTCACCACACAGAGAGCAAACCCAACACACCTGGCCACACAAAACAGCAGGCACCATGCAGGGGAACGTGTTGCCATTCTCATGCAATGCGTGCTGGCACGGCCACACCTGTATTACAGCATTTGTTTGAGCAATAGCAGGCAGGTGCTGGGCAGATCAATGAGCAAGCGGTGGCAAGGGCTCAAAATACAGGGCAGTTTGTGTGTACCCTGCACCCTGTAACCAAGCCTGCTCTCTTCAGGTACAGTGGATGACACTCCCCATGGCCTGTGCTGAAGTATGATCCATCTGCAAGGCTGATTGGCTTCTGTATGTGGGGGAATGGAAGGGGGCTTCTCATTGTACTCTGGCAGGAAACAACACGCTCTCTCTCCATCTTCTTTTCTTTTCTGTTTGTTTAAAAGGAGATAGTTCATGGAGCATTGGATTGGATATGACCCAGATTGGGTACAAACCAGTTGAAGACCACTGTCCTACAGAGGAATATGCTGCAATTTCATCTGCAATGCACAGGGATTGCACAGCAGACACAGTGGGGTTCCTCCACAGGTACATGTAAAAAGTCTTCTCTAGGGGTAGGGAGATGCATTGTAATAGAAGCAGGAGAGCCTTGTTATCTGAGGAGTTAGACTGATGCTCGCAATTGTCCCTTTAATGTCACAGTTTTGCACCTCACAACAGACTTTGCCTGTATCTATTGGCTGTGAGTCCTGGAAGACCTGCTCCCTGCCTTATCCCATCTGGCTTGGGAGGGTGAGGCCCGATTGATGGATTCCAGCTACAAAAGCTAAGGCTGCCATCCGACTCTTGGGTTGGAGTATTGTTTGGGGGGGGGTTGTTAATTTGTTGTTGTTGATACAGGCAGAGCCAATTTTGCATGTGTCCAATTGGCGTGTGACCGCTGATATGCAGGTCCTTTTGAACCCGGAAAAGGGCAGCGTATAATGGGGTATAACGGGGCAAGGTAGGGTTATGTGTTCTCCACCGACGCACACAGGGTAAGGCACAGAACCCCACACAAAATATTCACTGCCTGTAATAATTATTGTATCCTGTTTTTAGCTCTTAATGTGCTTTATGTGGGAGTTTTGTCTTGTGCTTTTTGATGTATTTTGTTTGTTGTTTATGACTACTTTTGTACTTATGTAAATCTTTTCATGTTGTAAGCCACTTTGAACATGGTTTTATCTATTGAAAGGTAGCATTTTATTATTATTTTAGTTATTTCTTCCTCCACCTGTTAGGGCAAGGTGTCAGAGGGTGCTTTACCACTTTAGCATGTGCAATTTCAGATGTCGTGTTAGTATCTTTGTCAAATATATTTTCATAATCTTTCTTTTCAAGGCTGCCTTTACTTCGGGCTATGAATTTACATCCTCTCTTCCAGTGGGTGTATCTCTAGGATTCTCTTATTGCTGTTGTTGGAAACAACAATTCTTTTCTGATACTGAGCAGCAGTGGAACATATTGCCCCTAGTACCACATTCATACTAGCTGAACAACATCACTGAAAGGGGTGGCAAAGCATACTAGGCAGCTGTGCTTATTGTAAGCAACACACTTATTATACTATAAGAATAAATATATGATAATAAATAAATATTGATATATTTTATTTAATTAAAAAAGAGTGCACTGATTATTCTGTGCCATTGCTAGGCAAACCAAACAAGGACACTAAAACCAATCATTAGTAGTTCAAAGTTTTCCCTTGGATTTCATGATATCTTTTGCTGGACACTGAACAACGCAAGATAATTTGAGTCTGCTTTGGGGTCTTGCTGCCATCTGGTGGACTGCAAGCACTTTGCAGCTCCTGTAATTTCAACAAGCAGGTGCCTATAGGAAGTGTGCAGTTTTAACCTGAGACTTGAATGGAGTCTCGATTGAATGGAATGGATTGGGGAAAATAAAGCAGCCTTCTTTGAGATGCTGAACTGCTGTTTGCTCTTTTATAGAATAAAATCAGCGTCTGTAATTATTATTATAACCATTATGGTCATTGTAACACAGCATCAATGTAGTGAAGCCCTCCAGTGCTGGAGAGGACAGTATGCAAAATATAGTAAACACAGCGCATGGTTCACATTGCGTGGCCCAGCCTAAGCTTTCACAATGAGCATCTTGTCTAAAGTGGTGCCTGATTAAGTCAGGAAACTTTTGTCATTAGTTTACAGCATGGGTAGGCAAACTAAGGCCCGGGGGCCGGATCCAGCCCAATCCTCTTCTCAATCCGGCCGCGGACGGTCTGGGAATCAGCATGTTTTTACATGAGTAGAATGTGTGCTTTTATTTAAAATGCATCTCTGGGTTATTTGTGGGGCATAGGAATTCATTCATTTCTCCCCCCAAAATATAGTCTGGCCCCCAACAAGGTCTGAGGGACAGTGGACCAGCCCCCTGCTGAAAAGGTTTGCTGACCCCTGGTTTACAGGCTTTTGGAATAAGTAAACATTGCTTTGCAGCCCTAATTCATAGTGCTAAAACACAGTTGGCTCTACTTACCTCCACAAGGTCAGTTTCCTTATCAAGAGATAAGGATGCTTTCAGATATATGTTTACTTAAAATACAGAAGAGGGTGGACAGTGCAACCTCTAATCCTGCGTCAGATTCTGCCAAAGGAATAGATAGCTGCAGCCCCCGAAAGGCTGAGCTCCAGCTCCATGAGTTAGCCTAGTCCCCTTTTAAGTCCTCTAAGCTAGGGGGCACTCCAGAACTTGTACCAATACTTTGAATACATTAAGTGTGCGAAAGAACACTTTCTTGGGTCCATCCTGAATCTTCCATTCTTCAGCTTCATCAGCTGACCCCTGGTTTTAGTGAAAGCAGAGAAGGAGAGAAATGTCTCTTTCTGCACATCATGCATAATTTGGTAGCATTTGTTCTTTGCCTTTTTGTTTTAAATATGCACCAGCCATGTGTGAATGCAAACACACTCACTCACTCTGTCTGGCTGAAGAAAGTGGCACCCCCAAGGCTGGATATGTATATATTGTTGAGTGCAAACCCTATCTCCAAGCAACGAGTGATGCCAGGGCTTCCAGTTCTTACTCAGGGCTCAGTTATGTTGGAGTGAAGGTACTATACAGTGGTACCTCATGTTAAGAACTTAATTTGTTCTGGAGGTCCATTCTTAACCTGAAACTGTTCTTAACCTGAGGTACCACTTTAGCTAATGGGGCCTCCCGCTGCCGCCGCTGCACAATTTCTGTTCTCATCCTGAAGCAAAGTTCTTAACTCGAGGTAATATATCTGGGTTAGTGGTGTCTGTAACCCGAGATACCACTGTATATGGTTTTATTTACACATATGTAAAACCTGAGCTCACAGTATTAACACTCCCCAAAGTCCAGCAGAGAGCTAGCATGTCTCTTTCTTGAACATCGCAACTTTTGGATGTGTCTTTAAAAAGCTCAACGATTTTCGTGGTTTCCTAAAAGAAAGCTAAACAATTTTGAGGTGTCCTGCTTTTATGGCAACCCTATCCTAGGATGATGTGGCATCCAGCCAGGTGAGGTGAGGAAAGGCCCATCCATTTGTCTCTATGGCAACCTCTTTGGACCTGTAAATTGCAGTGCTTAACTGGCCAGCTGAAGCCATTAACTTAATGGAACTGGTTTGGCTGGTTTCTTGTTGTAGATTCTACCCTGCATACAGAGAATCACATGGAAGGGACCCAGGGTATCATCCAGACTGATACCCCAAACTCATAACAATGTATATATAGTGATTAACAACAGTTAAGTTCTTTATTCAGTTCACAATAACAAAGGCAAGCCGGCCTTGTATCAGTGCAATGTATTTATATATATTTTTCCTACTTAAATACACTTGGTTTCATCTCTACTCACACTTGCAACTTGCTCCCAATATTCCCCTTAACTGCAAATTTATGGGCATTATTTCTTATAATGAACAGCCAGGAAAGAGACAGCTACACTGATCACGTTTAGCACATTTACTCACACTGTTATAACGCAGGCACTGACTGGCAACACAAACATTGCCAGCCTCACTTCTTCAGCATCATTACCTGCCAGGCTGATTAGCCCCTAAGTTGTGAACTAATTTGTGTTACTGTGAAGCTAAGGTTAAGATGAGTCTAGACCCTGCAACAAACCCAGATTCATCCTCGTATCTACTCAGACAACTCTATTACAGCACTGAATAGCAATCACCGTCAGGGGCCCATGAATCTCTAATGTGACATATGCTGCAGGTCAGTCACAAGATTAAAACATCAATCTTTATTTTCAAATATAAATGGTCACACATCCAACATAAAAAACAGCAATGTTGAGGGCCAAATGACATTTGATGAAGACCATCCAAAACTGGATGCATGTCTATTTTTTTTTTCAAGAAACTCACCCTGGAATAGTTTGGATTTGGACTGTGGCACTATGGGAGGGGGCTTAAACCCTACCATTCAGATCCTGTTCCCAGATGTATATCTCAGTCCCCTCTGAGGTGTTATTACTCGTAAAGTGCAAATCATAATTGCAAAAGACAAGTGCTCTGTAGTTAATAGTGACTATGAGGGGATCATCTGAACAGGCATGGGTGTAGCCATGGGGGGGCAGCTGCCCCCCTAGATCCACAAACATTATTGAAAAGCATTGAAAGTACTCAGTTATTTGAGGTTCTGCAACCCCACCCCCACAGCAGAAGCCAGCCCCCCTGTAATGTCCTCTTCACAGGGTATTTTGATTTCCCAACTTTGATTTCCTAAAAGAAGCTCAACAACTTTGGCTGCCCCACCCCTCAACAAAAATCCTGGCTATGCCCATGTGTACATGGAGAAATAATTAAAGTTGCTTCGCTGGTGACACGGCCCTGGTCCCAGCTGGCTTCCCCATGGCTTTTAGGAAATGGAAAAGATGTTGGGGAGCCAGTCAAGATCTCTCATGTCATGTTATGCAGGACCACCAGTTTGGCCTTAGGAACCAATGAGACAGCATGAACCGAGGTCTACTTCAAAGTCATCACACTTCCCAGCACTTAAAAAAAATATCAAGGGAGATTTTCGGTGTGAAATTGATTGGTCGGCAGTTTTGATTCTATTAATGTAGGACTCAGTCAATCAAGACCATGGTCTTAAATTGGTATAGCAAAGCTAGGAAGATTATATTATTGCAATTACTGTTATAAATGGCCACTGTGCTTACCTTGCAAAAAATTGAGGTGTGGATAAACAATTCAGCAAGCCTCATTGACTTACTCTCAGATCTTTATTTTCTCTATATCCATGCTGAGATCTGCCACCTGAGGATAGCACTGTATTTACCTGATTGTCAAGGCTGGAGTCAGTTGCAGGTCAGCACAAAGAAACAGAGTCAGTTGTCAGTGAAGTAAATCTTTATTCAAGGAAACAGCAGGCAACTCAGCAACACTCCCCATTTGGTCTTGCACCTATAGAGTTGCTAGGATTGAAGGTCTCTGTCTACCATGACTTCTAAGAGTCTTCGTCTACCAGATGTTTCCCAAGTAGTCTCAAGCTGTGTCTGAGCACCTCCAATCTCGGTTCTGCCCTCATTATCCTGTGTAGGAAAGGGAGCTGGTCACAGCCAGAGAGGGAGACTCCCAGGATACTTCAGCAGCCTCTTGACCCTGCCCCCCACCTTCAGCCTTCGAGTCTGGTTCCTCTTGCTGACTAAACCCTGTTGTCCCTCCAGCACCTCCTCCCAATCTTCTCCCTCTGACCTCTTCTCATTGTCCCTCCACCAATCCCCAGGCTCTGAGTCTGGAGTTTCCCTTGAGGATTCCGTGGCTGGCCCTTCCAGCCATTTCTCAGCTCCCAGCCAGTTCCTGGTGAGCCAGTGTGGTGTAGTGGTTAAGAATGGTGGACTCGTAATCTGGGGAACCGGGTTTGCGTCTCCACTCCTCCACATGCAGCTGCTGGGTGACCTTGGGCTAGTCATACTTCTCTGAAGTCTCTCAGCCCCACTCACCTCACAGAGTGTTTGTGGTGGGGGAGGAAGGGAAGGAGAATGTTAGCCGCTTTGAGACTCCTTCGGGTGGTGATAAACGGGATATCAAATCCAAATTCTTCTTCTTCTTCCCGGACACTGATTGAGGTAAGCTCTATTCTAGTCTATGAAAACCTTTGCCACAAGAAATGTTTTCATTTCTAATGTGTGACAAGACACTCCTGTTTTGATGGCAATAGTCCAAAATGTCTTCTCTCTCATGATACAATTTGAGTGTTTATTTGCATTGCTTCAAAACCTATCAGTCTGAAGCATGTGAAAAGCGATTCATTCACAATAAAACAAAGACAGTGTGTGCCTAGCTGCTTAAGTAGCTGAAGTAATCATGTGATAATGAACTGCTAAGATTCTGTGATGTTGACTTGGAGCAGCTGGCTGGAGAGAGGCTCTTGTTCCAGGAAGGTTATGGCAGCTTTTATTTTCATAAAGGGTGTAATCAGAAAGCAAAATTTACACAAACCAGAATGCTCATCTGTGTTGCTAATGACCCACCTCTGCTTTCAGTTCCACATGATCAAACCTTCATAGCAAGAGGTGGGAGAATCTCAGGGGCAATCTAACCTCTGAAATACAAAAGAAAGCAAAGTAATTCCTATCTGCTGTTAGCAGAAAAATCAACTTTTCCACAGCATCTCAATCCTCTGCAGAAATTCAGTGAGGTTTATTGACTCACACATGCATAGGGTTGCGGTCTTGGTTTATTTTCCCCTGTTTATTTTTACTCGCTTTGTTGCCACTTTTGAGGCATGGTGTACTGGTGGTCAGTTTCACTTCCCAATTCTCTCTCTTCATAGTTATTTGGGGTTTGGAACATCTAGTACTGTCTGCCCCTGTTGGTTCTACAGAAGCAGAGACATACAGACAGTAACGGAGCTTCATGCTCCGGCACAGGGGGCGGGGGCGGAGAGCAGGTGGTGGTGGGGCTGGCGCACGTCCTAGGTGCATGGTGCACTGCCCGTAGGGGCGTGGTGCCCAGCGCGGGGGGGGGGGAACAGCCGCAATGTCACCCCACCAGGATTGCGCTGCTGGGGGCGGTGTGCTCCCCCAGCACTCCTCTTCCTCCACCATGTGCATACAGACTCAGAAAGATTGCTTAATGGATTAGACCAGGCAGTAATTTAAGGATTGTGGAAGCTTTAGAATTGCACCGTTGTGTTTTTTCATCTTGGCATTTGTGCACACATGAAGGAGGGGGAGTTTGTCCAGGTCCTTTCCCTCTACTTGCTGTGCTATCTCCTTTAGGGATTAGATGGTGCTGCAGAATATATTGAAAACAAAGTAAAAGTTTATGATCCAGTCCTCAAACGGTAGGATGGAAGAACTCAGATTCCTCCTCTCAGGATGGGTATTAGGGAAATAGGGGTGGTATGTGTGGGAGATTAGCAGCCAAACCTAACAAATGCGTATTATTGCTAGTTAGCATGTGAAAGGGCTAAGTCCACAGAACTGTACTGCTGACAGGCAGACACTCTGTGTGATGTCATTTCCCCTCTGTTCCTTCTTCCCCCCTTCCTTTCTTTGACCAACCATGAGGGCAGGTGTACCCCGTGCATGCTCCAGATTTAGGTATGTGCCTGAAACTGGTTATACTGTGAATGTAAGTATTTTGCCTGCATAGTTTTTACAGCTGCCATTGCTGTGAATCAATGCATGATTTTAAAGTAAGTAAATCTTATTTGAAACTTACTTCCCAAGTTGTTTCCTGATTCTTTGTGAAGCAGGGTGAGAAAGGGAGAGCCACTTTACTTCATAGCTGGGCTTGCTTAAAACAATATTTTACAATCTATTTCCTGTGCTTTTAATTTTTGCTGTCCACGGTGGGATTTTAAAACTCTATTTAGCCCACATATGTGGGAGCCTGGAGGGATAAATTGCAATTACCTACCTATTAAAACCCATCCCACAGTATGTGTGTGAGCGAAAGGTGTGGTGGGGAAGGAGAGGAGGAATAGTTCTGTTGCACTAACAGGGGTTCTTGCGCTGGCTTCTGTGGGTGCAAATACATGGTTGATTCCAACTCATGGTCTTTAGAAGAGGCTCAGCTGACATGATTAAAATACAACTAGCAGGGTGATCTTTACTTACTGCTGTAGCTGGATTCCCCCCTCCCACTGCCACAATGAAGAGAGAAGACCCCCATCTAACAAAGGAACATACCGGTACTTTATATAGTGCTTTAAATTTAAAATACATGAAACTACACTTCCATTGGTTACATCACAATACAGTGGGAAGATCTTCTAATTAAATCCACTCTCTGTGTTACCAGCATGTTTAGCTGTACACTTATCCAAACAAAACCTCTTGCAAACTTTTGATGTTGCTCTTTCTGCCTCTCTCAAACAAGATTCTTTCAATGAGTGTAACACTGTTATTTCATGTGCAAGCGCCTCTTCCAAAGATAAGAGGACTGTGAGCGATTCAGAACATTTCTCTCATGTTCCCTTAATGCCTTGAAAACCAAGGATCCCTAACAACACAGCTTCAGGGTTTTAGAATGGGAAGGGAAGGGTTTTTCTCTTTATAAGGGCAACCCTAAGCAGAAGCAGTAGGGCCAACTTATTTAACCGTGCAAGTTATTGTTTGTCAGAGGCCTTTTTGTTTCATATATGCATAGTTAATGCTTTTAAAACACGTCTCCAACTCTCAAATTCTATGCTATCATTTCATTATTAGTAAAGCTGTGTTTTTGAAGTTTTTGGCTTTCCGCAGGAGATTTAGCCTGGGAAAAGTTTGAGCTAACCACATTCCAGAGGTGGGAGGTGTGTAAGAGTTTGAGAGTGGTTTTAGCTTACAGGAAGGGTGAAGAAAGGTGATGCAGGCAATCTGAATTCTTCTCTACTTTAAGAAAAGTTCCTATGCATGTAGAGAGACCAGTTTGGCTGTTTCTTAGTAAAGACTCATGTTATCGAGCCTCGGCTTCCACAGCCACCACCCACCATGATCCACCATTCGCAGGATTGGCAACAACAGCTGCACATGTGTTCTATCTTCATGAATATTCTCTTGCTAATTATGTTGTTTTAAATGTGCATTTTATATTTGACTTCCTTTAGTCATGTTTTCTTTTGCAACGTTAAAGTATCCCCCCCCCCCCGTTAACTTTGCTGCATTTAATGTGCATTCTGTACTTTACCTCTTTTAACAGAATCATAGATTTGCAGAGTTGGAAAAGACTCTGAGAGTCATCTAGTCCGACCCTCTACAATGCAGGAATCTCAGCTAGATCATACATGGCAGATGGCTACATCTATTCTTCAGACTGCATCAATTTAATGTTTTGCTTTGAAATCTTTTAGATAATATTTTACTATCCTGTTAATTATATTGCTTTAGATGTACTTAATAGTTGACTTTCTTCTGTAATATTTTATTTTGGATTGCTTTGTGACATGTTTTGTGCCATGTTTTAATGTGGGTAGTAAAATTTATTTATTTTTTAAAATGAAGCAGTATAGAAATGAAATAAAAATAATAAAAATATCAAGATGATCAAAACCTGGATCTTGGCAGGGAAGAATGCTGTTTTCTCAAGCCAATAGGCATTATGGATTCTGGGCGGGGGGCGGGGAACACTTTTATTCACCAGGAAATGTGCATATATAAAGTCTCCCATCAATGACAATTCAGAACCAATTCACAAGAAGAAATTCTGAGATTATTGCACAGTAGGCATTTCAAAAGTCAAAAACTTGACCTCATTGCTTTGATCTCATGGCTGCCTTGTTTCTCCTATCTTTAGAAGACTCCCTAGCCAGGATCCTCTTTTTGTGTGTGTATTTTTCCTTTTCTTGGTGTGTGTGTTAGGGTTAGTTTTGTTGTAGGGCAATTCCTTCATTCCAATTTCTGTTCCACTTTCCAGGTTTTCTCTTCACAACAGAAATAACATCCTAAGCTGTATAACATTTTATAAGATGATAAAGCTTTGAACTTGCATTTTTGGTCTAACCTGGTTGTTTATCCTGATATCCTTGCAATCTCCTTGCAGAGAAATATCATTCTGAGCATTTAACACCAATCCTGGTCCACACTTTGAATACTGTGTACAGTTCCAGTTGCCTCACATCCAGAAGAATGTTGTAGAGCTGCAAAACACGCAAGAAAGGTCAACCACAGTGATCAATAGCATGGAGCAACTCTCCGGCGCGGAAAGGTTACAACTTTCTGAGCTTCTCAGTTTACAGAAAAGGCAAGTAAAAGGAGACATGATAAGAGATGTACAAAATGATGCAGAAAGCAGATAAAGCATTTCTTCCTTTCACATAAGCACTTGTGGACGTCCACAATGTTGGAATATTCGGTGCAGGCAAAAGAAAACACTGCACATAGTTAAAACTATGGAATCCGCTCCCAAAGGAGGTACCAGTGGCTTCAAGAGAGGATGGGACAAGTTCAGGGAGCATAAGTCTAGCAGTGGGTACCAGCTCTGTCAGCTATGTCCTGCCTCGCCTCTGAAAGCAAGCTGCTGGGTATCACTTTTGTTTCTGGGCTTCCCACAGGGCATGCGGTTTGGCCACTGTGAGAACAGGATGCTGGACTGGGTGGGCCACTGCCCTGATCTGTTTTTTTTTTTTTAAAAAAATAATAATATTAAAACAGTGGTTCCCAACCATTTTTTGGCCATGCCCCACCTAAGCATCTCTAAAATCCTGACTCCCCCCCCCCATATAATTCTTATTCAAAAAGTGAACTCCTATTCAGGTGGAGGAAGCCTAAACTTGATCTAATTCATTCTCGAATTGCCCCCCTTAAAAATCAAACTGCCCCCCAGTGTGTGTGGGGTGCCCCATGTTGGAAGCCACCTGCCTAACAGCATAGATCTGGGAGACAGAGAAAAGGAGGGAGAAAATAAAAACAAGGAAGTAGAAACCAAGGATGGTGCGTGGCGCCTGGTGACACCCGGCGGAGCAACGCCGCGCTGACTGGCTGCCGCGTGCTGGTGAGTCACGAGCGCGACGCCCATTGGCTGCGGGGACGGCTCCCTGGATCTGGAGCAGCGCTGGGCTTCTCAGTTGGCTGCGGGAGAGGCGAGGGAGCGGACCTCTCGTCCCTTTCGCTTCATGTCTTCGGACTGGTTCAAGAGGCGCTTCTTGAGCGCGGCGAGCCGAGGGAAAGGCGCTCCGCAGCAGCGGCCAACGGAGGAAGGAGGCACACGGCCACAGCCGCAGCTTCCCCGGTTGCCGTACAGGCGGCCCAAACTCCTGCGCGGAGCTGCCTCGGCCGGGGAGAGGCAGCCTGGCAAGCGCCCCGTCGCCTGCCCGCCGCGAGACAAGCCCCTCCAGTGGAACGCGGGCTATGCAGAGTAAGTGGGCGGCCGGGGCGCATGACTTGGGGGTACCTCTTGCAAAGCAGCGGCTTAAAAATAAACTTTAAACAAACAAACACCTCTTGAGGACTACCATGCCAAATCGGCAGCAGCTAGAGGTTACGCCTAGAGGTGTGCAAAAGCAGCAAGTAACCCTATAGAGCTTAAAAATCCAGGACTTTAAAAAAAATGGCACGATAATCCTGCTTGCCCAGTTTAGTGCATTTATTTTTCACGCACACGTGTGCAGACGCCCCTGTTGGCTGAGAGTGAGACCTGGCCCGCCCATTTCTGTTTGTCCCTGTAGTATCAAGGAGATAGAGAAATCTGATGCTGTTTTGAAAATTTAAAATGTTTTTTTCCTAGTCTTACATCTGGGTTCCCTGGTTCAAGTCCCCCTCTCACTATTTTGCCACGGCTCACTGTTAGTGATGGGCTGGACCGCTTTGGTTAAATCATAATTTTGTAGCCTTTGTTCTGGGCAATATTGTAAGGTTATTTACAAGTTACAATAATTCACAGTCTGTAAGGTAGGTACAGATAGCAGCCACCTCAGCATAACATGCATGTTCCTGGCTGTAAGTGGTACAGCAAGAGATTGTAAACCACAATGGTGCAATGTGGGGCTGCTTTGAATTGCTTGATTCTCTACCAAAGAGAACATTTGTACTTTTAATAGTTGTATGGCAAGGAAATGTGTGGCAAGACTGGTTTCTCCCGACACAGTGGTGCTTTGACGCCAGCAGCATCCATCCTGTCGCACAGAATGGATAGAAAGGCAAGTGAGAAATAAGCAGTTTGCTTCCTCCTTCTTGTACCAATGTAGTAATACCACAGACCATGATAAGGGAATAACAACCTAAATGGTGTGACCTAGTGCCTACAAGCACCCGCCTTCCTTTAATGCTTTGACTTTGTGGGCAGGATTCTGCTAAAGTGAAGCACCTGAAGTCCTATTGAGTTCAGCTGAAGGGATTTAACTCCCCAGTAAAATCAGTGGCACATACATGGCTGAATTGACCGCTGTGCTTTAGGGTGAAATTTGTTCTTGGCCCTGGTTCAGTCTCCGTACTTATACAGTCCATTCTAGAACTTCTGGCAAATTTAGAGGTGTGACTGCGAAGTGCTTTTAATGCAGTATTTGCATTTTACAGGTGAGAGAGTAAGGAGCATTCATGCTAGTAGCTGCGACAGGCACAACAGCACTTTCCCCCCTGGCACCGTTGGGCCCGCCCTCACTTAAATACAGAACACGAATTCCACGAATTTCTACAAACTACCCCAGATTATCTTGTGGGGACCTTGTGGGAGGGAAAACTGAATAATTTGGAGTCTCAGGCAGGATTTGATCAAATAAACAATAAAGATTTTATTAAACAAAGAAAGTTTATGACACAAGTGGGTAAAACATAGGATACTTCAGAATATAATGCTATTTCACTTCAATTCTTTCTCAGTTGTTGCACAGCTGTTGCCGCTTAATACTTTGGTTCTTAAACAAAGTGGTACTTCCTGTCAGTTACACACCTCTTAGACAACCCTACTCCTGAGGTACTCCAAGTAACAGACCCAAGGGATCACCACACCCCTCTTAACTGGCTTGGGAGTCTTCTCTTTTTGTAGAAGAATCTCTCCCCTCCTGACTGGAATGAGACCTAAGTAGGCTGTATCTTTCCAGCTTCTACTTCTCCTGGCTCAGCCTCCCAGTTAATTCCTGGCCTTTTTCAGGACACCACACACTCTGCTTCACACTAAGCTCAGAGATTCCTTTCTCTAGCTTGTGGTATATTCCTCAGAGTGGATGTTTCTACCCAGAACCAACTCTCTCTCTTCTCACTCCCTATCTCACTCCCTCTTCTCCCAACCTACAAACTGTCTCTCAAAATCCTCTCCTTTTCAACTCCCCCTCCTGGAACCCCGACCACTCAGAGGCTGCCATTCATTAACTGTTTGCTCGCAGGGAAAAAGAAAAAGAAAGCACTTGGGGACCCAACCTGTCCAGCAAAACAAACTTTCCCATCACAGTAGCCAGTTATCACCAGCAGTAAATAAACCCATCACAGCAACAATTGTAAATGAACACTAAGACCTATGTACAGATAGGTAGCCGTGTTGGTCTGCCATAGTCAAAACAAAAAAAATTCCTTCCAGTAGCACCTTAAAGACCAACTAAGTTAGTTCTTGGTATGAGCTTTCGTGTGCATGCACACTTCTTCAGATACACAGAAGTGTATATATCTGAAGAAGTGTGCATGCACACGAAAGCTCATACCAAGAACTAACTTAGTTGGTCTTTAAGGTGCTACTGGAAGGATTTTGTTTTGTTTTGACTAAGACCTATGATTTATGGAGGAGATGGGGGACACAGCATTGAATCTGGAGATTAATCTGTAAAGAAAAATGAAAGTGGTCTGTGGTACTTAATTATATATTTAACAGTCATGATAAGTAAGCCCTATTAGCAGGCTAACTACTTTATTTAACATTAATACACCCTTCCCTACATTTAGTTATGGAAATGGTTTTCCATGCAGCAGCACAGGACTGATCACTGCTTATTTGTATTCCCAGCAGAAGTTGTTAGTGCCATTGATACACACACAAGTTTTGACAGCTGTCCAAAACTGATGTTATTGTGCAAGTCCTGAAGATTAATCTTTTACATCACCTGACTAAATAAAAGCTTTTGAAGAGAACTAAGTCTGAGCACATCCAAATACTAGAGCAAGTTCTCATTTCACTCAACAGATGAGATCAACAGGAGAGGACAAAAGGGTTTTCTCAGTTCTTGTTCTATTAGTAAGAGTAACAAACTCCAGTTTTTTAAAAGCAGCTGGAGTTTCTTCCTCATTCTTTCCTACCACTGGGACTTTCTTGGTTTTCTGGATGCTTTTCTTACCATTGAAATACCCAAATTGCATCTGATACACAGAGCCCAGTGAAGATAGGTTTATGAAACCAATCCCCACTCATTTTCAATTATAAAGCAAAATTTTGAAGCACAGATGTTAGTATGGACTGCTGGTATATTTTCAAATATTGAATATCTTGCAGTAACGTGTTCATTGCATAAGAGATTATATTATTATGTTCTTGAATATAAAATGCAAAGCAGTAACATTATAATGCAACAAATTATGACAAAACCAGAACCATAGAGAAACAGGCTCTTATTGAAGATAATTTTAATAATATTGACTTGTATGTAACCACTATTACTGAACAAAATATAAATGCATTTCTTTCTGCAACCCTTCCCTCAATTTTAATGCAGCTACAGCATAAGCTCAGAGACTCCTGGGCTGGTCAGACTGCAAGGCCTAACTAGGAGATGGAGGAGTTTAGTGAGCAAAGCCAACTGGGATCAATACATTAATAGTCATAGTTCTCTGGGCTGACTCACTTCCTGGATCTCTCCATCTCATACCCAGCTGAAATTGTCTTCCTTTTTTTGGGTGGGGGGTGGGCGGATTGGAAGATTGCAAGTGCAGTACTCGAAGAAAGGGGGGGCGAGGCTTCCGTTCATGAAATATTGGGCATTGAATGTGCTGAAAGAGTGTACTCCTTGGCTTTTATGAAAAAGGTCAAATTCTTTACAGGGTTACCAGATTCCAAGAACACTAATACCATGTTCTCCTGCTTGCTCATTGCAACACACCTGCCTTTAATTCAGGAATATTTGCTATGTAATAGCAGTAGCATATGGTGTCTTATTGTAAACTTCTCAGAGGTTGTTATTACTTATTATATTATATTATTATATTACAGTGGTACCTCGGGATGCGAACGGGATCTGTTTTGGAGCCCCTTTCGCATCCTGAATAGAACGTAAGATGCAACGGTGCGTCTGCGCGCGCGGCGTTTTGCCGCTTCCGCACATGCCCGTGACGTCATTTTGAGCATCTGTGCATGCACGAGCGGCGCAACCCGAAACACATTCAACCCAAGGCATGACTGTATATCATATCATATTATATCGTATCATATTATTATTCCACCATTCCTCCAAGGAACCCAATAAATAAGTAAATAAATGTTCAATTTCCCAAGAGTAAAGGAAATAAACAGCACAAATAAACACATGACTAATTAACTGCACCATGCACAGTGAACTGCTCAGTGAGGTATATTGTGCACTACACTGGTCATGAGAGAATGCCAGACTATTGTGCACTCATGATGACGTGCACATCGTGTAATACACTGCATATGATCTCCTCACCTTCTGAACATAATACTTCATGTTTTTATATTTTAAGATTGTTAATGTTTTACTTCTAATGTACTTAAAAAAAATATTCATGCCCCTACCACCTGGTTGAGAAACAGTGCTCGGCACGTAGAAAAACGCATTGAATTTGAGGTTGAAACTGAAACTGAGGCCATTGTATCAAGTGCCTCTTTTTTTCTTAATGATTTGTTTGCATAAAGCTACAGGAAATCTTATGTTCTCTGCCTGTTGAAATTATAAACCTGCCCTCAGACTGAACTCTTCAGATGAATTGCATTCTGTGAGGTCAGCAAATCCTCAAGGGGCGGCGGGGGGGAACCAAACACAGCACGTTTTCTAACTATATGAACAAAAATTTTCAGAAAATAAAGAAGCAACACCATGTGACTGACAAAAACTGCTTTCAGCATGAAAGAAAGAAGGCAAGTTGCTTATGTTGAGCTTAGTGTAGTTGTAGGAATAGAAACAAGAGCTTCCTTGTTGCAGGAGCTGCCTCAGTGATATTGGACCAAAACAAATGAAAATGTTTTAGCCCACCCACCTCCTTAATGTATTAGGGCCAGACAAATTTTTAGTTGTTTCTGCTGCTTTCCAGACAATTTGGGGAATTGCTATGCAGCGGGCAGGGAAAAGACTGTAATATTACTGTCAATCAATATGACTGGACTTCAGGGTGCCAGAAAATCTTTATTGACCTTGACAAAATAGGTAGCACTTAAAATACTGCAAAAATGGTATCTCTTCCCTATATGTTTAGGCCATATTAGCTTCTCCTATTCACCAAGCTGTTGGAGAGGATGTGCGGTGTTAGGTTTTATTCAACATATGCAGTGGATATGTGGGAGAGTTCTTGGAGGAAATATTTGGTGAAATAAAAGCAGTTCCTGGACAAAACACCTCTAAACGTGCTCAGTCTTTTTGTGGGAATAAATTAAATATTTGAATTTGCAATGAGCAGACACAAACTGTTAAGTAAGTTTAAAATGTTTACTTACCGATTCAAGGTCTGCATTGTTTCATGCAGCAGCAACGATAATATATGCTAAATTGGTTGGAAAATGCAGTAAGATAGCTTCAGACACTTGTTCCAAGCTTAGAGCTAGCTTAAGCATGTCTGTTCTGGTTTATTACATGATGCTGAGAGAGAGAGAGAGAGAGAGAGAGAGAGAGTGTAGAAAGGCTTCACTTCCTCTGCAAGGAGAAGGGGCATGACCTGAGTCTGTCTAGCAATATAACTCTGTGGTTCTTACCCTTCATGCACCACTAGCAGCAGGCATAGTTATGTTTGACTGTAATATCTTTTTATGAAAAATAACGCTAACTTACAGTTCAGAAACCCTAACAAGTTCTCTTTTGCTAGTGGACAAACTCCTAATAATAAGATACTGGAAGAATTTGGAGGGTGCTTCTTTGATATCTGGTACACTAAAGTAAGCCAAAAAGCAGTTGTGAAAAAAATTACTAATAAAATTGGCACATGGTTTGATGCATAGAGTCCTTTGCAACTGATTAGTACATCTTTTTCCATAAGTTTATTGTATTAGCCAAAGGCTATTATGCAGCTTTAATATGTACATGACCAAAAACGAAAACAGATTATTCCCATCACATTATAAAACTTCTTTAGCATAAAGCAGGCTTCCTCAAACTCTGCCCTCCAGATGTTTTGCGACTACAATTCCCATCATCCCTGACCACTGGTCCTGCTAGCTAGGGATCATGGGAGTTGTAGGCCAAAAACATCTGGAGGGCTGAGTTTGAGGAAGCCTGGCATAAAGTTTCTATCACACTCCATACAAATGGTAGTCCGAGATAGGATTATTATATTATTTAGGTGTAATTTTGGATGCAGTGCTTAAACTTAACTTATTCTGGGCTAGGGTGAAATACTTTATTGTGTGTGTGTGTGTGTGTGTGTGTGTGTGATGTTAAAATAATACACTGTAGGAATCTAATAAAAGAAATCAATAAAATTAATGTTGAAACTATGTTGACCCACTGCTGCAATAGATTATGCTACATAACAAGAGCATGGCAAAATAGCAAGTCTTGCCTCTTGGTGTGGGTGAATGTTGAGTCAGTCAGTGGGGCAATATCTTTTGAAAGAGGACACTTTTTGCTCAGAAAGAGGAAAGAACATTTAGAACGTCAGCCATTTCCTGTGCTAAGTCATTATCTCCATAATGCAGAGGTTTTCAACCTTTTTGAGTCCATGGCTCCCTTGACCAACTACATTTGCTCTGTGGCTCCTCTCTGGGGAAACACACTCCAAGCCTTGTGGAGTGTTCCCTCAGGCTTCGCTCCCTTCTTTTTCGGAGTCCTCTGGGTAGCTTCCACCACTGCCCCTGGTTTCTGAGATGCCCCCTACCTCAAAGAGAGGTGTCTCCTCGTGTCACCCCCCAGGGGCTGGGAAGAGTATGCCCTCAGCCTTAGCAGCCTGATGGAGACATAGACGTGAGAGGGCATCCAAGGAGGGAGGGAAGTAAAGAGGGACAGAGGCCAGTGTTGCTTGCGGCACCCCTGACCATCATTCAAGGCACCCCAGGCCATAATGAATCAGATTAATGGGGATTCTGTGGCTAAATTATATTCTTGCAGTGCCCCTGTGCTTGGAACAGAGGGAAGGCGACAGGAAAGACACCCAGTTCAGCACCTACAGAAAAAATGTGGAGCCCCTAGAATAAACGTAGAGGACCCAGAGTGTAAAGGGAGACCCGCTCCCTGCATAGCTGGGCTGCTGCCCCTTCTCCATAACCACGTGCAATATGCAGGTATTTCCTATCACACCACTTCTCACTGTTTTCTCAAAGGCTTTATGAATGACTGTGGCGCTTGCTTGCTGTAGGATTATGTCTGCTAGCCCTGAACTAAAGGCCTGCAGCTTGGATTTCTATAGATTCTCAGTCTTGGTGATTTGGGTGTACTCTCCTACTCACCAGTATCTTATAAGGTCTGATAAAACAGGTTGCATCCTGCTTTTAGGCTCCAAGACTACTCAGCTTCTTGGCACCTGCAGGGTGTCATCTGAAGTCAATTATGTCATCAACCATAAAATGGCTAGTTTTCATTTACATTGGACCTAATAAAATGGAATTGCTTCAGTTATTCTAGTGATTTTGTTTCTTGTGCCATCAGAACTATCAACGCAGAAAAATCAGAATTCAATGAAGACCAAGCAACATGCTGTCATATCTCTATCAGAAAGAGGGAACATGGCAAAGAAGAGGACCAGGAGTGGCTGATTCTGTGCACTACTGAGGTGAGTTCAGATGTAGCGTTTCTGTCTACAGCAGGGATTAATTAGAGCCAGGACTTACCAAGGCTCAGCCTACGGCAGAACCTGTTTTGATTCAGTTCTGAAACTTCATGAAGTCTATAGGTGAATGTCTCTGAACATATACAGTGTGCATGAGTTTAATTGCTTGGCAGTTATATTTGTCCCCAACTTTGTAACATCTTGAGATAATTTTCGAAGATTCCATATTCAGTATAGTGTCTGTCATGGACTGGCTGGAAACAGAGGAAAGGTGGGCGACACCAACTGGGGAACCCCCAAGAGAAGAAGGCTCAGAACCCAGGGATTGGTGGTGGGACGACAATGAGTGGTCAGAGGGAGAAGATTGGGAGGAGGAGGTGTCAGAAGCTGAAGAGGCAACAGGATTTAGTGAGCAGGAAGAGGCTGTGGCAGAGAGCAGTTCCATAGCGGCCAACTTACTAATTTAACTATTGTCAGTCAGAAAATTGAAACAGGACTTACATAATCATTATATCTAGTAAGATATTTTGAGTGATTACAGAATGCTATATTCACATCCAGTCAGATGTCAGGGTAGGCATTCTTACATTGTGGAAAATGGAGGTTGTGTCATTTATTTGCATTGATCAGAGATAAAGGTCACGATGACAACGTATTTCTTCTTTTCCTCTTGGGACTGCAGATCTTTTCACAGTTCACAGACAGAGAGGTGCCAGGTGCAGTACCCATTAAAAGTGGCAGCTATGTCTATCTAGCTCCTAGTTTGGTCTTAAGTGGCTTTTGCTAACTGTTTTGCTCTCACAAGTATGACATTCACTCCCATTTATAACTAACTGGCTTCCATTCAGTCGGCTAATTATTTCTGGACCATAGTCATGTGGGGTCAATATGAGTGAAGCACAAGTATTTCTAAACAATTAGGGCATCTTCCTATTCCTCTTGCGGCAAATGCTGAATGGCTTGGTTTGTTCTTCAATTCCTCATTCAACATTCTGAGAATCCCGTGAAAGGCATGAGCTGCGGGTTTGTATCTGCCTGGCAAATCCATTTAGATAAAGGAAACAACAACAACAGAGTAAAACTTGGAATATAGAGGAAGCTTGTACGTCAGAGAGTGGGCAGCTGATGCCCTTGTGAAACTAGCAGATTGTATGGTACACTTTGGAGTACAGTGGTACCTCGCTTTACAGACGCTTTAGGTTACAGGCTCCGCTAACCCAGAAATAGTACCTCGGGTTAAGAACTTTGCTTCAGGGTGAGAACAGAAATTGCACAGCTGTGGCAGTGGGAGGCCCTATTAGCTAAAGTGGTACCTCAGGCTAAGAACAGTTTGAGGTTAAAAATGGACCGCCAGAACGAATTACCGTATTTTTCGCTCTATAGGACGCACTTTTCCCCCTCCAAAAATGAAGGGGAAATATGTGTGTGTCCTATGGAGCGAATGCAAGGCTTTTGCTGAAGCCTGGATAGCGAGAGGGGTCAGTGCGCACCAACCACTCTCGCTCTCCAGGCTTCAGGAGGCTATCCACAAGCCTTGGGAGCCTGGAAGGAACTCCCGCCGGGCTCCACAGGCTTGCGGATAGCTGCCTGCAGCCCGAAGCCCAGGGAGCGTGGCGCTGTGCTCTCCGGGCTTTGGGCAGCTATCCGCAAGCCTTCGGAGCCCGCGGGAATTCCCGCCGGGCTCAGAAGGCTTGCGGATAGCAGGCAGCAGCCCGAAGCCCGGGGAGCGCAGCGCTGCGCACCCCAGGCTGCAGGCTTGCAGATAGCAGCCTGCAGCCCGAAGCTGTTCTAGCTTCGGGATGGCTGGGCAAAGTCTCTGCAGGGCGGCGGGGTGAAGGCACCCCACCGCCCTGCAGAGGTTTGAAAGGCTGTCCCTGAAGCCAAAACAGCGAGATGGGGCACTGCGCAGCCTCCACCCCGCTGCCCTGCGGAGGCTACAAAGGATGTACCCGAAGCCTCAAGCCTTTGGAGTGCAGCTGCGCTCCAAAGGCTTCAGGGATCTTTGAGGTTGGCGGTGGGGGAAAATAGTGCTTCCCCCCACCGCCAGCTCCACAAGCTCGGGGGGCAGCGGCAAGGCCTGCTCTTGAACGCACCTTGTTTTTGAGGGGGAGAACAAGAAATTTTTTTCCCCCTGTTCTCCCCCTCCTATGGTCCGGTGCATCCTATAGAGCGAAAAATATGGTAAGTTCTTAACCCGAGGTACCACTGTATAATTGTGGCTTACAGCAAAAGAGGAAATGCTTGCTCTTGTGTGAATGAATTTCTATCCAAAGTTCCTAACAAGCAGGTGTGAGGGTTGTGTTTTAGAATGTTTCAATAATAATATGAATTGATTCCTGAAGCACACACCTGTCTGCTTCAGTTTTCAGACTATGGAGTGGTTTATAATTCTAATCCTCACAACCACACTGAAGCAGGTGAGGTTGAGTGATTGGTGACTTGCTTAAGTGAGAACTGTGAGTCTGGCTCCCACATACAAAGCAAACATGCAGCTTGCTGCACCCCCAGATGTTCTGGAAGAGTGTACTAAATGATGGTAAAAGTCTCAATGCTTTGACTTTCAGTATCTGACTGGCCACTACTGGGCACTGTTTGATGGTCATGGTGGACCAGAAGCATCTATCTTGGCCTCCAACTACTTGCACTGTTGCATCAAGCAGAAATTGGAGGATGTGGTGGAAGGCATCACTCAAGACCGTCCCCCAATGCACCTCAGTGGGCAGTGCGTTTGCCAAAGTGACCCACAGTTCGTGGAAGAAAAACAGATTCGGCAGGAGGATGTGGTAATTGGAGCACTGGAGAAGGCCTTCCAGGAATGTGTGAGTGACCTTGTTTCCCCCTTTATTGTCTCTGAGAGGGTTAAGGCTCCTTATGTCACAGATGACCGTTGGTGCAAATCTTGCTCAAGATCCTGTTGTTTTCACAGCCAGGCAAACCAGCTGCCTCAGCCCTTGGAAGTTTCTGCTGATGAGCCTGTTTATGCCATGACTCATTGTCAAATGTTGTGCCAATGCAGACTTAGTACCCTATGCATTTCTGCTTGGTATATAAAGTTTACTATGACATATCTGTTCCCATATGACATATCTGTTCCCATGCAAGCTGCCAATTCACAAGAAACGTTTGCTGCACGATCATGTATGTGAAAACATAATCGCACGAAAAGAAAGTGGCATGTGTTTGTTTGAACTGACTTGAGTGTCCGGATGATTAGTTATCTAACGGTGGTCTTAAAGTTAGATTTCAGACTTTGCTGAGAAATACGGCACCTGCATTGCATCGTCATCAGATGTTTTCCCCCAACAGGATGATGTAATTGGTCAGGAGATGGAAGCTACTGGCCAATCAGGAGGTTGTACTGCACTAGCTGCACTTTACTTGCAGGGAAAGCTCTATGTGGCAAACGCAGGTGACAGCAGGTGAGTTCACATCCAAATGCAACCTAGGATGAGACCCAACATTGTCCTTTTAGCCTAGTTATTGAGTAAGAAAGACATTCAGTTAATGTTAGTTTTCTCTGTTTAACAAAATTAGATGTTTTGTTAAGTGTTGAATATATTACATTAAGCATGCTTGTTGAAATCGAAAAAAAGGCAGCTGCCGGAGGCCTTAATCAGGGTCAGGAATGGTGTTTAACCCTTTCCTCCCTACATCAGGTTCCTAATGAAAATCCCTTCCCTGTTTCCTGTTTGAACCTTTGCGTGGAAACAGGTGTGTGTGTTTTGTGTTGATTTTCAATGGTAAACTGGTGCAGGGAGAAAAGGGTTAAACCTCTCTTCCCAGACTTTTGAAGTCCTGATCTGAAAGGAGGTCCTGTGTGGCTGTTTTTCCTTGGAAAAATATAAAGATACTGTGAGCATGCTCTTTAAAGAAGAATTGAAATTTCACTTTTTGCCTTCGGGAGCAGAGTGTTGGGACAGCGGACAGCTAACAGCTGTCTTATGGATTAACTTCTTGCCACTCTTCAGGCATAGCTTGTGGAGAGATAGTCTCTTTGTTGTAATATTGATGAAAGGTGTTTCAAATGTATACTTGTAGGGTGGTGGCATACACATCTTGAGTTCTTGGGCTGGCCCAAAAAGGATCTTCTTCCCCACCTCCTGTATTACTAAAGAAGCTGGTTGTATAGCAACAATCACAAACACCTGTCAACTTATTCCTATGTCTGAAAAATGTAATGAGAGAAATCCACTTGAAAGAGTTAACCTCAGTTTTTATATTATTTTATTTAGGGCACTCCTTGTTCGAAAACAAAGCATTGTCCCCCTGAGTACTGAATTCACTCCAGAAACAGAGAGGCAGAGAATCCAACATCTGGTAAGAAAAACACACACCTTTCTGCATATTTTCTAATGGCAACATGTCTGTCTTGCACTACCCATCTCTCATGAGTGGTAGGGTCATCCGGAACAGCAGATTCATTCTGAGATATCACTACTACTCTTGCTTTGTGTTGCACTGAAGTGGTGTGAAGTACTAAGTGTCTGAGTATAGCCTTATATAGAATAGATCTATATTCTGCCATTCAGAATAATGTTAATTAGACTGCACAAACAGTGGTGATTTAAAGTAAAGGTAAAGGTACCCCTGCCCGTACGGGCCAGTCTTGACAGACTCTGGGGTTGTGCGCCCATCTCACTTAAGAGGCCAGGGGCCAGCGCTGTCCGGAGACACTTCCGGGTCACGTGGCCAGTGTGACATCGCTGCATCTGGCGAGCCAGAGCTGCACACGGAAACGCCGTTTACCTTCCCGCTAGTAAGTGGTCCCTATTTATCTACTTGCACCCGGAGGTGCTTTCGAACTGCTAGGTTGGCAGGCGATGGGACCGAGCAGCGGGAGCGCACCCCGCAGCAGGGATTCGAACCGCCGACCTTTCGATCAGCAAGTCCTAGGCGCTGAGGCTTTAACCCACAGCGCCACCTGTGTCCCAGTGGTGATTTACCAGACCTTTATTCATATCCAGTGAGGAGCAATCTCTGTAAGGAAACAGGTTTCCCTGCAAATATCATCCCTGTTGCTTTTATGGTTTTGGGACCCTTGTTTTAATTTTGAAATTAGAATACTCTACCAGTAATTTTAAGGATTTTTATTCCCATTCTCCATAGAAATTGAGTATTATGCCACTGATAATTAGGGACTTACCAGTGGCAGAACACGCAACACAAGTTTCCCCACTTTCTCTACCACATTCCCCTGAAAATGATGCTTCCACTTTAAGTATTTTTGAATGTTCTTTTTCTTCGCAGGCTTTCATGTGCCCAGAGCTTCTGGCAGATGAATTCATACGGTTTGAGTTTCCAAGGAGATTGAGAGGAGATGATGTGGGCCAGAAGGTCCTTTATCGAGATTACTCAATGGAAGGCTGGTGAGTCACTCAAGCCTCTCTTGGCTTGGGTAAGAGGATGCCCTGGATGAGCAGTGTTTGTGTGGTGGAATTGTGTTGGAAAGGGCATTGGAGGCCATCACTCTGCTCAATGCAGGATGCTCCTGTAACACCTGACAGCCACCCAGCCCCTGCTTAAATGCATCTACAATCTCCCAAGGCAATCTATTTTGCTGCCAAATAGCTCTAGTCGTTAGGAAGATAATTCTAGTCTTTAGCTGAAAATCTGCTTCCTTGCTATTTACACTCTCCAGTCCTACACTTAATCTACTCTTGCCCTTTGGAGCAGCAAAGTACCAGCCACCGTTTCCCGCATGGCAGTCCTTCATCTCTCTCCCCTTATTGGTCTCTAGTTGCCTATCTGCTTCAGCCATGCTATTTTCTTAACCTGGCAGGATGGCTTACATCAGGCACAGGCAAACTCGGCCCTCCAGATGTTTTGGAACTACATTTCCCATCATCCCTGACCACTGGTCCTGTTAGCTAGGGATGGGAGTTTGAGTCCCAAAACATCTGGAGGTCCATGTTTGCCTATGCCTGGCTTACATTATAGGGGGGAAAGGTGTTTGGCTTTCAAGAGGAGACAACATCAAATTCTGAGATACAGTGGTTGTCTCACTGCTCTTGTCTCTCAATCCCTCAAAGGATTGAAGAAAAGCCTAAGCTTGCTCCCAAGAATCCATCAGTAATGTGCAGCGGTTTTTTTAAACATAAATGTGAGATGGAAGCTGCTCAATAATGGTGTTAATTAATGGTAGTCTGGCTTCTGGTTAGAGTATGATGCTGATAATGCCAGGGTCGCAGGTTTGATCTCTTTGTGGGACAACTGCATATCCCTGCATTGCAGAGGGTTGGATTAGATGAGGCCCTTCCAATGCTGCAGTTCTGTGCTTTCTGGGGATCTGAGCTGCAATTCTGAATCCCCCCCACCTGTTAGGCCTGTGCTCTGAAATGGCTTTGGGATTGACGTCACTGATTACTTTCTTAACTGTGCTACAGGCTTCCTGTACAACCTTGTAAACCTCCTTGTGTAACGGAGTACTGCAGTTAGTAGAAAAGTTAATATGTCTGCATTAAAGGGACGTTTATATACAAAGACTGCAGCCACGGAGTAACATGTTTTACATTTAGTGTGTTTGAACATGTTTATCTTCATATTGGATTGTGGCCATGGTATGACAGAAGGACTGCAAAAATGACCTTTCTCGTTTCAGGGGATACAAGACGGTAGCAAAAGATGACCTCAAGTATCCTCTTATCCATGGACATGGAAAACAGGTGTGCCTGCAGGACCCTTGCAAGCAAAAAAAGGGGGCAGGCGGGCGGGAAGAGCCAGTATGTCCTTCCTATACTGTTTTTTATGCATGCATACATACATAAATTTTAGTTGTATGCTGCCTTTCCATAGTTGGAACCATGCTCAACATGTAAAACATTGCACAGCTGCATGCATTCCAACAGTGTGGAGTTACCTTGTTAGTGGTGCCTCCACTATGAAACGTCCCCTTGTCAGTTTACATGTTGTCAAGTATGATTATCTTTAGGGACCAGATAAAAACAAAATTGCATTCCCAAGCTCTTGATGCTTAATGGCTTTTATGTGGCTCTTGAGAAGTCTGCTGCTGCTGGAAACATTGGTTTTTTTAGATTTAATTAAATGTGTATGGTGATCTGTTGTGAATATTACATTGAAAAGATGAATGTTTTAAATATGTTTATACTTAATACTTGAAAATACTTGAAATTACCACTGGCTCTATGCTTGTGACATCCTTTTTTAGGCTCGCTTGCTAGGCACCCTGGCTGTTTCACGAGGCCTGGGAGATCATCAGTTGAGAGTTATTGAAACAGATGTTGAAGTCAAGCCTTTCCTGTCCTGCATTCCAAAGGTAGGAAATTGATAGGACACACTAAGTCTTTTCAGCCATGGTTTTACCATTGTAGTTCAGCTTCTTTCCCCTTTCTGGGTCCTCTGAATATCTTCAGGTAAAGTTAATTCAGCTTTGTCACTATTTCTAGTATTTTGCCTGATTTTATTTTTTTTTAAAAAAACCACCCCCAAAAATGTAGGTCCATATAGTGCTGCAGCCCTAAACAGAATGGGTAGCTAGTCATTAGGAACCCAATTAGACATGCATGTGTATACTGACTTTGAGGGTCTACTGATGTGTTTGTCAACAGGGGAGAGCTATTGCCTCCATACTATGCATCTAAGTTTCTCAGGAACATCAGGCTTCCCCCATTAGAAAAAAATAATAATGCTGTGCTAGAAGATAGCCTTTGGCTTCATCCAGCAGGCCTTGTCTTGTATGCCCTTATTGTAGTGACATGTATTTAAAGCATGCGTGGCAGACCTGTGGCTCTGCACAAGAAGTTGTTGGACTCCAGGTTCCCCATTTAAACCATTCTCTAGGGAGACTGCAAACATCCAGCTGTTAGAGGATAGCAGTTAAGAAAGCTTGCACCTTTTCGTCAATTCTGACTAGGTTGAAGTATTAGACTTTGCCAAACAAAACATCAAGGAAGGCGATGTCCTCATCATGGCAACTGACGGCCTTTGGGATGTTATGTCCAATGACGATGTGGCTCATATTGTCAGGAATTTTGTCCAGGAGAACACATCTGACCCATACAGGTATGTTAGCAGAAAATATTTGAAGAGCATTTGTGCTAAAAGAATTGGGGAATGAAACACACTGGAAATTATTTGAATATGCACACCTCTGCTTCTGCTTTTGCTTATGTTGACATGTGTTCTGGCGTAGCAGTGGTAGGGAAATGGCAGTCCATGGGCCAGATCTGTCCCACAAAGCCTCTCTTCTCAAGCTCCTCCTACCAGGAACTGCAGTCAGCTGTTTGATGAAAAGATGTGGGGAGCAGAGAGAATCCTCCCCACAATCTTCCTCATTGCTCAGCTGTTCAGGAAATAGCTGCATGAGAATGAAGCAGTGGCTAGCTCATCTTTGCACACTGAAAAATGAAGCCTCTGTGAGGTGTATGTTCTAAGTGTACAAGAGACCATGTGGGTGCCTCTAGCCACCCCCCAGGCATGTTTACTGTGAGGGAGTATTTTTTCTCAGGCTGAGTTATCTTGATCACCTATACAGTTGTACCTTGGTTTTCAAACAGCTTAGCTCCCGAACATCGCAAACCCGGAAGTGACTGTTCCGGTTTGCGAACTATTTTTGGAAGCTGAACGTCCTGCTTCCTGCAGCCAATCAGAAGCAGAGTTTTGGTTTTCAAACATTTTGAACATTTTCCATACTTAATGAAGTTCTCTGTAACTGATACTGATGTACAGCATTTTAAGCAGAGGTAAAGGCAACAAGAAGCTAGCCTGTGTGGTCTCAAGTCTTCAAAATTGTTAGGAATTGCTAGTGGGCAGAGAAGTGTTGTACTCCTGACCTGCTTGTAGCCTTCCCAGTCATTTGGTTGGACACTGTGAGAACAAGGTGCTGGACTAGATGGGCCACTAGCCTGAACCAACACCCTTTTCTTATCTTCTTAGAGTTACTCTGACAAAATTCTATTCCTTTTACATTTAGCTGAGATTGCTTTGCTAGAGAATTAGTTTACCAGAGCTGTTGGCAGTACTCAAGACTCAAATTGGATGCTGAAGCGGTTTGCTTCCACTGTAGTGTGTGGGCAGCAGTACCAGAAAAGTAAACCAAACTCTCAGTGCCTTAAGTACTATAGTTCATCCTTCACCTGTCTTTAGGATTGGTAATCACTGCTTTGGGAGATAACAAAGTAATTGTTTGTTTTTATAGGTTTACAGAACTAGCCAAGTGCCTGGTGCAGAAAGCAAGGGGAAAGAAGGATGGATACTACTGGACTATGGGCAGCAACAGGCCTGCTTCTTATGATGACATTTCTGTGTTTGCCATTCCACTGTACAACAGTGGAATGGCAAACACAGTTCTGAACACCCCATGACTACTGAGCAAGTTAATTATGGTATGATGGTATTATTGCTATTAGTGACAACATTTCCAGGCCAACAGCTGCCATGTGGAAAAACAACTTTTCACTGTCATCATTGGAAAGCAAATGCAGAAAACGCAACTTGTACAGTTTTGGTGTCATTCCCTTGGGGCAGCTGTAAAGTCCCACTTCCTTAAAGAAGCTTTTCTAACACAGTAAGTGGAGGAAGATGGAAGCTTCCCTCTGGACTTTCTTTTGCAATAGCATTAGTATCAAAGAAATGGCCTGCTGCCACTAATGTGAACTTAATCCATTTTATTCTTAAATGGGATTTTAGCAGCAACTTTGTATATCTTACAAAATGTACCAAGCTAAACAGCTTCTATCATGGCTCACAGAAGTTACAGCAAGATGTTAAGCTACATCAATACACTGAAAACATGACCACAAACCACTAAGTGAAAGTCCCAGTGCTTTTCATGCAATAATTCTGTACAGGGGTTTGCCCAGTCTTTTAATGGAATCTGTATTGAATATAGTGTTTACCAAGTTTTGCCTCAAAACTTCAAGCTGAAGCTGAGGTACTGGTACCTGGTGAGCACTTTTTAAAAATAAATAAATCTTTTTTTAGGTCAGACAAGCTTGTATTTTGTTTATAATTTTGTATATTGTTGTGACTTAAACATGGTTATTTTTAAATGCAATAAAATATCTAGTTTTTATTTTAAAATAAATGGTACAACTTTATTCAAGTTGACAGATATACCCTGCAGTAAAGTTCAGCATAAAAAACACCAAATTGAGAATCAATCTAACTGCATAATGTATTTAATTATTTCTGTTTTAACTAAAGAGATAAACAGAATCAGCTGGTCTGTCTCATACGATTGCATCCTGCTTTTTCCATTGGTGGTAAATGGGTTTTCCATCAGAAACTTTAATATGTTCTGTGTATGAAACAGCCCTAGCTAACATGGGATGGGGTTGCTATGGTAACGTGTAAAATCCTCACTATGCCTCAGAACAATTCTTCATGGCACATCCATCTCAATGCAAATCCAAGCCAGATAGGTTAACCCAGGGGTTGTCAACCTGGTCCCTACCGCTCACTAGTGGGCGTTTCAGGATTCTAGGTGGGCAGTAGGGGGTTCTACGGCACAAGCTGGATCCTTCCATCAAGCACTGGTAGACGGTAAGGAAATTTGACCATCAAGAAAGATGCATTAGTGGGCGGTAGGTATAAAAAGGTTGACTACCCCCAGGTTAACTAAAGCATATTGCTACCTCCCCTCTAACCAGCATACCTAGAAGACAGAACATTATTTTAAAAATAACAAACCATCAGTATGGGCCAATGAGGGCCAAACTACTCAGTAGCTTCTAAAACCCTACAATTTTGAGTGCCATTTAGAAAAGGAAAACTGAAGGGGGCAGAAGGAGATGACCAGAGACAGTCTTGTCTCCTACAGGTACAATACTCTCTTCAAACAGCATACATGGTTTAACAGTAAAATCAACCTACAATATATTTTTGTACAAACACTGTATTTAGCATTTCATGACAACTTTACACACATTCTGTTCCTTGTTAGAGAAGCCAGTCAGGTTTTAATGGGATTTGTTTCTGCATGAGACTGCAGCCTTAGCTCACATACCCAGTGAAGTTCATTCTTTGATTAAAACTATAATTCCTAATGCATCCTCATTTATCTCTTTTGAAATGGGCAATACTCTATAGAGCTATGAAGCTGAGAGTTAAACGGGCAATGGTAAGTTGTAAGCACTAAGACAGTAGCTTGCATATGGAACCACTTAACAGATATTTTTAAAAAATGAGTCCAGATGGAAGAGTAAGCAAACAGGCATACATATTATTAAAGCTGAACACATAGTCTACCATACACCTACATGCTATAAAAGTCTAAAACCAAACTACATGTATTTTTATAGAATAGAAGCAGAAACAAATTACCCAAGTTTTTGCCCAGAATTGTTTGACCAACAGTGCTCCCATTTCTCTAATAGACTATCTGCACACAGGTGGGGAAAACTTTTTCAGTCCACGGGCCACATTCACTCATGGGCAACTTTATGGGGGTTTTAAATAGGTCAGAGCAGCAGTTGTGACTCTTCCCTTTATATATTATTCTACGTTGCAGTCTGGTTTTTATTAGCTGCACAACCCTCAGTCTTCCATCTAGGCAAGTAAGACAGATCAAGAACACATTGCAGACAGATAACATCACTTGGGGACATGGTGGAGGCTGGGCTCTAGTGAAGTTGTGTGAACTAGAAGGCCACATTTGGCCACCCAGCAGTGGCGTAGCGTGGGGGGTGCAGGGGGGGCCGGCCGCACCGGCCGCAACATCTGGGGGTTAGGATTAGAGGGCGCAAATCCATGGGTTAGGGGGCGCAAATTACTTGCCCCGGGTGCTGACAACCCACGCTACGCCACTGCCACCCAGGGATAAGGTTCCCCTTCCTTGGTGTAAAACACTTAGGGCCAATAAACCTATGTAAAAAAAAATAGGTAAGAGGTTTGAGGGTCACTTTCATAACTGAACAGGCCTTAGAATCTTACCTCCTGGCAGTACAGTAGATCTTCATAAAATCTTTATCTTAACATCTAGCAACTGCTTCAGAAGATGCATCTATTTCGGTAACTCTGGAAAAATTGATGACTTGCACACTTTGCTGGAAGGATACAGTATGTTCAAGAGTGAAGAAATACTGTAGCCAAGAAACATCCATTGCATACATGGTGGGAACACTACGTGGCAAAGTTAATGGAGGACAGCAGTGCTCCTTTTGTCTTAATACTGCAATTTATTCTTGACTTTAACGTATCTGTAAAGTCTGCAAATACAGGTTTACAAAATGCAACATGTAACTTAGGATACATAATACAGTTAACAAATATGAGTTCATTTGCAAACAGTGCTTTTCTTTAAAAAATGGTTTGATCAAAACTAGCTCCCGGCAAAAGTAAATGCAGTACACATACACTCCACTGCCTACTGAGAACCAGCTTCAGTAGAGTAGCAGCTTACTCAAGGTAAAAATTAAAGCACTCATTGACTTTTTGTAGCAGAGTGGGCAAGATTTTATGATTAAAAAAATTAACTGAACTGCTCGTAGAAAAGAACATGCAGCTCAGTGCAGCACCATGCAAATGAATTACTGCCAAGGACATAATTGATGTAACAGTGCTGCCCCTGGATCTCAACACTGCATCTGACAGTCCTGCTAGTGCTGCCATACTGTGAATTAAAACAGAAGCAGCCAGGAGGTTGTGTACTGATGCAGTTGAGGCAAATCCCTGAGCTGCGGCTACCTGCATCCTTGAACTTTGGCAGGCTCAGGAGAGATCCAGCCATTATCTCTGCAGAGTGAGCAACCGCTGGAAACAGACACAACAAAAACCCATGCAATTTAGTTAACAATAAGGCAATTGGAGTTATCTACCCCAGCAGCTCAAACTTAAAATGTTACATTCCTCAGCACGGCTCCTGCGCAGCAGCTCTTTGTGGAGGATGTAGAGAATGCCTGGGATGCAGTACTGTAACATGTACCACCAGAGCATGTTCTAAATGCAGAAGAAAGTTCTCCAAAGGTGTGAACAACACTTAGCAAAGCCAGGACATAGCCAAAGGAAACATGGTTCCGTATCAAAATGCTAGTGGCTTTAAGAGTGAGGGTTTCATGGGAGTTCAAAATCACTACAGCATGAAGCACTGAAATTGTGCTTACTTGGATGATAATTATTGAAATGTGCAGGCACTAGTTTCAAGTACTTGGTAGTGAAGACTACAAAGCAGTCGGTCCCAGATGCACATCACTATAATAGAACAGCTGACCTTGATTTCATTTCCTGTTGCCACATGACATGCTTACTTACATGTCCCTTTCTTCTTCAGCAAAAGGACTCACAGGCCAAGAAAGCAAACAAGCTGGAAACAAACTGGAAATTCTGCGGTTCCATCAAATTAGTTTGACAGAGTTAACTAAATTTGCACTAACAGAATGACCCCATTCACAATGGGTGGAAATATTTAGGGAAGGGGGCAGTACAAGCTGTGCCTTGGAGGAATGGAATGGAAGTATGGAGAACAGGAAGACCGATGTGTGAAAGGCAGGTGAAGAACCAAGACTAATTCCACAATACTGTATTGGTCCAAATGTTACTTTTTAATATCTAAAAGTAAAAAAATATGCTCCACCCACCCCCTCCCCATATTTACATAATCAGTTGCAATTACACTGAAAGAAGGGGTACAGAGAATGCATTTCCATCCAGTCTGTTTTGAAATGCATTTTACAGCTGAAAACTTCTTTATTGCTTAGGATCATCCACGCCAAGTCCCTGCATGTCCTCGACACTGCCATGTCAAGGAATCCAAAATGTCTATAAAGTCTCATGGGAGTATTAGTAGCATAAGAAGCTTTCTCCAAGAATGGGGTAGTTGCTGTATATATGGCACAAAGATTTATGTGGCACAGAGAAGCACTTAAGGAGTGCAGGGTGTATTTACTGTTGATATTTCAGAACAGAGAAAACATTCTGGAAAGTTTGTTTTTAAACAAGCCCAGAATCCTAGGAGCTGACAATTGATAACCCTCACTTAAAAACAAAAGGGACTGATGTATCAACATGTATTTGCTGTGCCAATATTGAACCAAAGCTCTGCTACAATTCGGGACGATACTTGCTAGGATCTCAAGTTCCTGAACTGGTAGGTGCGCAGCCAAATGAAAAAATCCTTTTGAAGGGATGCAGCAAAGAGCCTGGCATACCAAAATATAAACAGGATGTGCTGCATGGGAGCATTCAAGTCTGCGATGTAATCCCAGTACTTCTATTACAGTCTTCACAAATACGTTGCTGTCAGTACAATTTGAAAACTGTCCAATGGAAAAGATGAATCCAGAATTAGTCATCTATAGTGGGTAACCAAAAGGCCTGAAAGAAGAAACAAAATCAGTGTGATTCTAGTATGTCTGCCAATTTTCTAATTACAAAGAACTGTTCAATATAAATTGAGAGTTTATACTTCCTGCTTACATAGTCCATGTGCATTTTGAAGTGCACTCTTCTGTAAGTATGTTAAGGGGACAGGAGTGCACACAAAAGCCTCACAGCATCGTATGCACACACAGGGTCCCTGACCTTCCCCTGCAGGGGGCTTGAATGCAAGTATATTTCTCTGCAATCAACTCTGCTTTGACAAGGTCCTCATCCCTACAAAAAGCTGTACTCACTTTCAAACACCCATAAGGAGTGCCCATTTGTCCGAAGCATGCACATATTCAATTTGGCTGGGGTTCTGTAGAAACATATTGGCTCCTTACCATATTGGAGCATGCACTGGCAAAGGTCATAAATCTTGGGTTGAACTGTAAACAGGTAATAGGGCCTGTGTGCTTCCCATCTAGCACTGCTACTTTCATTCCAGTCTCTCCATTCCAGACGTGGATCTTCCCATCCTCTGATCCTGTAAATTGGATTATGCAATATTAGTATGAAGCACCAACAGGAGACCAATTAATTAAGTAACCCAACTGATTTTCAACTGATGGCACAGCTAATATATACAAAACAGCCAGATACACCCCAGAAGGGCAGAAATCTTTTCAGGCCATAGGCTGCATTGGAAGTGACACTGAAATTACTTTTCAAACTTGGTGTTCCCCAGTTACATAAAGGAGTGAGGCTCTCTTACCAATCATTATAAACTGAGAGTCTGGGGTGAATGAAGCTTCCAGTGTAACAGCTTTTGTGTTGTTAAATCCCTGCAAAGAAAAAGGAAAAGTGAGTTTGGAGGCAAGAAAAGCAAGTCAATGCCTCATGCTAAGAAGCAAGAATCCACTAGAGTCCAGAAGATGATACACATGAAATCCTTTAGTTACCTGGGTTAGAAAGAGTGATTGAAGATTTTGGGAAGTAAATGGCAATTACGCAGAAACTGTAAATATTTGAAGTATACTTGAAATTAAAGGGATATTAATAAAAGAAACTGATGTGCTGACAATCTAATCCTGCCAGACCTAGAGAACTACTGGGCCCTAATGAACTACTGCAGTAAAAAAGTTTGGCTCAGCATAACCTGTGTCACACAGAAGCAGCATGTGCAACACCTTGGGCTGATAAGAGAATGAGGAAGGTCTTGTCTGGTGGCTTGGCGAATGATGAAGCCACTAAATGAGAGAAGCTAAGATGACATTACAGGAGAAAACTGGGTAAACAAAGTGGGTGGGAAAAATTGAGATCAATATAAAAACTTATAAAGGACAGGAGTAGGGTAGGCTTACTTTGTCTCTCAAAGGATAGAGAAAGGACCATGAGATCCATTGATATTGATGGCCACTGTTAATTATGAACTACTATGGAACTTAGAATAATCACGTCTTAAGTAGATGAACAAGAGGACTGTAGGAGGACGTTGCAATGCAATACCAAGTACTGTTATGTAAAGAATTCATGCTTTATCTGTTTTCTTTATCTATTACACTTGCATTGGGTAGTCTGCTTAATAAATTACTGTTTCAGTTGCACTATTGACTCACTTGTCACTCTTATTGGTTTAAGCCTTGTCTGCTGGGCTGCGATACTGAACCCTGATTTCCACCAAACAGTAATAGGTTTATGGAAGAAGCGCCTGATAGTGCCTCCTAAAAATATCTGTAGCATAAGCATTTAGACAGAATGATTGTTGAAAGATGAACAGCTGAGAAATCTTTAAAACAATACTAGTGGATCTGTGCAATACCATATTTTTTTGCTCTATAAGACACACCCGACCATAAGACGCACCTAGTTTTTAGAGAAGAAAAACAAGAAAAGCCAGCAAGAGACACGCTCGCTCGGCACGGCTCTTTAAAGATAGAGTGGCTCTTGCTGGCTTTTTCGGGAAGTAGAAAAAGGGACTGATGGACTCCCCTCTGTCCCTTCTCCCACCTCCCTGAAAACCAGGGCAAGCTGCGCAGCTATCTCTGAAGCCAGCACAGCAAGAGGAAGAGCTGCGCAGCGCCTCTTGTTGTGCTGCCTTCCCAGCAAAGCAGGATTAGGGACGGAAGGGGCTCCGTAAGGGCTCCCTTCTGTACCTCCTCCCGCTTCGCTGGAAAGGCAGCACAACAGGTGCTGCGCAGCTCTCCCTCTTGCTGTGCTGGCTTCAGAGATAGCCGCGCAGCCTGCATTCGCTCCATAAGATGCACACACATTTCCCTTTACTTTTTAGGAGGAAAAAAGTGTGTCTTATGGAGCGAAAAATACAGTACATTTCACCTATAACTAAGGAAGTTTAAGACAGAGAGCACCCCAGAAAGTAAGGAAAGCAGCCTCACCGCAAATGTATGAAGAACAGCTCCTTTAAAGGCATCTATGAGTCGTATGAACCCTCCATTGGTTGATATAAGAACAAGTTTACCATCACTGCTGAACTTCAAACCAGTCCACTCACAGGTTCGGTCATACTGCATCTTAAAGGTAGCAAATGGACCCTTCAAGAAAGAAAACCAAATGAGGGCATATAGCGGAACCATCTCAATCATTCTATTTATGAAAGTTAACATGAACTTGCACAAACACAGTCATACAGAATTATTTTTGTTGTGAGAAGACTGAAGGGAGCCAGTGAGCATCTCTTGGTCACTGGGACGCTGGAAAAGAATGCTGGTCTAGATAGACCCTGATCAGATACGGCATTCTTCCAACATGAATGAAAACTCAGGACCACTTAACAAAAATTACGTTTTACTTTAATAGATCTAGAGTATGACTATAGTTTTCTAGAGTTAAATGCATTATATCTGAATCACAGGAATTCTGCCCGTTACAGACATGTTTATAGAGATCTCTTGGGAATGTTTACAATCTCAAATGCACCTGAACATTACATACCTTATCAAATGAGCGAAGATCATAAAGCTTCACCATTTCGGAATTGACCCCAGCTGCAAAAATCAGCCCCTCTGGATCAAATGAACACACAGGCTTCCCTTGAGGATGCATCAAGCCCTATAATTTGGGAAATTAAAATAAATTACTCCACATAAAACAAAATGTGTTATTTCTATTACTGTTAAATCACAATACAAGCAAGAATGCATATACATTACACATTATTTAATAATAATAACATAATAATAATAGAATTTATGCCCACTATATTTCTAAACCAGAATACTGAGTTGGAATGATTAAATGTGAATCATTAACAAAGATGAATCACTAACAGGTATGCATGTAGTTTCCTAACTTCTGTGGCAAGCAATGCCAGCATATAAATATAAAACTATGTATTAACAATTATATCACAATATCTAGTATTGCTCTATCACAACACTGTTAAGAGATTATTTAAAATTTCCATGGTTCAACATATAATTGAAAAACCTTAGTTGTGAATTATGTTTTCTATATGATTACAGCCAAACCCACATTTTCATTGGTGCCACAGATACCTGTAAAACTCCATTCAATATATATGGGTGGCATTACTTGAGTCTAAGCTCCGTGAAGAACCAAGGAAAGTTAGTATTTATAGGTAATGTCCCTTGGCATAATCTTATGAGAAACATATTATAAATTACACCATTTTTCTGGACATCATAAACAATAGCTAAATTACAGTTTACTTGGTTTTTTGACAACTCTGTACCTGACTGTCAGGGAACTGCCATCAGAACAGGGGCGGGAAACAAGAGGGGCAGTTGTGTTACAGGGAGCCTCCAAAAATCTTGCGAAGCAGTTCTTCCAGTGATGAGGAAAACCCCACCTCCAGTGGGGAAGAGGTGAAAGGACCAGAGGATGCTGGTGGGAGCCTCAGCACCACGTCTGGCAAAGCCGGCCAGGAGGGAAGCACGCCCCCTCTGTTGCCCACCCTGCGCAGAAGTCTAAAGCGCAAAGAGGGACGGAAAAGGCTGGCTTTTATGCTGGAGGAGGTCCAGGAAACAGGCACTCCCAGATTCTGCTAGCGATTGAGGCAGACATGAACTTTGGGTATCTGCACTGTAAATAGTTTGCACCAAAATAAAACCTGTAAAAGACTGGTCGGAGTCCTGCCTGCTTACTCGTGAGCAGCCACCCTTGCCATCTGACACTGACCCTTAGGTGTTCCAATGAATACAATTTAGTTAAGACATATTCATTTTGTTTAAAGGTAAAGGTAAAAGTAAAGGGACCCCTGACCGTTAGGTCCAGCTACAAAAGATAAGCTACAGTTGGATCTAAGAAGAATTGATGGTGTTCATATAGGGAGTCCTAAGATCTTTGTTTAAAATTTATTTAATTATAGTTCTGATTTTACTCCTCCCCAAAGCTCAGCCTCAAATAATAATTGCGCTAAAGCCTTGGCAGAGAAAACACTCAAAATAGGAACTATTTGCTTTTGAATCTGAACAGATGTTTTGACAGCAGATATCTGAAATTTCCCAGTTAACGTTTCACCAAGAAAAAGGTCGCAGGTATCTAAATGCCTGTTTGTGTTTACACATTTGGCCATCAAGCAGCCATTTACATTTTTGGGATATTTAAGCAAACATAACCTAAGAGTGCTTGATTACTTCCTACAGTGATTCAAATTTAGACAATGTTAGTTAAGCCTACAGTGGTACCTCGGGTTACATACGCTTCAGGTTACACACTGCACTAAGCCTGAAATAGTGCTTCAGGTTAAGAACTTTGCTTCAGGATAAGAACAGAAATCGGGCTCTGGTGGCGCGGTGGCAGTGGCAGGAGGCCCTATTAGCTAAAGTGGTACTTCAGATTAAGAACAGTTTCAGGTTAAGTACGGACCTCCGGAACGAATTAAGTACTTAACCTGAGGTAGCACTGTATCTTATTTCATGATAACAATGCTAGGTTATTGGCATAAAGCAGAGCTGAAATCTTTCATTCCACCAAAGCAGACATTTCTGCAACAATGTTGTTTATGCAAAAAATTAAAAGTGGGACCAAACTATAGCTCTCCTTTACCCGTTTTTATCGAAACTGCTTATATTAAAACATCATTAATGCATACTCTTAATTGCAGGGGAGTGTTCTAATGCAGAGTCTGTACAAGTCACAGTAACCTTTTGTCAATATTAGTACTGGCGAATTTGTGTGCCACAGCTGGTCCTTATTTACTAAATCAAAGGCTAAGATATCAATCAAAGTTACAAATTAATGTTTATTTGTGTCCTTGATATATTTAGAAATCAAATAATGTAACAGATATCCAATCAGATTCCAGTGCTTCCTACATCTACCTTGCTCTTCATCAATAGAATAATTCTCTTCATCCCAGAGTTGCAGCTTTTGAGGAAGAAACTGGATACATACCCAAAGGCTGAATATTTGCGATAATTGTGTGGGTAACAACCATGCATAAGGTTTAAAAATGTCACTAAGAACTGTGTGCATGGATGGAGAATGTTCTTTGGGACCACAACACATGGGGAGGTGAACATTTCCCTCCCCAGTTGTGATTCCAATGCTGAACCACCACAAATTCTGGCAATTAGTATTAGAGAAAAGGCTCAAACTGATGCACAGAACAGATTTATAGGCTTGTAATTCCTTTGGTAACACACCATCTTTTAGTGGAATTGAATACTATGCTCTACAGTCTATTCTACATTCTGAAGCAGCCCTCCAGTGCACCTTATGGCGACTACCCATTAACCAATACTCAATACCTGGCAATTTGGAGATCGAAGATCCCAAAGTCTGATGGTCTTATCAAGCGACCCAGAAATAAAGGTATCATCCACTGGAGACATGGACAGAGCAACAACTCTGAAGGTGAGATAAAAATAAATGACACAAAACTATGTTTTCATCTTTCATTCTTGCCAATTTAAACAAGATTAAAATTCAACAAAATGCACCGTTATTCCTGCTTCTTTACCAGCAAAATTACGAGTGCACTACTCATCTTACCTTTTGCTATGTCCTGGGAAGTATCTGATGTATTTATTGTCGTGCAGAGAGAGGTATCTGATTGTATCTACAAGAAATCAACAAGGCAAACAATATTATACAGCAACCCTGCATCACCTGGCCAGTAATAACAGTTTGTTTATTTCAATAGAGACAGTTATTTTTCGTGAAACACAGTTACTGTGTGGGTTAAAATTGAAGCCATGAAGTACAGTCTTCTGGCATAGCCTCAGAAAAATAGTACAGTACTTTCTGTCTAAAAATATAACCATTTCTCTACCTGCAGTTTGTTTAACTTTTAGCTGTGTTAAGAATTTAGCAGTCATGTAAACCTTATCCAAGTGCCAACCACCTCAGCTCAACAACTGCAGTTAAAATGAGAATTCTGGGATACTGAACTCTGAAAACTACTTCTGGATAAAAAGAAACGAACAGAAGTAAACAAGTAAAAGACAACTAAATAGCAATACTTAAATATGTATATAAACACGAATAGAACATTGAGATTGATCACTTGCATTATATTTGCAGTATTTCTCAATCAGTATTTTCAACATACTTTTTTGGTTTGTACTCCAGTTACAGTTAAGTTATACAGCAGATAAAACTAATCTTGTAAAATTATTTCTCAGTCTTTACTCAACGTTATATTTATAAATGTTGATGTAAATAAGTCAGCTTCTTCAAAAGACAAACTATAGTGGGAGAGCAAATAAGATGAGAATTTCAACTCCCAAGTGGAAAGTAAGGATGCAGAACCCACACATTTTGCAGCCTTTTAATCGCATGAAAAATAATGTGCTTAAGTATTTTCCAGTGAAACTGATAAGAACATGCAGAGGGACGTAGCCACATTTTGAAGAACAATTTTGCAAGCCAAAAATGAATGCCCAGGACAGACATGCTAGTCTGAAGAGCCAACTCTCTACCATGCACACTGCAATGCAGGTTTTTTAAATTCCTGAATCTATTGTTTAAACACACACACATTTGAGAGAGACTGGTGGTCTTTAAGTAGCAACAGTTACCTGGCACCAAACGAACGCAGGGAGGAAGCGCCTTGTTTTAGCAGATAAAGCTCTGTCCCAGGCAAGGCAGTGGCCTGTACAGTTATCTCCTGTACCGGGTGGTATCATAGACCCTCAAACTGTACAAACTACTACCTCAGCCTGGAATCAGGCAGGTAGAATTAGGCTTGAAAACAGAGACATTCTTCATAGAGGAGTACATCAGCAGAGCTGGTTCAAGCAGAAATTCAGAAACACCTAAATATTAATTCAAATACACAAATTGTGGCAAGCCTCCTGCAGGAAAGGACCTTGACTTGCCTGCCTCTTCCAAGAACATGTCCATACTGTATGAGTTCTTGAAATGCTTCGGACATTCAAGATAGATACCTTTTGAAGCACTTATCAGTGATGCAAGGTAGAAAAAATTTCTAATGTTTTCCCCCCATTTGTAAAAATCCATTATTTCATAAAATTCATTAGTTACACATAAAACAGTCAAACTCTGCAGTTTCAAAGTTGTGATTAACATTTTGTAGATCACTATCCCTCAGAAGTGTGCATGAATATGTAATAAATATAAACATATTTTTGTGTGTTTGTTTTCCTTTAAATTTCAAACCCTGAGTTGTAGCCAAGCCTAGTAATACTCAAAGTAGACCAATTGAAATTATTAAACCTAGGTCAGTGTCAACTATTCCATACTACTGGCAGAAGTCAGAACAATGACTCCCACTAAAGCAATGGGACCCCACCCAAAGCTGCTCTGGGGGGGGCGGGAGAACACTAAGAACAGCATGTCGTGGGAGAAGAGGGGAGTTCATTCCATAAGACAAGCAGAAAACGCTAGTGCTGGCAGAACAACATCCTTCATACGACAATGAATTCCTCCCCTGTTAGTAATGTCCATTAAGTTCAACAGGTCTACTCTGAAAAGGACTAGTATTGGACACAGCCCTATGTAAGGAAGTGTATGTTGCCAAGCTGTTATATCTCGAAAAGTATTTTCAAGTAAAGCTTTGGCTTGAATACAACATTACAGCTTCAATGGCTAAGTTCGCATGCAACCCTGGTAGTGCTATGCAGATGAGCCTCAACTAGCCCAAACATGATTCACCTAATCCCCACTTCTTATTTTTACTAAAACAATCAATTATGTAAAATCAGACTCAATTGATTTAGGGTTTGGAAATTATTTATTTTTAATTTATTTGTTTATATCCCATCTTTCTTCCAAGGATCTTAAGGTACATATAGTTCTCCCCTGAACTCCCATTTTATCATCCCATCGACTTGTGAGGTAAGTTAAAGTGAGAGGCAGTAACTAGTCTAAGGGCACCCACTGAGCTTTAAGACAGAGTGGGGTTTGTACTTTGGTTTCTCAGGCCCTAGTCCAACACTCTAACCAGTGCACCGTGCTGGTTCTGGAAAACCCATATCACTGCATAATTTAACACTGCCAACCATGGCTGAGGACTGTTTCATAATCAAGGAATGTACACACATTTTGTTTTTTAAAAAGAAAAGTTAAGGAGCCATATCATAATTCTGTACACCCAGCAAGAGAAGGATGTGGTTAATTACTGCTGTGGTATCACCTCTATGCAGAGGCCAGAAAGACTGGCCAGTTCTGAAAATATTCTGAATTTTAAGCTTTAGATTAAAAAACCTCAAGATATTATTCATAATACTTTTATTACCCTCTATGAATGCCTACAATTCTTCTCAGATAATTTTTAGAATATTAATGCCTTGATAATAAACTTGACTATTCTTTAAAGGACACCAAATATCTTAACATCTTACTCTCAGGTTATAACTGCTGAATTTGACAAAAGTTTTATTATTTTACTCAAGATGTTACTACATTGAGCCAAAATAGATATGAGTATAAAATAATTCCTTGTACTTACAGCTTAAAAAGGATAATTTTAGAAGCTTGTCCTACAAAGGGCGGAAAACCTCCACCCTGCGGGCACAGGACCCAATATGGCAAGCAAGGCTGCTTTCCTCAAACATGCCTGCCCACCCCACACCTGATGGCATATATATGAAGACAGGTGTGGGACAGGTAAGGATGCAGCTACAAAATAACAACTGGGAGCTTAAATCAGCACCACCATCAAGCTTTACTAGAATTAGTTGCACTAAGGCAGGCTTCAACCTCGGCCCTCCAGATGTTTTTGGCCTACAACTCCCACGATCCCTAGCTAGCAGGACCAGTGATCAGGGATGCTGGGAATTGTAGTTGCAAAACATCTGGACAGACAAGGTTGAGGAAGCCTGCACTAAGGGGTTCCCCACTGAGCCCAGCTTTGTCCATTTGCAGGTGCAGTGTTAAATCAAGTCATACTCACAAATGGACTTTAAAGGTGCTCACTGGAACTGCCAATAATTGGAGGGTGGCCCACAGGGGTATGTGGGCGAGGGAATGAAGCTGGCCAACAGGGGGGTGGGGAAATAAATTTCTCACCACTTCCAGAGGATGAAAAGCAAGCTAGAAAACTTGTTCAGTGTTTTAATCAAGCATGGTTTGTTCAAATGCTTAAATGTCAACTTAAGGAGACAACATTATCAAGTTAAAAGTCAGAAATTAATGATAACCCACTAGATAAACGGTAGATGAGAAGCAGAAACTGCTCATCTGTATTAGAGTATGAACAGAGATATTGAATGGATGGAACAAGCCAGGTTTCGAGATGAGAGAGCTGTTGTGAGAGGAGCATGTCAATAGTTGAGGAAAGGGTTGCACTGGTAGGATTGGGGTATAAATTCAATAAATATCAACTGAAGGTGGGAACTGCAGAATCTGCAGAGCAAGCACAACAACAGAAGTGAGGAGAGTAGTTTGGGGAAATGGATGCGACTGAAAAAGAAGCAGGAAAAGTGGGAAGGATAGAATGAGTAGGGGAAAAAATCAAAGCCCATATTCATAAATCTCTTTCAGGTTCATGTTTCTGCTCAAGACAAGCTCAAATACTAAAAAATGTACATCTGATGTGACCAACAGAACCCAGTCTGATAAAGATAATCAACATCGTTAACCACATAGAGTCATGTCAAATGAACTGTAATGTTTTTTAGGAATGAATTTATGAATTTACAGACCCCAATATATATTCCTAAGTAAACATAACGCATTTACGGTTGGGGAAAACAAGAAATGAGGACAAGTTCTAAGGCTGCAATTGTAACCTCACATACCTGGATGTAAGTCACACTGAACTCAATAGGACTTACCTCTAAGTAGACATGGTTAAAATTGCATAAGCCAGTAGCAAAGTTAAGAGACACCTGCATACATGTTTAGCTTGCATCAAATCAATGGTTCAGGCTTTCATTTCACCCTGATTAAAAGTTCAGTCAAGAATTGACTAAGGTATCTCTTTAAAATAATAATTTAGAGATTAAACATTAAGAGCAGGAAAATATTCATTTACCTTCTAAAAGCTTGAATGAATAAACCACTCAATGTAGTCAAGCCCAATCTTTTGCTCAAGTATTTATTATCTATCCCTGCCAAAAAGCAGGTAGATATCAGAGACAATGAATAGATCACTTACCATCTATTTTATTGGAACTGTACACCACAGTGTTGGCAGCATGCGTGTATCTGATGAGATCCACTCCATACTTTTTACTGTATAGTGTTCTCTTAGGTCTGCCAGGAAGAAATACAAGAACGATTATACTTGTTCCAACATACAAGAACTCCACTTAGCCATATCAAAACCTTTAAAAAAGCAATTGAACACCTTCACTCAAAGAAGACAACTGCCATTTTAAGACACTGTTTCTGTCACCTTTGATTACCACAAAATGAACTGTGACTAACAAATGATTTTTTTTTTTACACGCTAGTGTATGCCATTAAATAAAGAGATTGTGGGGCTAGAAACAGTTCCAATGAATATCTGGTCAGATTCAAAACAAGCTCACTTCAAACCATGGTGTCTGAAGCTGGTTTGTTAAACCACTCAGAGTTTATAATAAATCCTGGCCCAGATGACACAACAAGCAAAGATTCAGAGAAAAGTGAAACCAGATGCAGTCAAAAGCTTCCTTCTGGCTACACAGAGGTAGGGGAGAGGCGGTGGCAGTGGATAAGCCTTATTTCAGCTCCTTGGTATCATGTTAAATCATGGGTTAGCATGATGTGCAGACACAACCCAAATCCGAGCCCTAGATCTAATCTTCCACTACAGTAAGAAATTCCCTCACATCTGTCAAATCTTGTAACATACGCAAAAGGACTTTGCTCTTTACTTTACACATAGCCAGGCAGAAGTAGCACAACAAGTCAGCACTTATTTTGCCTGGCCCAGAGCTCAGCACGATATAGAAGACCTCTCCTATAACACATGGAGAAAACATGGGGGAGGGGAAGGTTCAGAGGAAGTCATAAACATGTTTGGCTACTGAGTCATGCCAGTATTTCTGAATCTTTACCCAGGAAATTTAAAAGCAATCATTGTAGCTTGCTGCAAGAAGAGATTTGTTATCTGTCTCATCATAAAAACTATATATTGGCCAGGAGCTTATGAACTTTATGGATGAGTCAATTTTGAACTTGGGCCTTCCGCATCAAAACCCAGTCTAGATACTGCATCTCATAGGCTAAGTCACTTTGAATGTACCAGTAAACTATAGTTTAGTATTATAGGAATGAGCCATGGGATACACCAGGAAGGGGTGGTCAGAAGCATCTACAGTCGTACCTTGGTTTTCGAACGGAATCCGTTCCAGAAGTCCATTCGACGTCCGAAAATGTTAGAAAACCAAGACACAGCTTTGGATTGGCTGCAGGAACTTCCCGCACTCAATTGGAAGCCACAGAAGACGTTTGGGTTCCAAATAACTCACTTCGGGGTTTGCGCAGTTTGGGAGCCAAAACATTCAAGTTGCAAGGTGTTCGACAACCAAAGTATGACTGTATTTTTAATTTTAATTACGATTCCTCCTTGTCCGCACTCCAGGATCTCTGGTTTGATTCAACTGATTCATGTAAGAATTATAAACCATGGCTAGAGAGTTTAATCGGAGTCCCAACTTTGGACATAATTGTAGTTAGTTTAAAATTGAAAGCAGAAGCTTTCAAGCTCATCCTTCTCACAGCAAAAGGAATGTTGGGAATGCATAAGCCCAGGTTTGTGATTTGCTCCTGTAACACTAAACCATGGCCTATAGCGGTAGATTATAGTATTTAAGCAATAAACACAAATACTTTTTATTTTCAAACTTATTGATACTGTAACATAGGTAGGGGAATGAAAATTATGTTCTTGCTAAGTGAAAGGGTGTTACATACACTTCAGGTTACAGACTCTGCTAACCCAGAAATAGTACCTCGGGTTAAGAACTTTGCTTCAGGATGAGAACAGAAATCATGCTCCGGCGGCACGATGGCAGCAGGAGGCCCCATTAGCTAAAGTGGTACTTCAGGTTAAGAACAGTTTCAGGTTAAGAACGGACCTCCGGAACAAATTAAGTACTTAACCCGAGGTACCACTATACTGTGCCACTTCTATAACATCTAGCACTCAAAAATTCATTGCGCTCTGGTATGTTATGTCCTCTTCAAACTGACAGAAGCATTAGGTGAATGTGGGGCACTTAATTACAATTCGTCTATCTGTGGTCAGAGTGAGAATCAACAGAGTAGAAGAACAAATATAAAAAGAGCATGTAAACTGTGATTCAACAACAGGTGGCAAAATCCCCTTTTTGTTTATTATTTATTTAAACAATTTATATACTGCTTAACTATAACCACCTCTAAGCAGTGTACAAGAAATATAATACACAAAAAGGAATTTTTTGATGGAACTATAAAATTGGTCGGAACTATAAAAATACTTCAATTAAAATGTCTTCAGTAGTTCAACAGGGAAGGGGGCTGTCTGACCTCAGCTGGAAAGGAGTTCCATAAAATTGAGCCCACAAAGAAGTGAGAAGGTAAGGAACTCTTTTTGGCTTGATACACACTCCCCTTGGGGAAAGGGAGGGAACAAACTGTATGTGTCACCAATGCCAGCATGCAAGATCATAGGACTGCTTTCATGATAGTCAATTATTAAAAAGGCATTTATTTGGTCTAAGAACTGCCTTAAACAAGGAGAAAATAAAGCTTGCAGCTACACAACAACACATAGTCTGATTACATGTGAGTGTGCTTTTCATTGATGTCTCATTTCATAAGCTCTGGACACTCTTGCTAGGGGCAACCAATTTAACAAGTAAATGATTTTCCTTTGAAATTTAAAAAATTGCTTTAAACCTAAATCAGACAGATGCAAAAATAATATGGGTTTCAATAGAAGAAACTTTTTTTTTAATAGAAAAGATAGCTTCATTCTTGGCAAAGATTTCACTATCCTCAAGGTTGACTGCAAAAGATTATTTGATGCTCTCAGAATGAAAACAGAAACCATGATTCCTATTCAGCAGTAGAATGAATTGGAACTGCCCCCCCCCCGCTAATATTCTAAACTTTGCCCGGATAGGGTCAGCTAATGGAGTTAAGTACTTTAAAATACATGGAAAAGAGCAGACTCTTCAAAAGGGGAAGAAGTAGAGTTTGGATTTGATATCCCGGCTTTCACTCCCTTTAAGGAGTCTCAAAGCGGCTAACATTCTCCTTTCCCTTCCTCCCCCACAACAAACACTCTGTGAGGTGAGTGGGGCTGAGAGACTTCAAAGAAGTGTGACTGCCCAAGGTCACCCAGCAGCTGCATGTGGAGGAGCGGAGACACGAACCCCCCAGATTATGAGACTACTGCTCTTAACCACTACACCACACGGCAGAGCTGCAAATATGGGAACTCTGTCTACAAAAGACAAGAGTATAAATCATGGAGTAGAACTGATGACAGATTATACTATTACAGAATTATACTATACAGAAATACTATTAATACAATTATTTTGAAAAACCCTGTCTCACTGAATTTTAATAATTTATTATTATGTGTCTTTAAAAGTATTGGAAATTTTGTTTCCCTTCTTGATTCTTCAAGGTATCTAGCAGCTAATGTGAAAACAATCCTAACACAGCTGCACATTACTGATCAAAGATATACATAGAAAAACTGGAAGGTCACAGTCCAAAATGCCTAAAAATGCAACATAAATCAACATTTTACATTTGTAATGGTATCAGCAGTACCAAAGATGTGATAACACAGCTGCAAGGTGAAAATAAAAAATGACAGCTGGCACCCGGCACCCTTCCCCCTAACTCTCACTCGCACACAACCCAAATGTGATGTGGCCTAGGGTCTTCCATACCCATGTCATCCCTTTCCCTGTGTGGAGACTATGCACAACTTCAGTTCCCAACATCTGGTGTGTGCACATGAGGAGCACACACAAGTTGTGTGCTGGGACCACATGGATTAAATATGCAAAATGAATGTGTCTAACACCCAACCCATCCCCCAACAAAGTGAAGCAAGCTAGATACAGCAGAAAACCTCTTTGCCCCGCCTCCACGATACCACTGGTGGTTGGCTGTCAACAGAAGACAACCTCTGGCAGAGTCCCCAACCTCTGGCAGAAAAAAACCTCCCTTATAATCTACCCTCTAGCAGAGGCATACCTAGGGTCCCTTGTGCTCTTGAGCTGTATCCCCCGCCCCCATCAAATCTGAGCAGCAGGTGAGGTTGCCTGGACAGGAGGAACATGTCTCCTTGGGGCTGAATGGGGCAGCTGCACTGTTTTCTGCCTGGTAGCTGCTCTGAGGACGCTTTCCGTCCCCTCCTGCACCTGTAGCAGCAACAACCTTTCCTGAGATCCCATCAGCTGGCAAGGCAGGACCTGGCACTCCAAGTATAACAGGAGGATTCTGCCTGATGGGTGAATTTTGTGCCCCTAGCAAGGGCAAATGTCGCCAACCCCTAGGTACACCTCTACCCCACAGAAGCACAGATTTGGAAGTGGGGTAGGAACTACTTTATTAGTGTACCAGACTTTTAGTAGGCGAGCTGAAGAAAATTCTGTTATAGGTGTGATGCTGAAAATATCACATTCACTAGGATTTGGTAATCATTCACATTGTCTCAATGTTTTGGTCTCACATATAAAAACAAGGAAGAGGGTCAAAGAAAGGTGCTTTCTGTATCGACTTTAACAAGACACTGAGTGAGAAGGAAAGAAAACTGAACATAAACCTTTATAAATGCATTTTATTTAATTGAAACCTACTAACAGAAGCAGCAAATTGCATTTGCAAGAATACTTATAATCACCAAATCATTTAGTAGGGCAACACAAATGGAGTCGTGCCTGACCCGATTGCCGGTATAATTTCATCTTCATTTTCTCACAATGATAAAAATGAAAGGGCAGCTACTTAGCAGTCTATCTATTCTACAGCATTATATCTGGTGCTGCTGACGGGACAATTAGACTCACTTCATGTTCCTCTGCTGAAACAACCATATTCCAACTGAGGTACTGTTTTTATACATCACGCCTTTCTCCACTCAGCCCCAGTATACCTACATCCCTAACACATCCATGTGCTAAAGATCCCACAATAATGCTATCTTCTTGAAGTCACCATCAACACAGAGATTTTCTCCTAAACCCCTAGGACCAAGCACACTGCTTATTTGCATAGATAAATACAAAGGTTAGGGAGCACAAGTGTCAACATAGGCAGGGAGGGGAACCCAATCATAGAACTGTAGTGTTGGAAGGGACATAGGGATCATTTAGTCCAACCCCCTGCAATGCAGGAATAAGCAGCTGCCACATACCAGGATCAACCTTGGCGTTATCAGCACCAGGCTCTAAGCAATCTAGGCTGACAAACCAAAGGGGGGGGGGCTTTAGCTGATTCCTTTAAGATGTACAACTTGCTTTTCTCTAAGGCAGGAAACACCACCAATCCTTATAGAGCACTTGCACTTTCCCAAGAATATTAGAAGATAAGACAGGCCCTACTCACAGATTTCACAGTGTGAAGAGGCGGCGGGATACAAATGGGGGGGGGGCTATGCCCTCGGTTCCTCCCTCCTTGGAAGTCGGGGCATCCCACCAACCCCGAGGCGCTTCTTGTCCTTCAGCCGGTCCTGCCAACAACACACCCACACCGGTCCCCATCCTCAGATGCCGAGAACCGGTTTATTTTTAATGTTCTAAATTTCTCTCTTCAAGCCCCCCCCCCACCGCTCCACTGAATTCACGTGCGAGAGGTCTGAAGGGCCTCCTCCCGGCTTCAGAGAGGGTCTCGCTCTCTCTGCTCCCCCTCCCCCGGCTGACCAGGCCTGCCCGCCCCCTCCCAGTACACTCACTTGCCCTCCTGGCAGTCGTAGAGCACGATGGAGTCGTCGTCGCTGCTGGAGATGACGGTCTCGCCGTTGGGGCTGAAGTCGAAGCAGTTGATCTTGTCCGAGTTCTCGCGGAACACTTTGGCCACGCGGAAGCTCCGCAGCACGTTGTCCGTCAGCTTCATGCCGCCGCCGGCGGGAGAGGAGGAGGGAGGGAGGGAGGGAGGGAGCCGGCGGGGCCTGCGCGCCGAAGAGGGCGCGGGGAAAGCGGGAAGCGCCTTGCCTGGCGGTGGAGGGAGAGGAGGAAGCCGCGGGGAGGGGACGCTGGTGGGGCGGAGAAGCTGGTCGACTGCGCCCTCAGGCGGGCTCGAGTCAAGCTGCGGGCGGCAGGAGGAGGAGGCGGCGGCGGCGGCAGTTGCAGCAGCGGCGGAGGCTACTCATTGTGTCCGCCATTTTGCGGCTCCAGGGGGCCCTGCGAGGAGAGAGGGGAGGAGGGGAGCGCGCCGCGCGGAATTGTGGGGCAGCGGAGGGAAGCAAGGCGGAAGGAGGCGACCCTTAAAGGCGCAGGTGCGCCGGCGGCAAAGGGGGAGAGCAGTGGCTCATGGGATACAAGCACTCTCTCTCAGAGGCGGCTTGAGGGGGGGAGGGGGAGCGGCAGCGGTGCATTGTGGGAGCCGGCGTTCCAGCCGCGTTAGATGTGAAGAGGCGGGCTCGTTCGTGCGCGGCCTCTTTCCAATCGCTCAGTTCCAATCGCGTGATAGAACGGTCGAGCGGGAAGGTTCTCCTCTGTGGGCAGCCAGCCAATCCCTGTTGAGTGTAGAGCCCCGCCCCCGCTCACCTTGCGGTGATGCCTTCAGGTATAGCCAAGTCTCGCGAGTCCCTCCTTAACCCGGGAAACGGGGAGCTGCGGGAGACGAGGACCAGCTCGGGCTGTTAATTTCAGCAGGTTTTCGTCATGCACCTCATTGTACACCGCTGAGAGGCTATGGTACTAAGCGGCATACAAATTAGAAAAATAAAAATAAGCGAGGAAGGGGGGCTGCCCCATGAGTTGCAGTGTCGGTGGAAGAATCAGGTTCTGGCAGTGCCCTCCCCCCGCCACCGTGCACACTTTAATCTGGGCCTTGCCAGTAATTGCCTTGCTTGTAACTGGGATCGGGCGGTAGAAGATTCTCAACACACAGCCGCCAGGCAGGGCGGGAGACGCTTTGCAAAAGAAAATAACCCCAGGCGTGCTACGCTGCGTGTGGCACTCTTGGCAGTATGAAGGGTGACCTGTCTAGGATCAGACTAGAAATGTGAAAATCCGGGAAATGGGAGAGGCGGTTTCCCCATGTTTCTGAGCCCTCCCCCCCCCCGCCTTCACAATTCTAGATCAGACAAGTGTCTCCAAAACCATAGTTCGTTTTTGGTGTGCGTTTGGAGGCTCACATCCTGTTATAAAGTCATATCCTGATGCCAGTGTGCCTCTAGCAGAATCACACAGAAGGCCTGTTTTGGGAGGCTGCTCAGATTATAATTAGGAAGGGTTCTCACTCAGTGGCAAAACTTATGCTGTTTCCCAGCTTAAAGTCCCTGTAGAATGGTGAAGGTCTTCTGTCGGAAAGCCTAAAGAGCAAGCGCAATTTAGTTTAAGCGAGGGGTCAGCAATATTTTTCAGCTGTGGGCCAGTCCACCGTCCCACAGACCATGTGGTGGGCCGGACTATATTTTGAAAAAATTAATGAACGAATTCCTATGCCCCACAAATAACCAGAGATGCATTTTAAATAAAAGCACACATTCTACTCACGTAAAAACACCAGGCAAGCCCCACAAATAACCCAGATATGCATTTTAAATAAAAGGACGCATTTTACTCATGTAAAAACACGCTGCTTCCCAGACCATACGTGGGCCGAATTGATAAGGCGATTGGGCATCCAGCCCACGGGCCTTAGGTTCCTAACCCCTGGTTTAAGCCATGGGTCACCAACCCATTTCGGACCAAGCGGCACATTTTGCTAGAGTGCTGTGAGTGCCAGTCACTGAGCTACAGCCCTTCCTCAAAGATCAAAGGTAATGGATATCTTGGAATTCTTGGCTATTTCTTTATAAAGTGAGGGGTGGTGAGGGGTGTGGCTTGGGAGTGTGTGTTGCCTGGAAAGGGTCTCAAGGGCTAGATCAGAAAGGCCCCTGGGCCTGAGTGTTCCCTGTTTCTGGCAAATGCAATGCTGAGCTGGATGTAGCCCTGGTCTGACTTCCTGTAAGGCAGCTTCCTTTGTTTCTGCTAACATTCCTCCTGCTGTATATCCCACACTTGACACGTTTAATGCATGATGTTCTCTGCCCAGTATGTCCCTCTGAGATAAAGCAAGCTGCAATCCAGGTGATTGAATACAAAATGAGTAGTGCTGTGGAAGGGATGGAAGTGGAGTCATAATGGAGACTGAGTCTTGCAGCTACTGATGGAGCGATTGTTCTTGTTGGTTTCTTAGGGTGTGCTTTCATAGGATGACACTGGCTGATCAGTTGCAACTTTGAACATGAGAGATTTTGCCTTTGTGCAGAGCACTGAACTAGATTGACTTCCAAGTCTTTGTACATTTCTGCAATTTTCAATGCTACTTCATATGTCATTTTTGAAATAAAGATGCATTTCCCAAGTATGTGCCCTCTGCTCATTTGAATGGTCACATTAGTGTCTTCGTGTGTGCCCTTCCACGATACGTTTGGAAGGTGGCAAGACGAGAATGAGCCTTTTTTGCAGTTGTTCCCCACTTGTGGTGCTTTCATTTTTTAAGGTGCCAGGCAAAAACATTTCTCCTAGGCCTTTGGCTAATTAAATATTCTACAGCCTTTTAAACTGGGTGAAGGAGATTGCTTTTGTTTGTTTGTTATTCTGGTATGTGTTTTTGTGTTTTTATATTGCAATCTGCCCTGTGATCCTTGGATGAAGGGTGGTAGAGAAATTAATATAATAATAAAAAATGATAGTGTATTTTTGTCTTGAGTGTATGCATCATTGCTCACTCTAATACAGAACTCAGTGTGTTGAGTGCCACTGGAAATGGCACCAAAATGCGGGACGCTAAGAAACAAGAAGGTACCGGCATGCTTGGAGGAACCCTGGGTTTGCCAAAGTAAAAAAAAAAAAGATAAGAAAGAACCTGGGAATGCATTGCATTCCTCCCATTGACTGGCTGAACAGGACCACTTCTGTTAATACATGCGGATAAATTACAACACTTCACTGCACACTTCTCTGTGAGCTGTGACCATTTGGTCCTGTTTACATCATGGCTGCTTACTTAGGCTGATTGACTGCTGTCAGTTGGGATTGTTAGTTGCTAGCATGCATATTCTGATAGCGCCATCCTGCTTGGATATATTTTTGGGTAACGCATTCTTCTTCTTTGGACAGAAGTGAGTCAGTCTTTGTTAGTCACACCAAGGCTTGTGTAGGGATGATTGGCAAGAAAAGAAAAAGTCCCCATGTATAATTAAATGAACAGACGATACTGTGTCAATGAGGGAATAATTTTCTTAATCAAAATGCTTTCCAAAGACCCAATAGTCACATTTAAGAAAGTGAATGAGAAAATTATTTCTTTGTTAGCAAGTAAAATAAAGTGCTTCACCCCAAACTGAATTAAAAATAGTGACAGTTCCATCTGATAGGTTCTTCTCTTCCCTGTCCTTGTTGTGTGACTCTGTGTTCTATCTCTGTAGGCACTTTTATCCCAGCCTCACTCAGAATACAGAAAGCTTCTCCATGCTTGAAACAAGAGTATGGTGAGATGGGGGTGGCTGGCAGGGTTGAGCTCTCCTCACCCATACAGTATATGAAAAATTGACTTTTTTCTTACCCCTTAGATATGACTGACACAAAAATGTAAATTTGGGGCTGCTCCCATATTATCTTGCTTTCCTCTCAGTTCCTTGCTGAGGGATGTTTTCTGTTTACAGTATTTCAGGTGCTTTGTTTTTAATCTTCTTCCTGGTTAACTGAAGTAAAATTGATGATGAATTCTTGAAGGTGATTTCCACTAATCTGTCAAAACCAAACCAAAAATGAAGCCTAGGGGCACTGTAGCAAATGCATATTTTTGTTAATCTTTAAGGTGCCTCGGGATGACTCGGTTGATTTTGTAGAAGCAGGCTTCATAGCATGTTGAGACGCATGTGAAAAGCACAGTTTGCCTTGTGCAAGTTTAATCTTTTCATAATGAAATGTTGGCAAAGCCTTTCTCACAGATTGTACTTTGGCAGACCGATCCTCTATACATCTACTCAAAAGCAAGTTCCATTGAGTTAACCAAGACTTATTCCCAGCTGCATAGATGCAGGTTGCAACCTAAATAATCTTAATGAGAAGTCTTATATTTTGTTTTGCTGCACAAATGGTAACTCAAGGTAAATCCTCTGAAAGCACAATAAGGTGGTGTTACGGCCACTAATTTGATCAGCTCTTTTCTCTAGGAAGAGAGAGTTCAACAAGATGGACATATAAGGGAAGTAAAAGCGTCCATGCCAGAATGATGGTTTTCTGCCTCCCCACTTTCAGGTACTCTGAAGACTGGAGAAGAGACCCTCTTAAGAATATTAGGGGGGTGGGCAGGAGAAGGACTAGACCATGGGTAGGCAAACTAAGACCTGGGGGCCAGATCCGGCCCAATCACCTTCTAAATCTGGCCCGCGGACTGTCCAGGAATCAGCATGTTTTTACATGAGTAGACTGTGTCCTATTATTTAAAACACATTTCTGGGTTATTTGTGGGGCCTGGCTGGTGTTTTTACATGAGTACAATGTGTGGCTTTTATTGAAATGCATCTCTGGGTTATTTGTGGGCCGTAGGAATTCGTTCATTTCCCCCCCCAAAAAATATAGTCCCGCCCCCCACAAGGTCTGAGGGACAGAAGATCGGCCCCCTGCTGAAAAAGTTTGCTGACCCCTGGACTAGACAGTGTGAAAAATGAACATAGTATTTTAGCTGCAGTTCATTCATTTTCAGCTTTGTATTCTTGTTATAAAAAAGTACACCTAGGCATTCCGTTGTTGCGCCCATAACCTAGGTTTATATCTCAGTTCATATCTCAGTTTCTAACACTGGCTCTAACTTCATACAGCAGCGTTTCCCATCTGGCCACGTGGGAAATGATGACCCAGAATATTGTCTTTGTCACCCCAAATTCTAACATGCCACTTTTCATTCCCCATAACCTCAGGAACATTGCCACGGTACGCAGTGCTGGCATGGCATTTCCTGTGTTTCCCTCGTAATAGCAGAAATGACATCCATGAAAATCTTTCCATAAAAGAAAAAACAAAACAGAAATAAGATATTTCTGGATGTGAGAAGTTTACCGAACACTTTTTCAGTTTCCTTGGGCTCTGTGTTTATATGCTTGGGGGAGGTAACTTTCTGGAAAATGGACATGAGCCCAGGAATTTGAGTCAGAAGAGGTGAAGGATCTCAGGCGAAGGAGCAGGCCGAGATCTGAATTCTGTGCAAGCAGGCAAGTTGGGTAGGAGTGTAGAGGGGTAAAAAATGGGCTTTGGGATTGTCAAGACTGGGATAGCTGAGAAGTGGCTTGCAGAGAAGAGTGGATCACTCTCCTTGGGCTTGGGGGAGTGACAGTCTTGGAGCAATGTCAGCAGCTCCTGGAATCTCAGGTTGCAGCTTTGGTACAGAAGGTTGCATATCGTTTACATCCTTTGCCGGTCCTGCTGCCCTGCGAGTGAACCTGTAATTAAGTCCGCCCAGCTATGCTGATTACATTACCTCACATTAATTCTGCAGACTCCCTTGCTTTTCATCACCAGGTGGCAGTTTTCAGGGGCCTGTAATTTTTCAGAGGTTTATATTTGGGGTCCATTGTAACATCTTACATTGTAGTATGTACATGGTTGTAAACCTACACCTAAAAAAAGGTAATGTGATCAATATGTGTACTATGGCATTAGCACAGCTTCAAGTGGCAACCAATACAAAAAAGCAGCCATCATAGATGGGGCATTCACCTCAGCTAAACTCCTCAGGGAAGCCAGATCATGTGCTGAGGCAAGAGTTTCTGAGAGAGATGTTGTCTGATCAGATACCCTGTCAATGCACCCTCAGCTTTGCCTTGAAAAGGTACAAATAGCCAATTGTATGAAGATCACCATTTAGGAGTCTAAAGCAGTCTCCGAATGGGCCCCAAACTACTAACGTGTAGTACAGGGTGGGGAACCTCTGATTCTCCAGATGTTGGTGAACCACATTTGCACGGCCTAATGGTTGGCCATGCTGCCTGGGGATGATCATAGTTGGGAGAGCCAACAACCAACTGGAGGGCTACCGGTTTGCCTACCCTGATTTAAGGCTATTGCCCTTGAGTCATAGGACAGGTTCCTTATTTGTATGTGACTTGTCCCTTGGGGCTCAGAACTTAGCATGCTTAAATGCATTTTGCACCAAAATGGCAATAGCTGAGGGCCAAACGTAATTCTGGGGCAGCCTTTCCCAGCCTGCTGCCTTCCAGCATCATCCTTGGCCACTGGGCATGCTGGGTGGGGATGATGGGAATTCTTGTCCAAAACACCTGGAGGGTACCAGGTTGAGAGAAGTTATTCTAGGACATCTCATGATAAAGACAATTCTCCAACCAGCACTGGTGGCCCAGAAACTGATTTTGGAGATACTGTTGACTAATCCGTGTTCATTATTGAATGTTGTGTTTCTTTCTGGTGATTTAATGGGTATTATATAGATATAATTCCAGGTACAGTGAATCATTTCAGTTAATATATGCTTGTATGTCGATTTGTAATTAACTTGAACACCTCTTTACACCTCCTCCAGTGGATTTAATAAGGAAGTAGGAACTATCTCCAGTCTTATATAGTGGAGCTCAAGCCATAGTCAGAAGCAACATTCAGAAGAACATATCAAAATGATTTATTCAAATTAATATGCAGATTAGGACCATTATTCATTAATGGCAGCTTATGAAGTTTTCATTTAAAGGAGATTAATCTAAGCCCTTCACAATCCCCAAGCAATCCTGTCACGGAAGAAGCAATTCTCAGCAGATCTCTGCCAAGATTAATGAGGGCTTCTGGACTACGTTCCAAATAGAGGCTTCAAAGTTGGAAATGAAGGAACGGGAAAACAAGGAAACTTTGTTTGCAGTCTGGCCTGGCTGGAGCTGTTGCCAAAAAGTCAAACCTTTCTCCAAGGCAACTTAAATTCAGTTTTGCCATGGCTCCTTTTCTTGCTCATGAGGGAATAGCAGTAGCAGACGCAAGCAAAGGGGCGGTGGCTGTGAAAGTGCCATTCACTTCCCCGCGGGAAAATGTCAGTGGGGCTGTGAGCTGCGCTCGTTTTCGGTCTGCTAGCAAATGAGGGTTTTCCATATTTATAGCCTGGTTTTCCTTTTGCAGAGCAAAGCAGCTGACTAAATACCACAAATGTACACTCTGATAACAATAGATTTAAACAGCTAATACAGCACACACATCCAGAGTTTGGAGCAAAATTATCACAAGGCTAAGCTGATGCACTGGGACTTCCATGACATTTGCCCCTTGTTACTTTTGTCTCACCTGTTCGTCCTTTCCCTTCCCTTCTTCTGTGGTCTTTTCCACTGTTGCAAGTTGGTTTGCAAAAACTCCTCAGGGCAGAGTCCAGTTGTTTTCAGCTAACTTTTATTTGGAGTAGACCTGTTGCAATTAATGGCCATGGCTCATTTAGGTCTCTTGATTTCACTGAGCTGCTCTGAGTAAAGAATGGTTGAATACAGGCACGTGCCTCTCTGCTAACACTACTTAGTAAAAGGTCTTGTGGGTTGCTTTTTGGAAATGGAGCAGGCCGGTTCCTTCAGCACCTTGAGAGGTTTGCATCTTGTCTTCTGCTTGTTCTGGAAGAGATGCTCCCTGTTGGAAATTCAAGCCCTTCTCATGAGAAGCTGGCAGCAGTCCAGGCACCCAGCTTGATTCCCTTTTGACCTCCCTGGCTGCATTCCCCAGCAGACACAGGCAAGGTCTCGATCGGTGATTCTTCTCAAACATGAGAAGAATACACCCCTCTTTTCTGCCTCCCCCAGGCAGGGGAAAGAGATAGACAGAAACGTATTTACATGCTTTTATTTCTGTCTTTGCAGCGTTACAGAAAACATGACTGCACTCTCCATACTCCAGCAGTGTTGAGACTAAAACTTCCTGTACTTCCTGTACAGCTCATATTACACTGTGAGGTAATTCCGGTGCTGCGCACTGTGAAATGACTTCCCCTCTGTTCCCACAGCAGTCCCAACATTCCCATCATGTTTACACTTCAAGCTAGGACTTTGCAGCTGCATTGCTTCATTATCGGAACCTCTTTCCTCCCCCAGCAGATTGATAAAGCTCCCTGGTCTTCTGTGTCACTTGCTCTGTGTCACCCAAAGCAGTGCCTTCAGGATGCTGCTGGAATACTCATCATCCCTCTGGGCTGGTGGAAACTGATTGAGTCCAGCTATGTATATCTGGAGGCTATCACATTTGCTAGCCTTGAGTCTAAAAGGTATAAAAGGTCTAAACCAGAGATGGGGATCGGCAGGATCCTTCCTTCCCCCATCCACTGTGGAAGAACACCCACTTCTCAGTCACATGACAACGGGTGACAGCTTGAAAAGGGGCTTGCCTTTGAGGTCCCTTTGGAAATGGACTTCAGAGTGAGGTCTCGCTGCCTATCAGCTGGTGGATGCTAAGACACATTGCCTTTGAAGTCCCTTTGCAAAAGAGTTTGTGTTCAAATTGCTTTCAGGCGGACTTCAAAGACCATGCATTTCAATTCCAAGTGGCTGGTGGGAGCCAAGAAACGGAACCATACAGGGCTTTATAGCTCTAAACCTATAAAACCTTGTATGACCTCGTGTGGCAGTTTCCCATACCTTGGGAACGCACGGCTAGTTGGTGCACTTGGCAGCACTGGCTGAACACACACCTCCCAACTCGTGCAAGAAATTGAATTTCTAAACAGTCTTCAAGGGCAGTGCACGTGAAGCACGTTGTACTTGTCCGCCCTGGAGGTTACAAAGGGACACGTGACATAGACAAGATCCTCTGTATCTAGGAGAGGGCTCAGTTGACATATCAGATGGAATCTCTTGTTGCCAAACCGGCAACCTGAGATTCCAGGAGGTATACCAGGTCAGGAAGCACGGCCACACGCAAGCCCAGTCAGTAAACGGTATCCCCCCCTTCCTATCTGAAGCATTTTTGCCTCCTCAGAGCACTGAGAATCCCACACCAAAATAGTAATTGCCTTGTCTCAATTTAGTCACCATCCATTCAACCCAGACCTCCAGACGTTGGTTTTCAGAACTGTCACTGGTGCTTCTAGATTGCCTGATGACAGAATTGGGTGTCATCAGTCTATGGATGATATCTCAGTGCTTTTGTCCTGTACACAAGGTACCTGAAGTGCAGGTTGGAGGCTGCTATTTTTAAAAATTGGATGCACCTACGAATTTCTTTTTTGGGTTGGGGCAGAATCTAGTTTTTGGAATTTACTGCCAGACAGCGTTGGGTGAGGGAAATCTGGAGTGCTTTTCTTACCTTTGGAGGCTTCTGTTGCTTAGCAGCTAGCAAGGCCTGTCTTTTTGCCACCTGTTCAACCTCTTCATTTACAGATGGATACTACAAAAGCAACACAAAACTATTGTTCCCTCCTGACAAGGAAACTACAACTCAGGCAAGAGGAGGAGGTGAAGCATGGTTCATCTGCTTCTGAAAGGCACCCTTTAGTGTAGGGCATGTGTAGGCAAACTAAGGCCCGGGGGCCAGATGTGGCCCAATTGCTTTCTAAATCTGGCCTGCGGATGGTCCGGGAATCAGCGTGGTTTTACATGAGTAGAATGTGTCCCTTTATTTAAAATGCATCTCTGGGTTATTTGTGGGGCCTGCCTGGTGTTTTCACATGAGTAGAATGTGTGCTTTTATTTAAAATGCATCTCTGGGTTATTTGTGGGGCATAGGAATTCATTCATTTCTCCCCCAAAAATATAGTCTGGCCCCCCACAAGGTCTGAGGCACAGTGGACCGGCCCCCTGCTGAAAAGGTTTGCTGACCCCTGGTGTAGGGGCAAGCAACCTGCCACCCTCCTGATGTTGGACTCCCAATGGAAGCAGATTTTGGGCATTGCAACTGCACCACACTGGGCCCTGAGCATTGGGGGCGCTTCAGGGCATTGCAACTATGATGAGTAGAACGAGAGGCGGAGAGAGAGGGACATGAAATTTTGGCCTAGCACAGGGGCCCACTGAAATTTGAAAGACCAAAGTCTGCCCATGCTCCCAGTCCCATCAGCCTCGGCTGGCATGGCCAATGCGCAAGAACGGTGGGAGTTGTAGTCCATTAATATTTGGAGGGCCACAGTTTCCTCACCCCTGCTTCACTGTAGGAAGACTCCATTGTTCTATCACCATGTGTGACTCTTGGCTTCTGGACCCTGCTGAGTTACCTCCTGCCCCAGCATTATGTTACTGTAGAGTAGCTGTGGTTACAGACCAAAACTGGGTGGGGACATTGAAGCTCCTTGTTTTTTTCCTCATTCTCCAATGACTGAGCTCCCTGGCTAGCTCGATCCTTTCCATTCCTTAGCTAGTCACTGCAGCTTCTTACTTTGCAACCCTAACATCACAGAGAAATGGCTTTGTAGCCTTCCAGTCTACCCCACTCTGCTTTTGGTGTGGGAGAAGGCAGTTTGGTATGCTGTCCTTTTCTAAATATACCGTTCTGCTTAACTTGCCTCATCTAGTTTGTCTAGTTACCTAATGGAAGGCAAATGACTTTCAAGCAAGCCCTGCTCCATAAATTATTAACTTCCTCACTTGATCCATCAAATTGGGTAGGCGAGAAGACCTCTGGACTTTCCCAGGGGGTAGTGAGTAGGCATTCCAGTTGTGGAGGCTGAGGCAAGAGTACATGCAGAGCTTCTGTGAGATGGGTAAGTTAGGAGTGGAGAGAAACCCACCACCTGTCCTCCGTCTCTTTCTCGCCCCCTGATTTCATAGTGCGGCTCAAAATATTAATTTTCCCTGTCCCTTGTTGCAGGAAAACTGCAGCTGGTTAACAACTTGGGTCATGGCCTCTCTCTTTAAGGGTTGGCCTGTTGTTGACAGAGCTTTCTGGCGCTCCACTGCTTGCTTCACTCGTGAGGCATCTTCCCCCGACATGGCCCTCCAGGAGCATGGGCTTCATTTATTCCGCAGCGCTGTTGCCAGAGTCCTGCCGGGGCCTATGCTGAAAAGGGCCCTGGTTTTGGAGCCAGGCGAATGCCCAAGGCTTGTGTTGCACGGTCGGCCTTTTGAACTGAGGAGGAACTTGTATCTGGTCGGCTTTGGGAAGGCTGTTCTGGGCATGGCAGCTGCAGCAGAGGACATCCTTGGAGACTACCTCGTCCGGGGAGTAATTAGTGTTCCTCAAGGCATCCAAGAAG